>NC_072013.1:11316100-11631100 GCF_027791375.1 Indicator indicator | reverse complement strand
TGTTATTCTGAAACATGGTACACCTGTTAAAAAATAGAAGGAAACCGAGGAAAGGGAAGTCAGGTTATTACAGGAAAATACCCTAAGGTTTAGCTCTGGGAGACTGAAGGGCACTCTCCATAGCTTTCCTTCTAAAATTAGACTTTATATTACAACTGAAATGCAAAGAGGTCTGCAGGCATTTCTAAATCTGAACCTAACAGGACTTACATGCTCTTGACCCATAGAATATGCTTTTATAAACAGAAAATGGAAGCAACAGAAGTTTCAAGCCAGTTTCATCCTAACTCAGGTAGAAAGGAATATAGGACTATATTAAAAAAAAAAAAAAAAAGAAAAGAAAGAAGAAAAGCCTCTCTGCATGGAACAAATTGGAACAAAGTGAATTAGGATTGTAAAGCACAACTACTATCAATAAATCAGGGCAGAATCTACCCAAAGTACTTTTGCTTTGCTCTACACACACACACAAAACAACAACCAACCAAACTCACACCTTGACTAAGATCTTTAGAGCAGAGGATTTGTTTCTATCCTACACAGTCCACGGATACCCCCATACCTGGGATCAGGGCTTCCCAAACGTACATAAGATGCAGACAACGCACTGACTGTAGTCCCACAGAAGAACTTTCAAGCTCTGTAAAGGAACTCTTCATGGCAGCTGCAATTGTTTTGCAAGTCATCTCTCATGTTCAAATGGCTTATCCAGCAGTAGATGTTCCCTTCCCCCTCTGATCTGCCTCTCATTATTCCTTGCCTATCAAACATTGAGGTTTTTGTTTTGCACCGGGTGTCTGCCTGATCAAAGAGTGCCACTTCAACAGAAGGAGGAAAAGGAAAGGAGTAGAATTGTGACTGCTTTAGGGGAGGGTAAGATCCTGCAATGGGCTGTACCTCTGCTTCCTCCCCCCCACCTCTCCCAATGCCAGATGCCCTTGGTGCTTCAGCTAAAGGGAGGAGAAAGGTGGCAAGGTTACTGGAGTTCGTTTACACTGCAGACAGGGTTGCTCCCGTATCTCTTCCTGTTTGCATGCAAATATCAGTCTTTCTGACAAAGGGAGAGCAGAAGGGAGAAAGGGAGGATGATGGTAAGACAGGATAGATTTTTTTCCAGGTTAATGAACTGGAAATGAGCAACAAACTATACCAGGACTGATGTGGCCACCTTGCTGCCAAGAAATTCCCTTAAAGGACACTGACACAAGTCCCATTGAACTCTGGCAAACAGCATAAGCAGGTGAGCCTGGGTAACAAAGCTCCAGTCCCTTTTGCCCCTTCTAGGCTTTCAACTGTCACCTCAGCTTTCAAGCTTCTGGCTAAGGTAAAGAATAGCCACATCAGGAATGGCAAAAACTAGGGTATGCACTGGGTTATATCAAGCAAGATGTTACAATAGCAACATCCTTCCATCTTTACCTCTTCTTTAAGCCATCTTGTAAAATGACAAGTTATCCCTTCTCAGCTCTGTCTGGCCAGATGACCTGAGAAGCCAATGTCTCCACATGGTAAGCAGACAGAACAGAGCCACTCGGGAGTGATGCTAGCTTCTGCAGCACCCACAGGGATGAACACCAGCAGAACTTGCCATTTGTATCCGAACTGCAATAACACCCTGTGCTGCAAATCCAGCTCATTGACAGCTTGACATCACTATCAGCACCGACCTTCATATGGCAGGAAGCACAACTGAGGCTTTGACGGAGGCTTCCAACAGGAAAAATTGCAGCTGTGCTCCTCCCAGCAAGGTGGAACACAGAGCAGAGCAGAAGCCCTCCCATGAGAGAGAGCAGAGGCGCAAAGGGCAGCTCTTTGCCACTGCTTGGTAAGAAGGGTAAACTAGAGTATCCAGCCTGGAGCCTTGTCTGCAGAATATATTTGTCAGCATCAGCTGTAATACCAAACTCTCCCTATGGAAACTCACTTCAAAGCAGCAATAGCATTCTTCAGCATCACTCAATTTCCCTGAGCAAATGAAGCTATTTTTATTCTTCCTAGGACCTCTGTATTGGCTAATGGTGTAGTCCTTTCACACTTCCAACCACAATACCAGACACACACATATCACACCCCGCCCCCAAAAATAAAAATAACAAAGTCAAACGTGAAGAGCATTCAATCAACCTAGAAAACTTCCTACTTCAAAACAATCTGCTAACTAGCAAGAGCTTACTTTGGAAAATTGAAGTTGAGAAGTTTGCAGCTGCTGATTGGCTCTTATACATCCTAGGTGCAGTGACAGCTCATCACATCCCACCTGAAGGCTGAAGATGAGATCTGACCACACCACCTCAGTTTCTTTATAAATGCAACTGCATGGCAGCATGGAAAACATGCCCACAGACTCTTTCTTTCTGGATTCCTTCTCTAGCTTTACACAACCATCAATACTTTGTTCTACACAATTATACAGCTATGCAAAGCAAAACCAGGCACTTTTTGAAGCAACAGCTTTAAGACCCAGAGCTTCCTTAGTCTTCCCAGAGAATGGAACTTAAAAGACACAGGCAATACACAGTGTCACCCATATCAGAGGGAATGACAACCACCAGCTAGGTTCAAAACCCTCTTTTTTTAAAATGGGGGCTTGCATGGAAGCAGGTATGGGGGCATGAGAGTTTGAAAAGCCCCTCTCTTCAATCATTGTGGAACTCTACAGCTCTACCTTGGATCCTACATTCCTCCTTTATGGCCCTCAGTCCCATAGATGTTATAGCCTTGCTTCAGGGAACACAAGGTCTGTCTCATGACAGATTTGAGATGTCATCCCAATGTCATCTCCAACCTGAAGCAAGAGACAAGAATGTAAACAAAAAATAAAAAGGCAAGAATGAATATCCAAAACAACACCCTGACAGTGGAGATGCCAGGAAAAAGGGTTAAACCTAGTCTATAAGCAATAAAAGAACCAACTAGATGATGACTAGAGAAGAGCAATGCAAGACATTTTTCTGCAGGCCTCTTTTCTGCATGTGAAAAAGTGATAATGATAAATAATCACACGATATACTGGTTACATGATTATTTCATTAAAATGAAATGACTGGCTGGAAAGCAGCCCTGAGGAGAGGGACTTGGGGGTGCTAATGGAGGGGAAGCTCAACATGAGTTGTCAATGTGCACTTGCAGCCCAGAAAGCCAACCAGAGCCTGGTGTGTGTGAAGTGTGAGAAGTGTGTGAGAAGTGTGGCCAGCAGGTCAAGGGAGGTGATTCTCCCCCTCTACTCAGCTGAGACCCCACCTGGGGTACTGTGTCCAGTTCTGGAGCCCCTATTACAAGAGGAATATAGACATGCTGGAAAGTGTCCAGAGAAGGGCCATGAGGATGATCAGAGGGCTGGAGCTCCTCTCCTGTGAGGACAGACTGAAAGAGTTGAGGCTGTTCAGTCTGGAGAAAAGAAGGCTCCAAGGTGACCTTATTGTGGCCTTTCAGTATCTGAAGGGGGCCTACAAGAAAGCTGGGATCAGGTAGTGACAGGACTAGGGGGAATGGAATAAAGCTGAAAGTGGGGAGATTCAGATTGGACATGAGGAAGAAGTTCTTCACCATGAGAGTGGTGAGAGCCTGGAATGGGTTGTCCAGGGAGGTGGTTGAGGCCCCATCCCTGGAGGCGTTTAAGGCCAGGCTGGATGAGGCTCTGGCCAGCCTGATGTAGTGTGAGGTGTCCTGGCCCATGGCAGGGGGGTTGGAACTAAATGATCCTTGTGGTCCCTTCCAACCCTGACTGATTCTCTGATCCTAAAAAAAAAAAAAAAACAACACAAAACCAAACCAAAACTCTATTAAACTATGCAGTAAGGGATCAACACTTCACGACCCACCCCGGTTCTACCCAAGTGCCTTTATCAGCCAGTCTCACAAAAATGAACTATGCTTACCTCCCCCAAGCTGTCTCAGCCCAACTTTCAACATTTGGGTATCAAACTGCTGTTGACTCCTGAGCAGGAACATGGCCCAATCCACTATCAGCACTGACTTATTACTAAAAAATAAAAGCAGTTAAGAAGCAGCTGTGATATGTTACCAGGAAGACAAAGGACCTGCAAAGCTGTAGTATGATCACAGCAAAACCAGAAAAAGAACTTAAAAGCCCTTGCCCAAACCACCTTCTCTTTCAAAGTGAGAAATAAAAGAACATTAAGGACAGAGGCAAAAGAGGAAAGAATAAAAGGGGAGGGGTAGGGGAGGAGGGGGAGGCAGTTCACAACACAATTGTTTGCTCACTTTTCCAATTTCCTCCTTTCCTTCCACCTACACTTTCATCAGCATGCTGCTTATCACCATAACTGAATCGAGACTCTTTCTTGGAAACAGCCTTTTTATAATGTATCTATATAGCATTCTGTATCAAAGCACCATCCCAGCTAAAAGTATCATTCAAAATAAATGCTACTGCTCACAGGCAAAACTGAAATGCAGTATTGAATTGCAAAACCAGCAGAGAACTCATTAAGATTCCCTTAAGGGCAGTAAGGGAAAAGTTCCCATTCATAGAAATATCATCCCTGGATGTAGCACAGAGGTCAGGAAGAAATGACAGTGTTACAGAAATACTCACATAAGGAACACATCAGAGGGATACTGAAACAGTTTTAAATTGCTTCAAAGCAAGCTTGACTATTAGTCCATGCCCCTCTCAAGCATTACTGGGAATATATTTTGCCAGGTTTTCCTAATAATCCTCTTAGAAAAGCAGAAGAAAGGCAGGAGTTCCCACCCTGCAGTAGATGTACATACTCAAATCTAGATTGGCCAGAAGACCGCAGCAGAGTAAGAAGAGAGATCAGAAATACTGCAAAGAAACATGCTGAAACTAGCATATAGGTGCAGGTCAGAATAAAGGAGCTCTATTGCAAAGTAAACTTGCCCTGCTTTCAACTTTACTATTATGGATTCTAGCCTGTATGGTCTACTTTTGCTTTGGGGGTCACTGCAACTAAACTAACTTACAAGGTACAACAATGGCAAAATAAGGAGAAAGAGGGTTTTTTGCTTTTATAAACCCACAGGGTAGGAGCTAGGATGGAAGGGTTAAAGGCCTGATAACAAAAGAGGATCTGTGTGACAGGAAGGGAGCATGTGAGAGGGCGTGTGACAGGCTGTGTAGAAAGCAAAATGTGCTTGTAGATCTCATTCCCTCTGAGGCTCTTGGCCAAATGTGGAGCTGAACTTTCTGCAGACTTTGTCCTGCCAAGTCATGTTCCCTTCTCACACTGCCTGACATCACCACAAATACTCAGCTAGAAAACAGTCCAGAGCTGGACAAGAGTCCACCACTCAAACACCAGCCAGTGAAACGGCCGCACTCACAGCACACCCACCAGATGAGAAACCAAAGCCACCAATCTTCCTCGCAAGTTATCTCCAAACTTCCAGGAGGACTCACCTTCATCCATCCAGAAAGAGCACTAGTAAGGCACAAAGAGATCAGAGGTGCTCACAGACAAATGTTTTTGTATTACCCAAATAATGGAGCCCAGAAAAGGGTAAAAGCCTGCACAAAGGCTCTAATAGAAAAAAAAATGACAACAATAAAACCATAACCATCAGATTGTCAGAATTTGTCACAAGCATTGTGCTACATGAGCCTAGTTCATCCCCAATTCCAATGCAACCCTACTACAAGGAGGGGGAAGCCACCACATAACCCACAGAAAAAACAGGTTCCGTAAAGACTGATGCTCTGGCAGGGTCTGCATCAGGCAAGCAAGCAGAGGTAATACTGTCAGAGAACTCTTATCTTGTGACTTCTCAGAACTAATTGAGAACCCAAAACGAGTGCTGGAAAATGTGAGCACAAGTGTGTAGAAGCAGGCAGTGGGGCTAAGCCAACAGGTGGCTGGATTTCTTATTTTGATCCTTGTATCAAGGGAGAAGGGTGGGGATGGCTTGCCGATCTGGGACACTGCTAAAGGCAACACCCAAAGTATCAGGGAGTAGCAGTTGGAAATGATAGTGAAACAAAGGACAAAGTCTCCAGTTTCTTCTCTCTTCTTCAGTCGTTACCCTCAGCTGGCTGTTTAAAAGCAGAGTGCTAAAAAATGCCCCCGAAGTCCAGGCAATGGTAAGAAAATCCATGTTTTCAGCAGGCAACAATTTGTGCTTTCTTCACTCCTGCTCTGGTTCTAGGAAAAACAAACAATTTCGGAACTTTCTGGAGACCAAGAGAAAAACTTTCTTCAGTCCCATACAGATAAAAAGTTAAGTCCCCTCTTCTCTGACACACCTAGATAAAAGAAGCTACATTATACAATCTATGTTTATCAGTACTTTACATATTACAACATATCTCACAACAGAAGTTCCCTCTTCCTTTGCTAAGGAAGGGAATCTGACACCTCAGTGTAACTTTGCCTATCTGAATGCTACATGGACCTTAACATCCTATCTCTAGGACTTCCTGCAGATGCCTGAGAATCTGTCTCCCTCAACAGCTGTAAACACAGAAGCCATATTTAGAACTTCTTCCCGGTCCCTTCACAGAAGCCAGAATATTATCAGTCTCCTACAGACAAGAGCCAGGGGTGGGAAGAAGTCGATCAGAACACCAGAATTACCAATTTGGTATTTGAAGGCAAGGTGAGAGCTACTCCTTCTACCCTCAGAGTGCACAGCTGAGTGAGCTGCCCTGCCTTGGTGACAGTATTCATGCAAGCCAAAGCACGCTGGTGAGGAGGGCTGGCCACAGGACTCCCTGTGTGTACCTACATGTCAAGGCAAGCACCATCAGAGCAAGTCTTAAATGCTGTTCCAGTGCAACTTCATGTGCCCACAAACATTCCCATGTGGGTTCCTGTTGATAGGTGCTCAACTACACGTGTATCTAGCAGCCTGACTGTGTAAAATCCCCTGGGAATATTCCCTGGCATGGCATGTGGAGTCCTTTAGGGGCTGGCACATTTCTGCATTTATGTCCCTAACAAACAAGGTACACCACAAAGCTGTTGCAGAAGCCTGTCTCTTTGTCTTCATTTCATAAGGGCCCTAAATAACTATTTAAATTCTAAACATTTTCTTTAAATGGAATTTACATACATTTTTAAAGATTACATGCATTCACTTTCTCATTTAATGACAATTTATGATAAAACCTAAAACAATCACTCATACACACACTCTAACCAAGGCACATGTTTGCTAGAGAATGTTTAAAGAGTGCAATTCCTAAACTCAGGAAAGTCACTAAGTCCACAGAATCAGAGTCCACTACAGCATAAAACAAACTGTTCTTATTAAAAGTCAGAAATACTAGCTTATTCAATTCACTTATCAAATTAGTTCAGTTCACTCAAAGGTGGGGGAGGCAGCATAAAATGCAGGGAGGGAGGTGTTTCTTTCTTCCAGTCTCTGAATAATACCAAGCCAAGGGGGGATCAGTTATGCTCGTTCTAAGATCTGGAAGGACACAATGACTAAAACCAACCAGTTCGTTCTGCTTAGTACAGATAACACTTCTCTGTTAAAATAAATCAGTTTTAGTAGCACCCACTCCAGCAATCATATTTTCTCTTATGCAGCCAGCGCGTGACTAGTGTGATTATAGTCTAATTATTAAAAAACCCTGCATATTTAATTTGAACTATAATAAATAAAAATTCAAATGCAGTTTTGTACATGTCATGAGGAAAGAAATTATTCACTTTGTAAATGCTGCCATTTTCTAATGTAAACATTTACTGTGATACAATAGCATAAAGGGGTGTATGCAGGTACCCTGTATAGTCCTGTTCAGCAAGAAATACTCATAAATTAGTCTAACCAATTAGAAATGAACCTTCCTTTTAAGAAGCTACCAAATGCAAAACAAAGCTTACATGAATTATTTAAATCGTCAACTTCAATCATGATTTGAATCAGCAAGTGGGAAGCCTTGATTTCAACCAATTAATCTTGTTTGTTTCATAGTTGTGGTAGGACCAGCACGCCAAGACTGCCCCTCTCCCTGGAGGGAGAGAGGATACAACTTCCATGCTCAATTGGTTTCAAGAAATGTTACAAGTATATCTGCCAATTAAAAAAAAAAAAAGCAACAAACCACACAACAAAAACAAACAAAACCAACCAAACAAATTAAACTAGAAAGCTTTACATGCCAGGAGACACCTACTCTCTTGCCAGTCATCCGCTTTGGCAATCAGTTGTATACTCCCCTAGCACCTTTTATTTACATCTCAGGGAGGTTTTTATGCACACACAGTACAACCAGACTCTGCAGCATGGTTTTTAAATTGCTTGGATCCCCACATGCCACAAGATAGTTCTACTCAATCCTCCAGTTTTGGTCTCTTCAAAACAAGAACTACATTTCTCATTCTCTTACACTGTTCTCTTCAGGTCTTGACCAGTTTCTCAGTTCTCACTCTCTCTTTGCCAATCACTCCCTCATTTATCCTTTCCCCTCCTTTAAACATACTGGAAGGTCTGCGGTGCTATGCCCTCCACTATGCACCACCCTAATTAGCCTTTGCCCTCCCCATATAAGATACCTAAAAGCCTTACACTGTATGCTTCAAAGTGATCCATGAAATTATATGGAAATTGAGTATTTCACCATTTTCTTTTTGATACTCAATAAAACAAGTAATTTTGCTTTACAGGAAATACAGTTTTGAGATATGCAGATCTAAAAGTGCAAGACATACTGGCTCCATGGGTGTCTCCTTTTTAGTGAGGACACAAGAATTTTGTTCATGCTCCAAAACTGGAAAAGGCCATTTTGTCCTGAGCAGGAAGTCAAAGGATAAAAACCACATAGGAATGCTAAGGTAATCCATTGAATCACTTCTAATAGAGATTTTTTAAGATCTGACAGAATGTGGGCAGCCTCATCTAATTTAACAAAGTTATCCTCTCAAACCAAACTTACTGCACTACAGCTTCTGGCTGCAGTAACCACAATCAAAATGCTAAGCCCAACGTTGTACTGTTCAACCAGTCTGCAGCCTAAATGCAGACCGGTACCTGTCAAGGGGAAGCATTTCCCCAAATTCCCTCCTAAGAGGAAGCTCCTTCCCACAAAGACAGTTTCCACAGCCAAGAGAATGTGATTCTGCCTTCTTGAAATATTATGCTGTGAGGAAAACAAGGCAACATATCCTGCTGCAGACCAGTAGAACATTTTCCCTCTATTAAACAAGATCCCTTTGTATAGAATCATAGAATAGTTAGGTTGGAATGAACTGCCAAAGAATGGAATCCCTGTCAAGGGCACGGATACCTAAGACAAGTTTCACCTCATCTCTGAAACACTGATTTTTCTCTAAGATTGTGAGGTCTGTCAATCTTATTACCTGGGGGAAGGTAGGGAGAGCATGGCATACAATCTGATAAGCTTTCCTATTCAACATGCAAAGACCCATAGATCTGCAACGAGACTTTCACAGCAGCTGCTTCCAAACTAGAAAGCAGGATCTCTCTTCAACGTGTTTGTTCAAGATAAAGCATCTTATATTCTATGCTATTCCTTGGGTAGATGGGAACTCAACTTCTCAAACTCAACTTCTCAACTCAACTGTTGCAAAACAGCAACAGTTATACTCAAAACTTAAAAATTTGAAAACTGACAGTCTCGATAGCCATACATTCATAGATCAGATCTATTACAAGAAACACAACTTTTGAGGTCTGAGACCATCACCACCGGATCAAACATCCAACAACAACACTTTCACACACTGGGAACATGACTTTTCTGGCAGGTGTGAGATCAGGATAACACAGTAAACTCATGCTTTGCACTTGCAGGACTGCATGCCTGTTCTGCACCCTCTGCCTGCCTCCTTGCCTCACAGCCAGCTGGTAAAGGGAACAATGCTCATTAAGTGTAGAGAGCCGTGGCAGCCATAACTGGAAATAAGCAGTGATGGTAACCCAACGCACACAGACATAACATACTAATTATGTAATAAAGTTTCCTGGGATTTTGCTGGGGTTTTTTTTGTTTTTGTTTTTTAAGATTAGGCAATTTCTATATATAGCCCCTGCTACCATACTACTTCTTGTATCCTTTTACAATACAAGTGGCTGAAGGTTTCCTCCAGCACCCACAGAACTCCCAAGCAGCTCTGCAATAACTCATGTTCTGTCCTACCCAAGACTGGTTTGGGTTTGCTCTGTGATAGCAGAGAAGCACAACAAGATTAAACTCCGTATGGTCCTGACATAATGCATACCGTGTCCAATGTCCTCTTTCCACAGCCCAAAGGTAAAAAAGGTTTTGCTCAGCATGCTGGAATTTTCACAACATGGTAGCTTCTCCAAATGAAAAGTTTTTTCTACCTCAGCAGGGCAGTTGTGTCTCACTCCATAAATGAGGCCCACCACTCATTAAAGAGAGCTTTTTTCTTATGTCTGTCCTCAGGTATAGCCTTCACCCTGACATATGGGGAACAGTAGATACTCCATGTACTTTGGAACAAGAAGTGTAGCCAAGAGGACTCTTCTTAACAGACAAACATAACCTGCAGTCATAGCCAGAAATTGGCTGACACAGGGATCCAAATGGTTAGACAGAAACGTGACTCAGTGCTGGACAGTCCCTTAAAAAAGCCTTGGCTATGAAGAAACCAGCAATGCCTTTAGGAAAAAAGGGAAGTAGAGGAGGAAGTTTCAGGTGATAAAGTATTTCTCTTTCACCAGTGATCCAAGATTTGCTGCTAGTACATAAAAAAACCCAGCTGTTACAACAGATCTGTGGGCCTTAGCACAACAAGTGGCAGTGAAATGGCACAATGAAGAGTCCTTACCATTACCTTTTAACAGCACCACATAAACTGACAGCTGTTTGTGTCCCACAAAGCTCATGAACTAGGCTGAGAGGATGCAACAGGTGAATGACAGAAACGCAGAACAAAGCAGAGGAGACAACAGAAGAGGAAAGCTAGCAAGCCACCACAGCGCAAGTAAACATCTCGATGCTGCATCTGACAGCACCTCTGCACGTGCAGTAACGACCATGCGTAGTCAATATCCCCTCCTTAAACGCCTGTTTTAACTTGTTACTTCCAGCCAGCTGCCGCTTCTATCCTTTCTCCGACCTCTTCAGCAGGGGGACCCTCTCCAGCAGTGCAACTGCGCAGCTGCCGCTAGCCCAAGACTGCGAGTCGCCTACGCCAATACCGGACGCGGTCAGCCGTCGGCTTTCCAGGCCAAGAGGCCAAACCCTCCGCACACGGCGCAGCGGGGCCCGGCCGGCAGGGCCCTTCGAGCAGCCAGCAGACAAGTGCCACTGGGGCCTGCTGGCCGCTGCCAGCTCAGCCCGTGGCCCGCCAGGCCCCGCGCAGTTCTCCTCCTTTCCAGCACCTTCCAAAGCCGCCCGCTCCCAGGAAACGCTGCCGCGGCTTGGGCCGATGCAGGCCGCGGGTCCAGAGAGCGCGTCCGCCTCCCTCGCCGTGAGTAACAGAAACACCGCCCCCCAGAGCCAGGGCCGGGGAAGAAAAGTTCCTGGCGGTGGTGCCACGGTTCTCCGGCTACGTGCCGCGGAGGCCGCCGCCCCCCGAGCCGCCGGCGGGAGGGGCGGCCCGGCCCGGCCCGGCGCTCTTGCCGGTGGGACGCTGCAGCCGAGCTCCGGTGATGTCACGCGCGGCGCATCCCCGCGTCACGTGCCCGACCCGCTCCTCCCCCAGCCCCGGTCCCCGTCCCGCCTACTGGGCCCGGAAGGAGGGCGAAGGCCGCCAGCCAGCTTCGGGAGCCAGCGCACTGCCCGGACCCGCCTGCTAGCTACCGGGCACTGCAACTGCCACCACGGGCGGGTCCAGGCCCTCGTCACCACGTTCCTCCGTGCCCGCCGGTGTTCACATCTTCACCTTCTTGCCCAGCCGCCGCTGCCCGTTTACCCCTCATCTCAGCTCGGCGAAGCAGAGCCGACTAAGCAGAACAGTAAAAAAGCAGGTACCCGCCGGAGCAACGTGCACTCTGTCTGCAAACAACCTTTTCTTTACACCCCGCATCAAGACTCCCAGTGGTACAGAATCGGCAAGAACATCCCGCTTTCCTGGAGGTGGAGTTAGTGTAAATTTGCAAAGTGTTCCAGCAAATTAATCAGAGTATTCCTTCCAGCTGAACTTCGTGTGCCCAACATAACTCCTCTGTGTCATAAGCAATTCAGCACACCAAGACATACACAAAACACGCTGCAAACCACATAGATTTAAGCAAATAAACACATACAAAGGGGCTAACTTTTGAGCTATTTGACTCTCAAGTTTTTTTTGCAAACATGAAAGCCATGTTTCCTCCTCTTAAAAAAGTGAAAGCTGATAACCCCATGTAATCACCTGTCTTCACGCACTAATATACAGAGACAAGCAATCAATCACGTATGATTTCTCTATTTAAATGGCACCTATTAAATCTGTGGTCAACAACACAGCAGATGCACACAGGGTAGCAGAGGCCAAGGTTTCCTCACACCACTCACACCAGTTCCACCGAGGTTTGTAAGGAATGACCAAACCCGAGCAAAACCTGCCAACGACAGCTTCTTCGTCAACAGTCAGCAGAAGATTTCTATTTTCACACGGACATCCTTAGGCTGACTCAAGGGATCAGACGATTAACGCCCCACCAAGCCAGGCAGACAGGTCATGCGTGCCAGCACGTTTCCCTTATTTCTGCCCGTTAAGACTTTGCCCAAGTGATCACAGATGCTGCCAGAAAATCGTTAAGCTTGATTCTGTTTTCAAGAGCAACCGCCGTATGACTGCGCGCTGGAGAGAGCCACTTGAGGTAAAGCTTTATTCGTGGAGAGCCGCAACGCTCCGCACGCCAACAAACCACTACACCCTCACGCTCCCACCCACTCTTACCCACTGCCCAGCACCTACGTGGCTGAAGCCCACGGGGACGCCTCCACCGCGCTGCCAGACGCCGACCACCCAGCGGAGGATGCCGCCGTGACGCCGGTAGGCCAGATCCGGCCGTACGCAGCTTCCAAACGGGCCCAGGCGCTCCTGCAGCGGGCCGGCTTCGGCTCCGCCTCCGCCCATCAGGAGGCGGGAACAGCCCCGGGGGCCCGCCTGAGGCCCGGCCCCGTCTCCACACCGGCTCTGTCTCGTCCGGCCCTACGAAGCGCAGGGGAGCTGTCCTACACCACTCGCCGCTTTCGAGACGTGCCTGTCCGCGCGAGGAGAGGGGCAAAGCACATCCCGTGAAGCCGCCGGGGGC
This sequence comes from Indicator indicator, assembly GCF_027791375.1. Classification (NCBI taxonomy): domain Eukaryota; kingdom Metazoa; phylum Chordata; class Aves; order Piciformes; family Indicatoridae; genus Indicator; species Indicator indicator. The sequence goes on along the minus strand of NC_072013.1, from coordinate 11,617,936 downwards.
CACCCTGCGGGCAGCCGATCGCCCCTCGCCGCCCACCCACAGCCGCGCACGCGCACTGCGGGCGGGGGTTGCGAGGCGGACACGCGAGTCCGCGCGACTTCAGCCTCTCCCGGAAGTGTCGGTCACTGGTCCCAACTGCGGCCCTGTCACTGTGCGCAGATAAACTGTGTTCGTGCAGTCCTGTGGGCGGCGGCGGCTCGGTTCCGGGCGGCGGCAAGCGCCATGGCCGCGGATCTGGCGAGATGCGGCTGGGGAGGCGCCGTCTTGCTTCTCCTGGCACTCTGCCTGCAGCCGCCGCCCACCCAGTCCCGCAGCCTCTGTTTTGTAACGCTGGTGAGAGGGAAGGGGGGCGGCAGGAGGGAGCCGGGCCAGGCCCACGGGGCTGGTGAGGTCGGACAAGTATGACGTGGTGCTGCCCGCAGGTGTACCGGCACGGAGACCGCTCGCCTATCAAGGCCTATCCGCGGGACCCCTATCAAGAAAGTTCCTGGCCCCAGGGATTCGGGCAGCTCACGCAGGTGCGTGTGCGGCCGCGGCGGGACACGGGGCTGGCCAGAGCCGGCGCTGTCAGTAACGTCCGGTGCTCTTTCAGGTGGGGATGCAGCAGCAGTGGGAGCTGGGCCAGGTCCTGCGGCAGCGCTACCGTGACTTCCTCAGTGCCGCGTACCGACGGCAGGAGGTTAGTGCCGCCGGTCGTCGCGCCGACACCTGCGTTCGAGGGAGGAATGGCGTTATTTACCGCCTAGGGGCGTGGGACACTGGGGCCAGGCGGCAGTTGAGGGCAGTGGGGTGGAGGGGGGAAGTCGGCGGGAAACGTCGCGCTCGTCGAGAATGATTTCTTTCAGAAGAGAAACGTCGCTGGCACCGGTCTCTTCTCAAAAGTGTTTTTGTTTCTAGCCCGTTTCCACCGCAGGCTGCCTAGATCGAGAAGAGAGGGCCGAGTGCAGGCTTTGTTCTGAGTCTGCCCGCCTGGGGAGGACGGATCAGGCAGCCTGCCGCTGCTGCGGGCCCTCAGGCAATTCAGCCACAGACTGTGGAGCAGCAGCTCCGCTAGGAGACTGATAAAGCGGCGTCCTCTGAAGTCAAGGGGACAAACAGCAATGCTGTGTTTTAGCTGGTATTTGTGTCTTACTCGGGATTTTGTGATTACTTTTTTGTCAAACCAGCTGACAAGAAAGCAGATAGTACTTGTCCTCCCTTCCCCAATGCATTTCAGGTACAGACTCATGGGAGTTTGTATATATAAGCAGTAATTACTCACCAGCAGTGACTCTCCTTTGTTTCCACCTGTAAAGTATCAACTGCTTCAATTCCCCAAAGCTATTAATTTCCCTCTCTCTCTGGGATGTTGACACGCTTTTTAACAGTTCTTGAGAAATGGGTAGGTTTCTTTTACAAAAAGTTATGGAGCTCTTGTTGGGTAAGGAAATGCTAATTGATTAGAGAAGTGAGAGTCAACTGGAACATGATCAAGTGCCACAACGAGAGTCTTGCTGCCATGTGGTGCAGATGGACAGCAGGCAGTCAGCTCCCCTTGCTCTACTAGTGAGTCAGTGTCTGTTCAAGTTATATTATCTGAGCTCATTTAGGGAGAGTGAAAACTGAGAAGCCCCATATGATTTTCTGTCTTTGTTTTCCCCCTTTTTAGGCTCCCTAGTGAGCACCCAGTTTGACATAGTTCGGATTACATCCCTTTGACGTTTTCTTCATCAACAAAACTTCCAGCATTGGCTCGAACACGGATCTTTAACCTTCCTCGATAGTTCCTTTCCAAACATACTTCACTCTGCTAAGCTTTTGCCAGCTGAAACTGTTTTCCTTCTCATGCTTGAGAAGGAAAAACAAACCAGAGCATATGCAAACAAAAGCTGTCCTGCTAACCAAACCTGAACTCCTGCACCAGTTGAGCAACCTCTAAGAAGTGTTGCCTCTAAGTGACACCTGTATGACCATTGTCACCTGACTCAGCAGCAAGCTGGAGCCCAGGCAAAAGGTGCTGAAGAAAGCATGTACTTTCAGGGCTTAATTGTTTTTTATGATAGAGGATGAAAGCAATCTTGTCTAATGAGTCCAGCGTCAGTTGTTTTCAAGCCACAGTTAGGAAGTAAAATTGACTGTTAAGTTTTCAGATACGCTTCACTTGGGAGATGCTATCCAGAGTGAACACATACTTTTTTTTTTCTCATTTCTCTCATCTAACTTAAAAAAAAATCCCAGTCTTGACATTGACTTTCATTCTTCAGGCTTTTTATTGTTGTTTAAAATTCAACCTGCTGTTTTCTACAATATCCTTTCACTATTTCCTGTGTATTCATCTTGTTTCATCACTGGCTTCTCTCTTGTCTCCCCTTAAGTGTATTTCTGGTACCAGGATACCAAAGTTTGCCATTTTGACCATCTGAACTTTTCCGTATTTTTCTTGTTTCTCCTTTTTTTTGTTTGTTTGTTTTGTTTTGTTTTTTCCTGGCTCACATCTCTCTTTCTTTGAGCACTGGAATCTCTGAGCCTTGGTCCATCAATCCCAAGAGACCACAGTGGACAAATAAAATCCTAGCTCTTCCTTCCTTTCCTGCTAGTCAGATCACTCTTGTCTTCATTTCTCACACAGAAAAACTGAGGCTTGGAGAAGCCATTTTTTTTCATGAGCTCAAAAGGTTGTCTCTAGAACAGAATGTAGGAGTTTGCCCCAGTCTTGTTATATAAATATAGTGCTTTTCCTATCTGTGTCCATCATTATCTGCATCTCTGTCTTGCTGTTTTCTTACTATTCCTCATATTCAGACTCCTTTCTATCTGTAGCCAGTGCATCTGGCTATCCCCCTGATCCAGAACAGACTGCTCTAGTATTGCACAACACCAAATTGTCTGTCCTCACAGTTTTGTCCAGGCTGACATCAGCAAGTTTGGTCACTTCAGCTCCTGTTTTCTTCTTGTCAACGATTAGCTGCTGCAGTGGACTTGGGAATGCACTTGGCAACGTTCCTCAGCAAGTGCATCATCCTTGTCCAAGCATCACCACTTACAGTAGCACTACTAACGGTGCTCTGTCCCTGTCCTGGCAGATCTTCATCCGCAGCACAGACTGTGATCGGACACTGATGAGTGCAGAGGCCAATCTGGCAGGCCTGTATCCCCCAGAGGGACAACAGATGTTCAACCCTAATATCTCCTGGCAGCCTATCCCTGTGCACACAGTACCTGAGTCTGAGGAAAGGGTAAGTTAGTCTCAAGGATATGTACTGACTACTCAAATAGTGTGGTATGCTGACTTCTCTTAAAGTGTTTGTTTCAGTCTTGAGTCAGATTGTTTTGAACTTCTCCTGGGACCTACTTTGCAAAGGTTCTGTTTTTAGAACAAGACAAGAATTCAGGGGCTGTGTTCTCTCAACATGTTAGCTGGAACACCTCAGCAGACCACATGTGATTTGGAGTACATTAGAAGGCCGTACTTGGCTTTTTATAGATGCATTCCACAAGTTAGGGTTTTGTTACGGTTGTGTTTTGACTGAAAATTCTGTGCCTCATTGTTCTCGATGACCTAGCTGCTTTTGTCTCTGCTCAGCTACTGAAGTTTCCTTTGACCCCCTGTCCACGGTATGAACAGCTACAGAAAGAAACACGGCACTCAGCAGAATACATAAATAAGACAAAAGAGAATTGGGTAAGTGATTATTTACATGACATAAGGTAGTTTTAGGCTTGTAGTATCACCTCTCTACAGTCAGAGCTCTGAGAAAAAGGTAGGAGTACCTGTGCATGGGATACACTATTGAGACCAGAAACATGAAGATCCTTCTCTTTTCTCATACCTACAGCAATTTCTGCATATGGTAGCAAACGAGACTGGGATCCGGGATGTCTCTCTTGAATCTGTTTGGAGTGTGTATGACACATTGTTCTGTGAAGTAAGTTTCACCATCATCTTAGAGGTGTGGGAATTAATTTTTAGGACTCACTGGATTTATTGGAAAACTGTTTTGCAAAATGCTTTAAAACAATTTTTCACCATTTCCACCTACGGTTAGAAGTAAATGTTACAATTTCAGACTAATAGCAGTTCCTGTGTGCTAGAAGGATGTGCCAAGAGTTACCTGGTGCTTTTGCACCCTATAACTTCCCATTTTGTAGCTTATATATCATGCCAGAGATAGAAGAACTCCCAACTGTATAACAAATACCTCTTTTGAAAGTCACTAGAAAAAAAAAAAGACTGCAATCTGAAATCTTTAGTTCTCTGTGGACAAGTCTGAGTTAAGGGCGCTAGAAATGAGATCTCTGGAAACTGAAAAAGCATTAATTAACTTCATTATTTAATTTGGAATCTTAAATTAGGGTTCTTCCTGGTTCTACTTCTACATCCCTTACTTTAGGTCAACTACTTTCTGTTCTTGTTAATGCCATCTCTAAAAGAAAATAACGTTCTTCTGTGTAAACGGGGCTCACCCACATACATCTTTTTTTGGCCTATTATAAGGTCCTTTGCCAGAGAACAAATAGAGACAGACATTACCTACTCTTACTGTATGGGGTGGGGAATCAAAGTCTATATTCACACCAAGGTGTGTTGAAAGCACATCCCATGAAGGCTTAAACAAAAAAATCAGGTTAGCTGTGCTGTGGTAGTGCTCAAGTAAAGGTCATACAGCCAGGAGATGGAGTTGTTGTACACAAAGTTATTTGTGTGTACCTATACAGCATGATGAAGTAAGTTCTAGAGATCTTTCATATCCAGCTAGCTAACTCTGGAAGAAACAGTAAAACCTGAGCATTTTGACACTGTGTCATGCTAATCCTATAGAGAGGCAAGATTGCTTAGCTTGCTGGCGTCGATATACATTGGTATGTGGTAGTGTGGGGATGTAAAAGATCAATCAAAGTGCACAGAATTGCACTTTGCTAGGTTAAGTAGAAGCTTAAGTTACTGCAAGCTGAGAATATTCCACTCCAGAGCTGCACTGTGCTTCATAAATTTGCCCTTCGTATCACAAACTACATCTCCTATCTTGTAACAATCCCAGTGAAGCAACTTCTGTCAGTAACAAAAAAATCCTTTGGTCAAAGAGATCAAGAATTTCAAATCTTAACTCCTTGTCAAGGCTTGAATAATGAGCTTGCAAATTGGGCCTGCAAGGTCAGCTGACAACCACTGTGTAATCATCAAGAACTTGGGAGAATAGTTCACTGTCACAAAGGGAAACCAGAACATTATGAGGCAGGGGAGTTTTACTCTCAAAACTGCACCCTCAGGTTGATCAGTCTCTTCCGCTGCTTTGGACTTCCTCTTTTTTTCTAATGCATGCAAACAGTGTTCTGAAGAAAAGGACTGGGTTTTTTTCACTTGAGCTGGGAGATTCATTCTGCCATCTGGATGGAGAAAATAAAAACATCCAAGAAGTAACAGCTATTCTCTTTGAAAATTCATGAAACAATAAATAACTAAGTTGCTGACCGGAATTTCTCTGAACCAGAGACAGAATGGGCCCTTAAGAATATTCAGCCTCATCTTCTGGCAGTTTGGTGAAATTTGGCATAAGAAATTGCTCACTGCTACGGAACCATAATTGCCACTTCTCTGCCAGTATAACTAATCCTTTCTTGTAGTGGGTTGGCTGCAAAGCAAGATCTTCTCTTGATTCCCAGTTCTCTGTATTCTGGGTTTGAGTACTGGGCTTTGTTAGCAGTGCATCCCAGTATTGCATCTACAGAGTGCTTGCTAACTTTATACAGTATCTTCCTCAGAGCCTGTAGGGAAATTGTGCTGCAGATATGCTGGAAACCTTGAGTTTGTGACTTTTTTTTTTTTTTTTTTCTCCATGCCATCTGCAGGGCAGAAATCAGCCACACATAAAGAAATTCCCTAAAATGATTATGTTGGTGTTATGATAATGAACTCCAGTTGTGCTCTCACAGAAACGTATCTCCTAGATTTTAATCATTGGGCTTCCCATTACTAGTTTCTGAAATAACATTAAAACCCACATAAATTCTTTGCATGCAGTACAGCACTGTGAAGACAGAAGCATAAATGGGAAAGGGGTATATTTAAAATATTACAGGAAATCAATAGCAGTATGGGCAAGACTCCAGACACCCTTAATTCATTCTCTGATTAATCTGTGATCCATGCTGTTTCTCCTAGAAAGCACACAAAATGGATTTGCCTGCATGGGTGACACCAGATGTCATGGCTCAATTGAAGCAACTAAAAGACTTTGGGTTTGAATTTCTGTTTGGGATCCACAGTCGGATAGAAAAAGCTCGTCTGCAAGGCGGTGAGTGCACTGGAAAGGGAACTTCATGCTGCCCTGTCTAGTTTTCACTCTTACCAGCTGCTGCCTTTCCTCAGGGGTCCTGCTGGATCACATAAGGAAAAACCTAACAAAAGCAGCAAACGTTTCTGCCCACCAGAACCTGAAACTACTTGTCTATTCAGCGGTAAGTCAGAGCTTGGGGCTAGCTTTTATTCATCTCCTCACAGGGGATTTTGGGCTTGGTGATAATTATCCACATGCAGTGATGAGGACATAGGTATTTTGCCTCTGGATGGGTGGGATATGCATTATCTGGCATCATTCCTTTAGGGCCCTTGAGGAAAACTCCCAACTTCTGCAGTTCCCAGTTCCTGTTAGCTCAGGCTTGTGGATGAGACTGGAAAACTTTGGGGAGCAAGTGTATCATTCACTTGGTAGATGGGTTGATGCTACTCAGATGGGTTGATGCTACTCAGATGGGTTGATGCTACTCAGATGGGATGTTTCAGCAGTGTAGATAGTCATCCCCCTTTTCCAGCAGCCTACTGACTGGAACGTCATGTGTCTCTCCCACGTTGCTCTCTAGAGCTTAATTCTTAAAAGCACAATGCAGGATAGATATGGCTGCGTTTCACTTCCTCTCCTTCTCTGGTAATGTCACAGAACCATTCTAGCAGTACAGTTCCTCTGCCTTCTTCCAGATGGAAGTTACAATGGTGGCATTCCCTCAGCACTGCTCTGTCCATTACTGGCATGTTCTGAGCTGCCCTGCCACATCCATAGAGGTAACTGATTTGTTGTTTTTTTTTTCCCTCTTTCTCAGCATGACACCACACTTGTGGCACTGCAGATGGCTCTAGATGTCTACAACAAGATTCAACCACCATATGCCTCATGTCATTTATTTGAGCTGTACCAAGAGGATGATGGGTGAGGGCTGCAGTAAAGATACCTGCTGTGATTTCACCTCAAGGGTTATATACTTAGGCTATTCCACCCTAGGGGGATGCAATATTGCTTCTAGTGGCAGACTTAGGAAAAAAGCTACCACCAGACTAAAGGAAAGGGTATGCATACTAAATGTTTAGGAAGGAATGACTTCAGCTGGGGAAAAAAAAAAAAAAAAAAAAAACACATTTATCTGTGTTTTGTTTTCAGAAACTTCTCTGTGGAGATGTTTTTTCGGAATGAGAGTGGGAAGGAACCTTTCCCACTGACAATCCCTGGCTGTCAACATAAATGTCCACTGCAAAGATTTTTGGAACTTACAGATACTGTTGTTCCCCAGGACTGGGAGCAAGAATGCCACATAGCAAGCAACATACATGACACAGGTGAGCCCAGGCTGGACCAGTGTGGCAGAAGGAGTAAAGTTGGATGATATCATGGTGACCATTTTTGTTTTCTCCCTTGCAGAAGTATTTGTGGGTCTGGCCGTGTGTGGATCCATTCTCCTTCTCCTTATAATCCTCCTTTTGACTGTACTCTTTCGCATACAATCTCAGCCTCCCGGGTACCGGCACGTTTCCAATGAGGGAGAAGAACAGCCCTGACAATGCCTCAGCTCCTTCCCAGGCAGAAGGAGGGAGTAGTGTTGCCCCTAAGGATGATTGAGCACCTTCAGTTACTGAGCATTCTGCTTTGGCTGTTGTTTCCCAGAATGAAGCTGGACTTGATTTTTGGATGCTTTCTTAAGGTGATGTGCCAGAGAGAGGACTGAAGTACTCTAATGGAAATGACACCTTAATTCTGAAGCCAGTATACTCTGTGGTGCCCCTTAGTCCTCATACACCTTACCTAGTCTGGTGTTCCCAACATGGCCAGTTGGCAGTGGTCAAGAGTTTTCCTTCTTTCAAGTGACTGTAAATGTTACCACTCACAATTGTAGCAAAGGGGCTTGGGCTTCCAGCAGCTGCCACATGCAGTGCAGTCAGTTGTTGGATCTCTCTTCAGTGTCAGCCTTCTTTGAGTGCTTTTCTCTCAAGCTGTTAGGCTGATGATAGTGAGAAGGCTGGGTTTGGAGCAGAGGGGACATTTCACCAGCAGTGCACTGAGACTCGTCTACTGCCCATGCAGAGGGAACTGCTGCAGATGATGGCAGACTGTGAAAAGTGTTTCTTGAGATGGCTGCCAAGTAGTTGCTGCTGGAAACTGGTCTTTTTTTTTCCTTCCTCATGTAGTTCAGGAGAGGACTGGCCTGGAATCAGGACAAGATTGAAAACCTGGCAGTAGTTTCTAGGATTCAACTCGGAGTAGGTTATAGATTATCCAAAGAAACTAAGAGCTTCATCAGCAAGATGAATTCCTGTGACCACAGCAAACTCAGACCCAATTTCTTGTGCAACGTTGGCTCTAGAAACGAGAATTTCTGTAAGAAACTTGGGCCCTATGTAAAGATTCAGCCTTTTAATTTGTCTTGCCCATCTCTATCTATTACAGAGAGTATCCAGTACTGCAGGCAGTCTAAATTTCCACTATTGAGCCCAAGGAGTGTGCTTTACTAGCAGAATGGTTTTAGGCTGCAATTAAAAGAGAGGTAGCAGAGCTGTTTACCCAAGACTAGATTAAATGCCATGTTCTGTAGTTTTTCTTCACATCTTCCCTACTGGATGGACACCAAACAAATGAGGAAAAAAAAAAAGCCAAACCATCAAGGATCAAGGTTTGCAGGTTACTGGATGCTTTTATTTGCCCTGCTTTACCATTTTGTACAAAATGGAATTTTTCACTCCAGGCTGGTCTGTGTGCACTGCAACTGCTACAGGGAACTTCATGCCAAGTGCTCACCACCTGCCTTGTAGCTTTTGGCAGAAACTGAGAGACTGCAGCAGGCACCAGAAGCACAGGCTCCTCACATGGTGATACTGCACGTTCACTTCTCACTTTTACTTCCCTTTCTGGTGCAGCTCCCTTCCCTTCTTGGTGGCAGAAACCAGTTACAGACATTTGCTTTTCTTCCCCTATGGAGTACTGTGGGGACTTTTCCCTGTACCATAATCAGCATCTGCAAGCATGGGAACTCGCCATCAGCAGAAGCAGCCTGCTGTTCTCAGCATCTTTCTCACCTTTGTGTCCTCTGAAGATATAATCTAGGTCTCCTGCACAGCAAGACAGTCATAAATAAAAAGCTACTGCCTGTAAAAACAGGCACAAGAAAGAGGTAATAGAAAGTGCACTTAAGAGGACCAGACCTGTTCTTTTTAAGGCAATGCACTTTGCACACACAGAGGAAAGATTTCTATGATTTAGACTTTTTGACTGTGAATAACTTTCTGTAATTTTTCCAATACATTTCATTTTCATTATTAAAATCAAATTCACACTGAACTCTACTCCTTTTCTTCTCTAAGAGTTGACAGGGCTAGAACCAATGTGCTCAGTGTTGGAAAACAGACAGAACTTGCTGTAGTATACCTCCTCCCAAAGTAAGTCCCTGATTTACAATCCCACTTAAAGCAGAGTGAGAATTGAGCTAAACTATTTTGGACTGCATCAACCATGCATACATACAGCTTAAAATGCAACCCATCCAATCTGGAAGGGTCCACTGCAGCATGCTCTATTTCCACCACTATTCTAGGTCTCTTTAGCCTTCTGGCAAAAAAGGTCAGTAACTTCCTCCTCCATTCGAAAGCAGTTAAGCAGAATACTTAAAAGCAGCCACTCTTCATATCAAAGAAGAATTTTAGTTTAGTAGAAAACTTTATTAATATCAACACTGCCAAACTATAAAAGTGAACATAGGGAATCTGAGCAGACCTGGAGCTTTTCCCATCCATTAACCTCTGGGACAGCAACAAGGCCCCAGGCAGCCTTGTAAACAAAGTAGAAAGAGCAAAACTTTTAACAGTAGTCTTGAGATTTGGCTCTGAGCAGGGGTGTTTGGAAGAAATTCCTGCTTTGTAACACTTTTATCCAACATCATGAAATGCATAGGCATGCATAAAAAACCAAACCAAAACAAAAAAGACATCAGTTGCAAGAAAAATCCTAGAGCTCTGAAAATAGAAACTACAGAATCAGTAGGTTCCCAGCTCTATACTGCTCTTGCATAAGTTAGGTGAAGAGCTCTGGGGTCATCATCTTTGTGGTTGTAGTTAAGTAGCTGTAAGCACAGAGTAGACTAAGCCTGAGGTCTTTGCAAATGCATGTTTTGTAAGATGCTTAGATATGGGAGAGGCTGGTGTTCCCTGGGATATCCAAGCTACCCACCACTCCACCTCTGTGAACATTCTACCTTTTCAGGACGTTTATCTCGTTAGCAACAAGCTTCTCAGCTCCATTTGATTAGAACAGGCCAAGGATCCTGCCAGGAGCTGCTCCACAGCAGACTACAGGAAATGGTAACCTCTGACAGATGATAAGCAGTTGTAACAGGCTGGAAGCAGTTACTTCAGCAGGACCTGAGCACATCTTCAAAGTTAACACCTCAGAAAATTGATGCTAACTCCATTTGGAAGAGGAACTAAGTACTGACATTCTAGAGTGGGGAGCAAAGAGAATCAGGAAAGCAAGACCAGATCCAACGAGGAAGGACAAAGAAGTCTAACACCCTGCACAGCTTATACTGCTCCTTGCCAACATGGAATTCGTACCCTGTGATCTAGAAAGGATCAAAATACTAAATCAGTTCTCTAGATCCTTCCCTTTTCGCTTCTTTCCCTGTGATTTAGAATCATTGCTTTTTGTTCTCGTCTCCTCCAGCTCCCAAGACAGTAAGTTAGCTTTGAGTTTACTTGTCCCAGGGTTTGCTTGCCTTTGCCCTCTGTGTCTGGACAAACTCCAGCTTCCAATACCCTGTTCTGTCATGGCTTTCAAAAGATGTTCTTGTTTCTTGGCCACCATCTCCTCCCGGCTCCAGATCAGAATATTAAAGCCTGAGAGGAAAAATTAAACACTGTGCATCAGAAACTCTACATCAAATATAATACTATGTCATTTAAATGTCAGGAATTCAAAACGTTTTCTGTTTTAAGATATTTCCAAGGTACAGAAGATGCAAAGATCTTTACTGCAGATGCCTTTTCCATGCAGCCATGGAAATTTGATCTAATTAAGAAACGTACGTAATTCCTAACCTCATCTGCCACAAGTCTAAAACCTAAATCTATAGCCAGCTCCCTTAATCCCATACAGTCTGCAAAAAACTGAATAATCTTTGCTCTGCAGCCTAGGAAATGAGATAAATGAAGGGAGAGGGTACAACCTAGGAGGAAAAAGCTTCCTCCCCCCTCCCTGGCTTTCTGCCAGGGACACATGACCGGCAGATGGCATCAGGTCCTTACTGCAGGGTGGCTTCTCACCCTGCTGGACTCTCTGCTCTGGGGAATGATTCACAGATGATGACTAGCAACCTGTTTCCTAACTGCAAAGGTGAAAGACTGAAAATAAGGTCTTGATCCCTTTTAAAAGTTAAGAACTTACAAAGGACTACTTGCATGCAGAATTTGGGAAACCCTCACTCACAACTTGTTTCAGTCTCATGAAACAAGCCTGGCCTTTTCTAGGAGTAGAACCCACCTGTGCTTAGTGCCCCAGGTTCTCTTTACTTACCCATGCCAGAAGCCAGTGTGTCTCCCATAGGGTTAAATTTGTTGAGCTGAAAATGGAAACACAATCACAGTCTGTAAGAGCCTCACTGCTTATATAACAAAGTCATAAGAGCACCACCACTTATATAACAGCAACAAACCATCTGGAAAAGCTAACGTTCCCTAAAGAGTATTTTTACTCTTGGACTAGCCTTGCTCGAGTCAGCAGCTTTAACTGGCAGCCATACCCCCACACAAGCATGAGTGCGTCATGCGTATACTCCTATTGTTCTAGTCCTAACCTGTATCTCTTGGCTGTGATTCAATACACAGTGGTCCCTTTTGACTACAGTGTTCCACTCACCGAGATGATACCAGAAGCGTTTGGATCATGGAGTTGACAAACCATCTCCCCAGTGTTTCCATCAAATACATCCACAGTCCGTAGCTCATTCACCGTATACCCTGGGAACTTAGGGTCTGGGTAGCGACCTGCTACAATGAGGTCATAGCGAGGATGCCATGTTGCCTAATCATAGAACAGTGATGGGGAGTTAAGAGAAAGGGACAGAGCTCATACTGGCGAACACCAGACAACCAGCAGTGTTAGCAAGTTTCTACATGCCATTCCCAGCTTGAGGAACATGAGTATCCTCAGAACAACGCTCTGCTGGGAGTTTCAGCAGTGTGAACAACCACCCTTCCCAGCACTCGGGTACTTCTGACTTAAACCAGCTGCCAGCATCCAGTGCTCCCCTCAGACTGCACATGCTTAACTCACCTTAATGGGCGTGAGGTGCTGAAACTGTCGATGTGGATGTGGGATCAGATGCTGTGGCTTGGTCCAATCTGAAGATGAGTAAACCCTAATTTCATTGCGCTGGTCTGTGCTCAGGAGCTTGGCACCATCTGTTGGGCTGAAGTAAGCTAGGAGAAGTGGACAACACAGCAAACAAAAGATCATAATGCTGTGGCTGACAAGAAACATAAAAGTAACATTTCTCTGATTGGAAGCCCATTGCTATTTCTTTAATAGGGATATGAACAGAGCCCTGTGTCCTAACAGACAAGACTTCTCCCAAACAAACGTGAAGCTCTCACAAAGAGTAAGCTGAAACCTACAGCACTGGGTTGCATAGGACATCATTATTCTCATTTTAGTATCACAGAAACAGACATTGCAAAGAAAAGAACTTGCTCATTCTAATGGAATAGCAGTGGAAAAGTTGGAGACAGACATCTGCAGTTGGGATTTCCATGAACTGGTAAAACTGTACCCAAAAACCAGAGATTCGAGTCCCATGCTCTTCTTTTGTCAAAGGAACTGTCCGCACAAACTCAGTTTTGTCATCTCAGGTACTGCTGCTTCTTCCACACTCGCCTCTCGAGTTTGTACGGCAAGTCTAAGACTGCTGCAGCTACCCCATCCACCTCCTTGCCTCTGGCCACATGTTCCCAGTGCCTTCCTTGCTGTAACACTAGCTATTGCACAATTTCAAATCTGAACAAAAGCTAATACTGCCACAACAGTTAAATGCTGAGCTGAACGGGCTCTCTGCAAACACCAATGCAATCCTTAACTCACCTGCATTGACAGGTTTGTCATGAGGAAGCAGATGAAGAAAATTTGTTTTATTTTTAATGTTTCTGAGGTCCCAGATTTTCACTGTCTGATCCACAGATGCAGTGGCCAACAGCCACTCACATCGGGAGTTAAACTCCACATGAGTCACTTTCTTTCTGTGCAATTTCAGCTTCCATATCTGCAACAGAGGAAACAGAGTGTCACACAGAAAAAATATAATCAATATCTGAATTAAAGAAGCAGAATAATAATCTATTAATGCAGAGTCTTACATTTACAGAGTTAACAAAACTTCTAAAATAGACCATGAGTTTATCCACTGGAAACGAAAAAGAATGACCTTGGGAACTAACAATTTAATTCTAGAACTTTGATCCACCATTTTATTACAGCTATGAGAAATTAAAACATAATCCCTGATTCATGCCAGGGAAGAAGATCACATCTGGTATATCTTATACAGTGCCAGTTTTCCACCTGCAAAAAGATTAAAACAAACTGGGACAGGCAGAGATAATGTGCTGACAAGATAATGTAAGTAGGAAAGGCCTGCTTTGTGGTAGAGACCCAAAAAAATCTGCTGTGTTTATCTTAATGAGAAAGGTAAGAGGAGATATAATTGGCTTCTAGAAACAGATCAGCAAAGAAACATGAAGGTAGGAGAAATATTTCAATTAACAAGAACAAATAGATATAAAATGCCCATGAATAAAGTTATATACAAAGATGGAAGGTAATTTCTAATCAAAAGGATGAAGCTGGCACACCCTCTCTACAACAATGAGCATCTCCTAAGTGCAGAAAAGACTCACATTCTTTCAGGAGAAAAAGAGTAAGAAAGGGAGCAATTAACCTTGAATAATCACAAATCATTTGCAGCGTGCCTGACCTGACCAGTGTTACACAGCTGCCTCTGGCCACGGCCCACTGAGTGACCAACTCTTACAGATGTCTCTCCTTACAGGCAGGAGAAACGCTGATTACGATGTGAAAGCAGGGCCCACTCACAGGGTTCTCCAACAGGTTGCTGTACCACTTCAGCCTGGAGGGCACAGCCTGCCTCTGCCTGCCCTCTCGTGTCCAATAGCAGCAATGCAGTTTCTATTACAACATTTTCAAAGTTACGCTTTAAGTACCTAATCCAAGGTCATGGAAGAGTATACATCAAAGTACTATCTCCTGAATAACTTATATCAGAGCATTAAATTTCTGGAAATGTGGAGGCTGTTGGCAGAGGGTGCTCACATCTTGCGATTACCCTGGGCAGTATGGCCCCTGTTAAGGATGGGGTAGGACACAGTCCCTATTTGGGAATTATTACCATTACACACAATATGTAGAATGGCAGAAGTGGAGAACTTAGCACCACCTAGACAATGGGTGGACTCATGTCCTGAGCTGCAAGGCACTTGGTCCTCTTTTCAGGGTCCCTGTAGTGTAGGAAAGAACATAAGCAATGAAGATTCCTGTAGAGGAAACACTGCACAGAACCATACAAACCTCTTCACCAGAAGTGCTGAGCAGGACCACGTTGCCCACATTATCTCCTGTCACCACTGCACGGCAGTTTGCAGAAACATCAACACTGCAGTACCAGCAACTAGAGGGAAAGACACAGAATCAGTGCCGCCTCCCAGAGGCAAGTGAAGGCGGTGGAGCTCCAGTTCACACCTTGTCCCTGACGAGGGAGACTGCTAGTGTGGGCCTGAGTATCAGGAAGGTGGATGGCTTATCAGCAATGTTTTCTGTTCATGACTGAATGAATATGAAATACCTTCCTAGCCATTTGTGAAGTGCTCATTAGACGGAGTGTGACATATTAGGACAGTGGAACATACTAGAATCTTAAGAGCCACTCCTGCACATGGACACACCTTGGGAAAGATCAGAACACATTTGTGACACTGACAAATGTACAGAAACAACTTTAAAATTACATTTTCTACAAAACACTGAAGAAGCAATAAAGAAAAGACAAAAGCTTTGGACTGGAAAGTTGCACATCAAACTGGCTCAACTTCATGCTCCAAGAAAGAAAACTGAACACAGACTTACCTGATAAAGACACAAGCCCTAGCTCTGCTGGAAGGGGAAAGGCAGTGAGGATAAAGCTGGGGTCCTTTGGGAACTTGTTAGGAAAGCTTCACTTGCAAAGATAAATTATGCTGGAGTCAGCCTCCAGAAGTACAGCAGGGTAAACTCACTAACATGAAACTCAGACTGTGCATGAATATTTTGTGACTTTCCTATGCAACCTGAGCTTCTGCAGACAAAAAAAACCCCACTGATAACAATGAAGAGGAATAAGCTATCCTGCTCTTCTCACCTCACACTTTATGAATGAAAAGCTGTCAGCATCTGCAAGACAGGAGACGGCATCACCAAAAAGCAATACCAGAAGATGCAGGCATCATCATCAGCTACTCTAAAAGTGTAGTTGCACTGTGGCTGCTTAGATTTCACTCATTCTGTACTGCTAAGGTCAGGACCAAGAACCTGTCCCCCCAAGCTCCCTCTCAGGACCAATTCTTATCAAGAGTCTCCTAACACTGGCAAAGGTGAAGATATTAGAGAGCACAAGAAGCAGCACAGAATTAATCCCAAGGAACAGAGAATCAACCTTGCAGTGCCTCCTTCTCACCAAACATTATGGTACTCATGGCCACAGTCCGAGACACGGGAGATGACCTGCACTGCTCTGCCCTCAAGGTCCTGCAGACTTAGGGTGCCATCCCCTGATGCCACATAAAGCTTCACAGCCTCATAGGGACTGAACTTGATGTCTCCGAGAGAATCTCCTGGCCCTTTCTGGAATACACACAAAGCCAAGAGGCATCAAGGTTAGAGTGGAAGACAAAACCTTAACTAAACACTCATCTCCTTGAACACGTTGCTGGCTTCCCTAGGTAAAATGCACTGCTTTCTGACAGGGCATGGATATAAGAACTCTTTTTTTCTAGTGAGTTTCTCATCTGAGCACAATCATTCTGAGCCTATATGTTCAGCCCCACCACACTGAGATGCAAACCCCATCAGCAACATTGCTTCTTCTGCTATGAGGGCAGAACTAATGTGCAGTGAACCACCTGGCTCAGACCAGCCCTAGGAGATCACAAGCAAACCCAGCACTGTTCCATGCAGAAACCACAAAAAAAATCTCATGACAGCCCTGCAAGAAGCTTTTCTTACAAAGACTTCATTCATCAATTCCCTATAGGCTGCTTCCAGTGCTGTATCTGGTCTTTCTCAAGGTACCAGCAGGCAGGATGAGAGTGGTGCAAGGAGAAATCCTACTGCTAACCCCGTGGCACAGGAATCTTATGTTCTGTGTGATAATATTGTTGTTTTGGTTTTCCCCCTAATCTGTCTACTGAGGAAATGTGGAAAACTCTACACAGAGACAGAAAAGAAGGATGATAGCTGGGAGTTCTCAAACTCTTTGATACTCAAGTGCATTCCATCTCCTGCTCATAAAGCAACTACTCAATAAAGTCTCATTGTAAATACTAGATTTCAAGAAGCCAATGAAGATTAAAACAGGCCTGCTTGTAGAGCTTGCCTCTCCTCACAGCAGTAGGATGGCAAATTGTCATCATTGCTGTGACAGGCATCCCACTGGGACACAAGATCCTCATGTTCCAGGATCCAGCCTATCCCTCCTTGCTTACCTGTCCAGTAATCCCAAGCACTACTGCAGTTCACCTTCTGCAGCTGGAACAGCGAATTTGGAAACCAGCCATGAAAGCTGCCACCCAAAAAGAATCAGACGAGGAAAAATAAAGACTAGCCTAGCCCAAATTCCATCACTTACCTTTAAGCACTAATCTGAAGTAACTAACTGAAGAGCTCAGGCATACTTATGAGTCCACAGCAAAAAAAAAAAAAAAAAAAAAAAAAAAGTCTCAGAGGGTGATTCTTAGCACAGGCAGGTAGAGTTGCCTCTAGCAATTCAGGAGTGGCCCAGACTCTTAAATTTGGAATTTTTGATAAGCACCAGAAGTTAAGTGGGATGAACTGGGTGGGATGATCCTTATGGCATGCACCACTTCAAGTCAGTAGTGTCTGTGGAGAAGCACTGAATGGACTAGAAATAGTCCTGTAAAAAACCTCTGACAACAAGCAGCACTGCTAACAGATGAAGAGGTTAGAAGGTCCCCAAAGGCACAGAACTATGGGAGATTTAACAACAGAGAGCTAAGGAAATCCACTGGCACCCCCACTCCCTCCCATGTATAAGCAGGAAATAAACAACATCAAAGGGTCCCTCCTTTTCAAGAAGGAAAGTTCTCTCCTACCCACCACCCCATTTCAGGGAAAAATAAAAAGGAAGAGTGAGCCTCCTTGGAAGAGAGAGGATCCCTGAAATTCAGAGGATAATGGACATGTATGTAGAGAAGAGGAAGTCCAGCTCCCACACATTGGAGACAAACATCTGCCTCACTCTGTCTCTGTCTGTCTCTCTCTCTCTCCCTCTCTGTAGCACTCCCGCCAGCAGGACACAGAGGCCCAAAGCATTGCTGTATTTCTTACTCCCAGTCCTCGGTGCTGGTGAAGACTCGGACAGTATTGCCATTAAAATCCTGAAGGGTGGTAGTGCCGGCAACTGACGAAGTGTACAGCTGACTAGGGTTAAAAGGGTTAAACTTCATTCCTGTGATGGCCCCTCCAGCTCCCATCTACAAGGAAGGGGATGAACAAAAGAAAAATCCACTGAGTGATGGGGAAGGAGAAATGTGTGTTCTGTAAGTCTGCAATCACTGCTATGTCCTGAACAGCAACAGTGGAAAACACCACAACCCTCCCAGGAGACAAAGACAACCATGTCTTGCCACATGATGGCTGTCTAGACAGCTGCTCTCCTGGAGGACAAAACTGAACTATTTCATTCCCCAAGCATGGGGCTGGCTGGCACCATGCTATTTACAAAAAGAGAGAGATAACTGGAATTTCTGGAGGGTAAACCTCCTCCCACTGAATATCTGTGTTAATTTGGAAAGGGGAGAAAAGTTACAGTCTTTGAGCCCCTGTCGGAATGGGAATGGCTGAATAAAGCAAGGAATGGACGTCCCAGCTTTTTGAAACGTTCATTCTGCCTTAGTTTCTCATTTTAGATAAAGGCACTTTGTTTCTCCCCACCTGAAAAACTTTCTTCATCTGACACAGAATAAAAGTTGAGCAGAGAAAGATCAAGACCTAAACCAGACAGATAGACCCTCTCTGCCTACTTGTTTCTGGCATAACTGTTTTGCCAGTTTCTGTATTGTTTTTCCACTGAGCACACATCAAGTACTGCTTCATCATGAACTGAACCCAACTCAGTTCTCTCCACTAGAACAGTCTGGGACTTAGAAACACATGTGCTGCTGCATCTCAGTCCTGCCGCACAGCTGGCTACTCTGACACCCAAGACCCAACAGACTTCAATTTTGACCTGCAGTATTTGTTGGTACTCTGGTTCTCTCTCCCACCCATTCCATACACCCCAAGACTTACCCCTTTTATGAAGCAGGTTTTAGTAAGTACTTCATAATCCCAGAGGATGATGTCTCCACCTTTGGAACCAACCGCTACAGTACTGGGGTGTGTTGGATGCCATTCCAGACATGTCACTCTCCTGTCAAAGGGACTTGCTGTTCGAAACAGGCGGTATGAGGCTAGAGAACGCAGAAAGGGCAGCTGCAGACACTGTTAAAAAATGTAATTATTACTTTTTCAGGGATTCCCAGGAGTCTGTAAATGAGGAATGCTAAGAATTTCTAACTGTTATCAGTGTTAGTATGTTCAAACAAAATTCCAAGCCTCTCTGCAGAATGAAGAGAACATGCTGTCCCCAAGGGAAACAGCCTGTGACCACACAAATTCACATCAGCCACAGTACTCAGATAGCAACAAAGAACTGCGAGATATCATGCTTTAAGTGATGTACACAGAGCCAGCTATGTCTCATGGCCTGAGCTAAGAGGGCAGGAAAATTAACAAGGGAGAAGAACAAGCCTCCACATCAATAAAAGTCACTTAGGACTCTTCTCTGTCTTTACTAAGCATTCAAAAAATGCTAACACACCATCTAGAGATAGAGTATTAGGGTCCTCCATCCAAACTGCCTGCAGCTTAATTATACAGCGTAAGAGTGAACAGAACACTTGAAATAGGGAATGAGAAACCATGACATGATTCTGTTGCTATTCAGATGAGGAACAAGTACTGCTTGCATGAGTCTGGTGATCCCTTTACCATTTAGATACTTAAATTAGATAAATCACCTGGAAGATAAAGCCAGCCCAGGTGCTTCCCACCTACGGATGTTGCAGAAAAAAGTTGATTTTCAAATGAAAGGAGGAGTATGGCTCTGAAAAGCAGTAAAATATCATGGTCTTCATGGAATGTGTTTGTGAAGAGGAAAAATCAACATTAAACTTGACATGATTAGCAAAGCAGAGTGGATACAAAAATAGTATGATGAAACAGTCAGATCAGCATGCAAAAGTAGCACTGTGCAGTAACTTAGTTGGTAGAATGGCAAAGTTTCAATATGATTTGAGGAAGCACAGAACAGAGCATAAAATGTAGAGTGACAGGGCCAGGACAACTGAAAGGGAAAGCCAGCTCAGTGCTTGCGTTTTACAGGACTAAGAAACATAAGGGTGTGTCAGACTTGGGAGCCACAAACTGTATGTGAAGAACTTTAAGCCCCTTTAAAGTTTCCCTGCTTGTGCTTAAGGTGTTTTTATGTAGGCAGCTGAGATGTCCAGTGGGTCAAGAAGAATAAACTCCTCACCTGCCTGAGCTGTGCCCGAATGGAACCTCCCAGCATGTTCTGGTAGAGATAATGAACAATGCTGCACTGCCGCCCCAGCTGATGGAAAAGGACTCTGTTGTTTTTCATCATGGACCTACCTCCACTCCAACCTGCCAGAGTGGAAAACAGTAAAACTTACTGAGAAGCAACAGCTGTCACATTCATTCAGTAAACAATATGGGGAGACATTTGCATTTGCAGCTACATCCACAGAAAGCTCTGTCCACAAGATAAAAAGTCTCTAAATAATTCTTACATGCCTAAGGTGCCGCAGCCTCTGCAATTATGGAGTCCAGTGCTTCCCAGACTGACAGGGCTTTGTATATGCTTCCTTTTGTTAAACTTTCCTTCTCCTTGCCAAAGACTTATCAAAGAGACAAGAAAGCACTAAAGCAGTGCCACAGGTGGTGCTTGAACAGTATGCAGTTTGAATGGTTAATATCCAAAATACATGAAACTATCAAAAGTCCCAACAACTTGGAAATAAGCCATGGGAGGTGGTAAGCCCCAGGGTACAGCAAAGGGAAGGTCATGTGTGACCAGCAGAAATGCAAACACCTGAAAATTCCCCAAGCGTAGCAACATGAGTTCACAAAAAGTTCCTGAAACGTCTGCTTGTGAATCAGAATTTTCCATCTGCTTGTGCTGTAGCCCATAGTCTGCCTGCAGTACTATGAGTTTTGGTTTTCATAATAGACTTGCTGACGCCTCATCGCTGAAAAAAATTTTGCTGAGAGTACAGCATGCTTTTACATTTTATTCATGTTCCAAATTTTTCTCTTCAGAGACCTTTAAAAAAACCCAGATCTGTTCAGTCCCATGTCTCTGATCTAATTATCCCCATGGCAATGGTTTGTAACACGCCAAGGGCTCTAGATGTCAAATGCATTGCTTAAGAAACAAAAATGCTATTTTAATTTAAGGGTATTTATAAAAAAAACATAAGACTGAAAACAGAGGAATCATTCTATATGATTAGAAGATAAACAAAATCTTTCTTTAATGCAATGCTGGAGCCTAGAAATGTAAAGGTTTCAAACTAAACTTCTTTATTCACATGCCAACATAATGCTAATACTTGTCACACCTGCTCAAACAGGAACAAAAGTATTCACATTTTCATTCATTTTTTCTACAGAATTAGCATCCACGGTTCTTTTTTCAGAGGTGATGGAAATAATGGTACTGTTTTCAAAATTCCATTTTATTATGAAGGGTAATTTATTAAGGATCAACCCGTAGGCCTTTTTAGAATATTCTGGAAGAAACCCTGTTAAAAGGTGGTTCAACTGAAAAGAGACTGAACCTGTCCTATATGGCTCAGGAAAAAAAAAAATCCAAAACACAAAAATCAAAATTGGAACACAGAAAGGAAAAGCTCAAATACAACATTCTCCACCTTTTAAAAAGAGGTTGAAGGGGAAAATATGATTTGCCTCATATTTTTCTAAGTACGTCAAATTTCCTCTGAACCTTACAGATGCTTACCAAATCTGAAAATCAAGATTTTTATTGTAACTTCAAGCATGTAGATAAATTACCTACAGAAGACGCTTTAACTATCCACAATTATACATGGAACTCCTTTCAAACAGAGTATTTTGCCTCGACATCCACTGTTCACAGCGCCAACTGCTCCATTCTAGAAAATGTAAATGTACAAAATAGTACAACTCCTGTATCTGTGACAGTGGAAAAACACTTCAGTAATTTCTGGATCCTTAAAGCCAAAACTGTACAGAAAGCATTTTACAAAGCCATTAAGTCCACTGACCTCCTAAACAAAAAATGGAACTAAAGATTTCATCTGAGAAAGAGAAGCTCAGGGCAGGCTACCTCGTTCTCTACAACTACTTGAAAGGAGACTGTAGCACAGTGGGTTTCGGTCTCCTGTCACAAGAAACAAGTGATAAGACAAGAGAAAACAGCTTTAGGTTGCACGAGGGGAGGTTTAGATTGGACATTAGGAACAATTTCTTCCCCAAAAGGGTTAAGGATTAGGACGGGCTGCTGAGCAAAGTGGTGCAGTCACCAGCCTTGGAGGGATTTAAAAGGTATAGTCATCATGCTGAGAGACATGATTCAGTAGTGGACTTGGTAGTGTTAGGTTAATGGCTGGACTTGGTATCCTAAGGGTCTTTTCCAACCTAAACGATTACATGAAAATAGTCCTTACTGTAGGTCAAGTCTACACAATTTTCTCGATAACCATTCCAGTACCTTAGAACTTAAGACACCTCTCCTCATGTATCAAAAATCTTTAAGAAATTTTAAGTTACATACTAAAGGGAAAAAAAAGCACATGGGAAGTGATTAGTGAAGGTCATTTAGGGTAAATCTGGCGGGGAGAAACAGTAAGGATCCAAGGAAGCATTACCCATTTTCTCTGGGGGTTTGGATGTTTTTCTCACAATCAATCTTTTTGCTTGTGGCTCATTTCCTAGTTCCTCGTAGTCCAATTTCCTCTTCCCAGATGATTTTGCTTCTTCCGTCCAGTGCTCAAGCGCCTTGTCATGCTTTTTGTCCTTTGGCTGGTTCACTGGAGCCATTCTGTCTGCCCACTAAAAGCAAACAGCATGGAAGGTATGACTGTCATACACTTTTAACTAGAGGATGGAGAGCAAAACTGGAATGAAACACATCCCAGTGGTCTGAAAGTAATGATTATACACGTACCCTCTTTCTTCAGCATGACACTAGCTTTTTGTTGTGCTCTGCTAGAGGGAAATAGATTTAATAAACTCTTCTCTGTTCACATATGAAAATTAATATATCCTAAAGCATTAGAATATGTTTTGACAGATGTGCTTTTAACCAACTTCTAAGCTTCCTCAAAACTGCACAAAGTACATCTGTGAAACCATGTGGGCTCCTAACTGTTTCTCTAGTAGTTCACACTGAGTTCTTTAGATTCTGATAAGAAAAAACATCAGAGCTTTTATGGTGATGGCGAGGGCCAACTAGTCTTCCACTAAATATGTTCAGAAGGTGCTTCCTATTTAACAGCCACTTTTCCTCACAACTACCACCTGATACTAGGCTCCTCCATGAGCCGGCAACCACACTTAAACTGCTCTTCTGACTAGAGATTGGATGCACTGACTATCTTGTGTTTTGACGACCAAATCCCGACAGAAAGTGCGGGCCTCCCACAAGCCTTCCTTGTAGCTGGCAGGCGATGCGTCACACGCTGTTTGTAGCTGGGGATCCCCCTAGAAGGTCCTCTGCGAAGAGCCTCGTAGAGGCTGATCCCATGCTAGAGCTAAACTTATTTATGAATCTGAATGCCATTCGTGAATGGCTGTCAAGGCTCTCTGCCCGCGTTAAATACAGCTCGGCAGACCCCGCGCTCATTCCCCAAAGACCGCTCACCCCGCGCCGCCGGGTCTTAAGGGTGCCCGCGGGGCTGCCCCTCAGGGCCGCGGCCCGCCAGGCCCCGGGCTCGGCCGCAGCCCGGCTCCCCCGCGGCCTGGGCGGGAAAGGCCGCCCCGCTCTCACCTGCGTTCCAGCAGCCTGCGTTCTCCGGCACGGCCGAGAACGACGGGTGGCAGTCAACCCCTCCCCCGCGGTTTCATAACCGGGGCGGGAAGGAGGGGGACAGCGGCTACCGGTGCGGCGAGGCGGGAAGCGCTTCCCCGCCGGACCCGCCAGGCCGCGGGGAGCGACAAAGAGCATGCGGGCCCCACCCGGCAGGAGCGACCGCTGCCCACCCTTCGCCGCTGAAAGCCAGCAGCCTCGGCATGGGGAGGCTAGAAATAGGCCCAAGGTGCCAGCCCTAGCTGCTGCCGCCTTCTTCAGCCGCTCTTACCCTCTGCCAGCCTCCCCGCCGGCCCAGCCGCGGCGACGATCAGCGTAAGCAGCACCCCCGGCTCGGCAGGTGCAGGATGGCACGGGGAGGGGGGCGCTGCGAGCCTCACGCTGACCCCGGGGCATGGCCCCAAACACACAAAGTATCTGGGTCATCTTTGGCAGCTTATTGTTGTGGGGTTTTGTGCATGACCTAGAATCTTCCATACTTAATTAGTTTCTAGAGCACCAAATTGGCATGTTAAAGCTGCATTGTAAGGGCCCAAATACCTCCATCAAACAGCAATCAAAAATTACAGCATTTCAAAACAAGGCTTCCACAAGAGGATGCACCTGGTATTGGAACCCAACAAGAAAATGCACTTTAAAGGCAAGTAAGATATCCAAGTATGGATAAGCTCAGGGACTAACAGATCTTATATGATGAAGCATACAAGAATGGGGAAGACACAGTCCTACCACCTCTACCTGCAAAGAAGGCTGCTGTCTGCACGCCATGTTGCCTGGTGAACCTTAAAAGTGTCCTGTGCTCCAGGCCTACCAGTAACTATGCTGAGTAATTTAAGGTTCAGTCATCCACACAGCTGGCTATGAAGACAAGTCCTAAAATAGCTGTACATAACCACTTCTTGAATTGTGAGGCTTTAGAGATTGGGCTTTAGTGCTGGAGCTTTTTTGTACTGTAACTATAATTACCTACGCATCGTCTCGCATATTAGGAAACGAACAGCAAAACTACTACAGAAAACAAAGACCCTACAGCTTTCTCCCCAAGTGTAACAACATTGTATTGGTTGCTTCCATCCTGAGAATCAGAATGACATACACAAACAGTGACAATTTGGTTTTGAAAATACACATCAACCTGACTAGCAAATCTTCTCTTATCAAGCACTTTGTAATACACAGCATTCTTCATAGATCTGTACCCATTAGCAAAAAATAGCAAGAAGAATAATTGAAAGCAGCACTTCCCTTCTTCCTTCTGAAGCCTGTATTCCCAGGAAGATAAACCATTATAAAAAAAATAGCTTTAAACTGATCCAAGTTTCATCTATAGGTCTGCAGACATCGTCTTCACTGAAAACAGAACATATGGAGTTCATCAGGAATCAAGAACAAGATACCAGTTAAATTACATAGAACTAAATACCTTTTAGTTTTCATATGCTTTAAAGGGGACACATTTCAAGATTTGTAACTGAAAAGACCCAGACACCAACCTTCTTAAAGCAGATTGGAAGACTCGTATTGATGTAAGCGTTCTATGTATTAATCCCAAAGAAAACTCTGTTACCCAAGTTATCTCCATCAAAAAGGTGCACTTCCTATCCCCACTCCATTTGTCTCCTGGCAGTACCATCCCTATGCTAAGTATATGCACGGAAACTTACACTGTTTCCTGCTTGGAGCTATCACAGTTAGCATTTTTTAGAATGGAACAAAATAGACTATTTCAGTTGAAGAGATGTATGATGATCATCTAGTCTAGCTGCCTGACCATTTCAGGGCTGACCAAAAGTTAAAGCATATGAGGTGATTGTCTAAATGCCTCTTAAACACTGAGAGGCCTGGAGCATCAACCACCTCTCTAGGAAGCCTGTTTCAGTGTTTGACCACCTTCTTGGTAAAGAAATACTTCCTCTTGTCCAGTCTGAACCTCCCTGTGTGCCGTTTTGAACTGTTTCCATGCGTCCTATCATTGGATACCAGGGAGAAGAGGTGAACACCTCCCTCACCATTTTTGCTTCTCAGGAAGCTCTAAAGAGCAGAGGTTGCACCTCAGCCTCTTTTTCTCCAAACTAGACAAGCCCAAACTCTGGACATTTCAAGGATCCTTCTTAAATTACGGGGCCCAGAACTGACACAAAATTCAAGGTGAGGCCATGCCAATGCTAAATACAGCACTAAATACAGTAATTTTGTCAATGACTAACACCAAGCTTTCTTTTTGTTCTAGAGACTCAGTAGATATTTTTGTAATTATTATTCAGTGAGGACAAGAATAGCAGATAGTGCACTAATCACACACACAAGGGATGCCACTGGCCTGGGGTGCTGCTGCTGTGTGTATAATACCCTGAGCAAGCCACAAAAGGCTAATTTGAGAAAATACTCTTATATGTATTTACAGTCTCATACTCTTCAAACTACAGTATGCTGCAAAGTCAGAGGAGCATAATTACACATGGGCAGAATATTAGGCTTACTTTTATGATGCCTTTTGTCTGACATACAATTGTGTTGAGACTCTGCCTTAGTTTTGGGATGTGGTTCTCTACCACAGAATAAATCTGTCTTGTCACCAGGTCTGATAAAGCTATATTGTGACTAAGATGATCAATCTCATGGTATTTGTAATACTACTGGCTATTCTGCCTCCCTGTTGCCAGGATCTTTGTCCAAAGCATGAATGGTTTTGGCTACTTTAGCGTGACTACTGATGCAAAGAGTACCATTACAACAACTAGAGGGTTGTGTGTATATGAAAATAAGTCTATATTCCACTAAAAAGCAGGGGGAAAAATCCTAAAGAGGTAGAAGAGTAAGTATCAAGCTATCTGACTCTCCTTCTTCCCAAAGGATAAAATACAAAAATACCACCACATTTACCTAGGAAGCCAATTTTCCCCAAGCTATTCCAGCCTTGACGGAAATTATTCCAGCAGCCACACTATATAGTACTCTTGCCTTTTAATCAGTATTGGGGTGGCCAGGAATGGAAAACATGTACTACAAGAAGGACATTGAGCTGATGCAGTATGTCCAGAGGAGGGCAACAAAGCTGGTAAAGGGTCTAGAGAACAAATCTTATGAGGAGCAGCTGAGGGAACTGGGATTGTTTAGTCTGGAGGAGAAGAAGCAGTAGGGAGACCTCACTGCTCTCTACAACTGCCCAAAAGGAGGTTGTGGTCATGTGGGAATCGATCTGTTCTCCCTGGTATCAAATAATAGAACAAGATGAGATGGCCTCAAATTGTACCAGGGGAGGTTTAGATTGGATATTAGGAAAAAATTCTTTACTGAAAGAGTGGTCAGACATTGGAACAGGCTGCCCATGGAGGTAGTAGAGTCAGTGTCCTTGGAGGTGTTCAAGAAACGTGTGGGCACAACACTTTAGGACATGGTTTAGTGGCCATGGTGGTGTTGGGTCAATGGTGAGACTTGACCTTAGAGTTCTCTTCCAACTGAAATAATTCTATGACTCTATCTTAAATGTGCAGCATGTAGGATATCAGTATCAAAATCAGCATGGAAACATAGGGCAGATGCAGGATATAGAATATTCATATATAACAGTTGTTTGCCTTTTCTGTACTCCTCATTAACGTACATTAGTTTGATAATGGAATTAAACCCTCAAATTTTAATGGAATTGAATTTGGGAGTATCTATGCCAAAGAAAGGGGTATGGTTTGGTTTGAATAAAATACAAAGTTGATGCAATTCATTGTATCAGAAGGGCATCAGCACAGTTATTTGGCTCCTATGGAACCCAGAGCAGTTGGAAAGAGAAAGAAAACATCCCAGTACTGCTCCAGAGAAGTGAGAGTAACTGATTTATGGCATGCCTTTTTCTCTCTTTCTCCTGTAAGGCTCTCAGTCTTTCCTTTCTCCACTGATGAAATAAACATCAACACAAACACAGATGGTCCTTGGAATTGGTCTCCAAGTCACTTGGAACCAGTCATAAGGAGACAGGCCAGTAAGGCCTCCCAGCACTGCTCCTGCAATCCCTGTCGTAGCATCCCTGGGAAATAGCACGTAGGGCCTGGTGTTAGAAGTGTAAACTCTCGCTGGCAAATCCCTGGCATAGAAAAAAAAAAACCTTGTTTCAACCAAGAGACTGAGGGCTGAAAGATGAGGTCCGGACTACGCAAATAAAGGTTTTGTGAGAACACGAGAGCAATCAAACAGAATTGGTAGTATTGGTCTGAAAGTGAAAGAAGGATGCAAAGCTAAGCCGAGGATGAGGCAGCTCGCCACCCCGAGGAGCGTGACATCTAACTATGCTCAGAAACGAGGCCACAACTCTTTGCTGGGTGGCAGCAGGGCTTGGGGAACTCATTGAGCATACCACGCTGACTCGGGTCCCTACGGGTCAATTGGCCAGTACAGCACACTAAATAACTAACTGAAGACTCAAATCCAGCGGGCAACACAGAGATGGAAGAATTGAGCTAAGCATCGGTCTGGGTGGGTAGCTCCACACAGGGCCGACGCCACTGTCTTCCTCTCCCTCCCTCTCCCGGAGCCCGCCATGACAAGGGCGACTCGAACAGGCATACTTCCTTTCCCCAGGGAAAAGACAGCCCCCAACCCCCTCCTCGCTGTTTAGAAGGGTAGACCCCAGGCTCTCCTCGTGGGGGCAACACTGTGGCGAGAGCCGGCGCTGCCTCCTCGCCCCACCTGCCTGGGCGCAGCCCGCTCGGCGGCAGCGGCCGCCCGTTAATTGGATCAAGAGCCCGGCAGAGGGGGGCGGGGAGGTAGGATTCTTCTTCGAGCTGCCTCACTGCCACCGGAGTGTTCCGAGCGCACGGCCGAACCCGCCCCGCCATGAGCTGCTGGAGGCGGGGAGGAGCCCCTGTGTCCTGCCGCTGAAATAGGGGGAGGGTCCCGCCCGTTCCTAGCCCAGGTAGCCGCTTTTCGCCGAGCGTCCCGCTGTGCCGAGTAAGCGCCGCCTGTGAGGTAAGTAGCAGGGTCACCTCCGCCGGGGCCGCGGGCCCCGCTCCCCCAGGGCCGGGCGCCACGCTGCTGCCGGGATGCCTTTCGGACCCGTTCTCCGTGGTGTTCCAAGAGTCCCAGCGGCAGAGCCCCGGCCCGGTCCCGCCGCCGTCTTTTCGCGGCGGGCGGCGCTCCTCGGGAGGCGCTGGCTGCTGCTCGGGAAAAGTTTTCTTATGGAAAGGGGGGCGGGAAAGGGAGGCGGTGCCCAGCCGGGCGCTGTCTGTGGGCAGAAGGGAATCGGGAGGCGGCTCGGCGCGGTTTGGCTTGTCGCGGAGCGGAGACTCCTGGTAAGCGCGGGGGAGCGGCGGCACTGCGGGGCCGAGAGGGGCGGCGGGTTGTTCATGGGGGGCTGGGGGAACCGCTCGGGAGAGCTCCGGTCCCTACGCGTCCTTTGCAACCCGGCCGCTAGCCTGACCTTCACCGGGTGTCCTACTGCCCGCCTCCCCTGGGCTGGGCTGCTGCCCCGTCGCTGGGGGCTGCGGCGGCTTCTGCCTCCAGAGCCAGCGCCTCCGCTCCGTGGCGGGGACAGGGGCCCCTTTGTGCCGCATCCGTGTTGAGCCGCTTCCCACTCTGAAACTGGAGCCGCGGGCGCTGGCAGTGCCGAGGCGGGAGAGGGTAAAGCGGCTTCCCACGACCCTATGGGGGAAGGGGCCTCGTGGGGGCCCAGGCCTGGGGGGGCTGCACCCCTTTGTCTCAGAGGGGGTCCATGTTGTTTCTTCGTAAGTTGGACTCCTGACAGCAGGAGTGAGGAGTACGGCAAGCGGGACAGTCCTGGTCGTGTTCTGTTCTTCCATTCTGGCTGCCGACAGCATTTTTGGTCTCAGGGAGGAGAGAGCAAGCCTTGGGGCAGGGTGAGGGGTGCTGCCTGCAGCAGTGTTTCTTGGCAAGCTGCGGGGGTTACCGTGTCCTGTCTGGCCCAGGATAGGAAAAAACTGATAAACACGGAGGGTATTAGTGGGCCTGAACATCCAATATTTGAGAAGACAGTCAATGATTTGCTACTGTACACAGGAGGAGGGAACCATGATCTTAGCAAAGCTATTGATAAATGAAGCTAGTGTGGCCCAAAGGCATTAACCAGTTTCACCACTTTCTGTGCCAACTATGTGTCCTTTGCTTGCTGCAGTTCCTCAGCTGGCAGGAGGCTCAGAGCTTGGTGGTGAGGGGGAGGTTAGCTGACCACCTCCAGATGCATGCTTCTGGCCCTACGAAGTAGTTTGGTCTTTTTGTTCACTTTTTAACCTTCCTTGCCCAACTGGTGTACCCTGCCTCTCAAAACAGGAGATGAGCCTCGAATCAACCTTCAGATCAACTGCCAGTCTAATTTGCACAAAGGAATTTCTGATGTGATGGCAATTGATTGCAGTACAGAACCCTAGCAGAGCCTCCTACTCCACCCTGAAATTCAGATGTCACCAAGAAGTTGCTAACCCTTACCATCGTAGTGGTATGACTCAAGCCATTCTTGGTGTGTAATGGGAGTAGAATGCACAACTGCAGTGTGTAGGCTAAAATCACTGGGTCTAGATAGTTCTTGCTCCAGGTGTGAGCTAGTCTCTGGGTGGAGTCAAAGTGGAGCTTCTCCCCTTGCATTGCATAACTGGGCACATTCTTTTGGGCAAGAGTTCACCTTTCTGTGAAGAGCACAAGATGCTCTGTGTGAGACAGTCTGTTTTATTTCAACAGTGTTTTGTGTTATTAATGGCATTTCAGTAGAAGTTCCTTAAAATATTTACTAAATTATCTTTTGAGTCGCATCTTGGAACAGAATGTGTGAGCTGGATCAGCTGCTTGCTGCCTTCCCTATTCCGTGTCTGCTGTATTGTATTGCTTTATTGGCTTTTTTCTTTTGACCTATGAGTTTGAGCTTCTCTAGCTTGCCCACACTTGTTCAAGTGAAGACTGTCTTCCCCTTCTCAGGCTGTAAAGAGCAGTAACTTTAGTGTGTCACCTATGTATAGGCCAGAGAACAACTGCCCACCTTGAACTCCATGATCAAACATCAGTGAGTGAATCAGGATTGTGTGCGACTGGACTATGCCAAAATGCCGCAGGTCCTTGGCAAACTGTGTAACCAAGTAGTAAAAGCCTGAAAAATTCTTTTTTTTTTTTTTTTCCACAGGACGATGATTGGTGCTTTTAGTCATTTTAGGTGAGAGGTAGCCTAAATCATCTGGGTTTTCTGCAGATATTCGTGAGTTTGAATAAATAAATACAGATATATCTATATAGCTTCTTTTGTTGGTGGTGGTTTTTAATTCAGCAGTGAAGTCAGGCATATTTGTAATGGAAATGCTTTTCTTATGAGATGCAAAGCTGTGAAAAATAGTAGTGACTGCATCAGGGTCAACATGAGCTTCTGTTAGGAACTGGTATATCACATCACAGAGCATGGTAAATTCCTTCTTTATTCTGGCCATCTTGAGGGCTGTAGATTAGTTGCTGTTTGAACTATTTGGTCTGTCATGGCTGGCTTCCAGGGATTGATGGGGACCTCAAAAGCTAGAAGTATCTGCCTGTAGCCTGAGTGGAAAAACCTATGCTCTTGATTGAAGAGCATTAATAAACTGCCTCTATTTTTTTCCATCAGCTGATCAGTGATGTGCGAATTTGGGCTGCTCTTGACAGTTCATGGGAAAATGCCTAAACAATAGGAGAGCTGTTTAAGCCCTTTGAGGGACTTTTATCTTTTTAAAACAGACCTTCTGATCAGGCAGGCTATTTTATCGCTAGTTACTCAGCATCATGGGTGTAGAGGGTACTGTATGACAGAGAACTGTGTCAAATAGATTAAAAAAACCTGCTCCTGAATATCTTACTGTAAGGCCTTAGTGGGTGGGACAGAAACGAGTGAGTACTGTATCTGGAAGTTTTCATGAAGAATTTGGGATTTTGCTTTTTGAAGAATAACAAAGACTTTGTGTACTTGAAGCTGTTCAAGGGGTAGCTTTTTGCCACTACCTTGGAGCATGGTGACCTTTTGTAATTTAAAATCCAAATGCACTCTGATTGTCTGGGCACAAGTTTTTCCAGCAGCACAAAGTGTCATGTCAATGTAAAAGAACCTGGTGCCTCTGCTGTAAACATCCAGCTTTGTGACTGGTATGTCCTTCAAGCTGAAATGTGGGCTGAAGCTTGGGCACTGCTTTAAGGCAGTATGTGTGACTGGCATCCTAACCATATCTCAGCCTTCAGTGGTTCCTCCTCGCTGTGAATGGCACAATAGGAAAGAGCCTTGTGATAGTCAGGACGTGTGTGTTAAATCTAGTGGTTGTCACTGGGCATTGTAGTTTGCTGAAGAAGCATAAGAGAGATCTCCATGGTACCAGGGGCCTGGATCCAGAGGCATTAGGCTTGTGTGGGATTTTATGCTCTTAGTGGGGGACTGTGGTAGGACTCTATTTAGTGCAACCTTTTGGTAAGTTTTTCCAGGCTAAAGAAGTTAGTATTTTGCCAGGCAACTTACAACTAATAGTGTTACAGAATCATAGAATAGTTCAGGTTGGAAAAGACCTTTAAGGTCATTGAGTCTAACCATTAACCATTACCAGGTCTTCAGCTTGCTCAGTCCTGTCCGTGCTATAAGCTTGCCCAAGCTGGGTCTCTTGTGTTTGCAGGGAGATACAGTACTTGTCTCCAGGGCTGTTGGGGATGTGATCAGTCTTTTCAATTGCCTGTAACTGACTATGTTGGCAGTAACTTCCTCCTCTCCCTTGCTATTCCTGCTGCTGAGCCAGACAGCTGTTCCTGCAAGTGCTGAGCTCTATCAGCTACATCACTGTTGTGTTGTGCTCTGGAGCAGGCCCTCTGACAAGGGCAAGAAGCTCTCTATGGAGGATTGGAAGAAGATGCAGCATATTTCACTTCTTGAAT
Source organism: Indicator indicator (assembly GCF_027791375.1). Lineage (NCBI taxonomy): Eukaryota > Metazoa > Chordata > Aves > Piciformes > Indicatoridae > Indicator > Indicator indicator. Next base: position 11,585,365 of record NC_072013.1, on the reverse strand, counting down.
GATTCTAGATATTTTTGCTTCTTGGTGTTTTCAGTCAGCTCTTCATTGTAGCTCGGACTGCTGACCTGTGGAAAACTCTTGTCAAAGTGTGCTGTTGACTCCAGTAGGCTTCTGTCACTTGCAGACAAAAAAAATAGGGTTTTGGGCTGTGAGAGGAGCTGCTTCAGGAAACCATTGGGGAGGAGGATGTGTGTGTGGAAATAAAGCCCACTGGATTGTTCTGTTTGTGCTTTCTGTTTTTAAAAAGCTTCCTAGTGTTCTTTCCTCACATCAGGTTAAGTTCTGAAGATCAGAAACTGAGATAATTGCTTTGAGCAATGGGCTGAGAAAGCAAATGACGTTACAGTGATGCTGAATGTTTAGAATCCGTTCTGTAATGTGTGCCCTTTGGGCTGACTGTCCCATTTGCTTGTGTTTGCCTGCATTCTTGTGGATAACATCTGGGATATGAAGTGGTTTACATTAATGGTCCTGTTCTTTGGCTTGAGATACAAAAATCTATTTGAAGAGGCATTACTGATACCTAAGAGAAGATTCTGTGCAGATAGTGTGAAAGTAGATAAGTTGCTCTATGACATACAGGATAATGAACTTCAAGAATGCCTGAAGTATGAATCTCCACAGTGCAGGCCAGTTCCACCTCCTTATCTGTGTGTACTTCTGGGAAATGTGTCAGAAAGACACATGAGTATCTTTAGGAGTGGAGTATCTATGAAGTGATTTGATCTGCCAAACTCTTCTTGAACTGGGAGATGCTGTGAAGCAAATCTGAGTTACTGAATGTTCTCTCCAGACCTCAGAGCAAACAATGCTTTCCTTTTACATGCCTGGTGCCTTAAAAGACACTGCAAAATTACTCTGGAAGAGCTGGTATATATCTCTGCCAGTTCATATGGTACTGAAGTCTGTCTTAAGAGTTTCAGTTCTTTGTGTTGCTTGGATTTCCCTGGGAGGAAGCATGTGAGTAAATCTATTTCTGGCAACAAAAGGTGAACAGAGAGTCTCACTACAGAAGTGGAGGAATTGAATTGACTACTATGTGAAACAGAAGCAATGGGTGTGATGTTTTACTTCATTCTTCTCCCTTACCTTAAGAGATGTCCTATCACTCATCTTACCTTACTCAGCTTTCCCTTCAAAAAGTTGGTTGTACTTGATTCTGTTGCCTGTTTAGGACTCAGAACTGTGCAAGGAACTGGATGAATTTAAGAAACACCTTGATGATGGTCTTCTTTCAGATTCTTGTCTGCAGATGGTAAATATCTGGAAGGCAAGTATTCACATAATGAACAGTTTCAGTAAATCAGCTTTTACCAAGTAAAACCAGAAATGTGTTTGAAGCAGCCAGAGATGAAGAAAAGCAGAACCTCAAGTACACTGGCTATACGATTGCCACACTCTTAGTCCGAATGGCAAAATACTTGCTAATTGTATATTCTATTCCCCCTTCCCATAAAGACAGATAATGGGAAAGACAACTGGTGGTAAAGTGAAGCCAGAAGTTGCGGAACTGTATCAGGATTAAAATAAAAACGACCCAGTGACTTCCAAATGAGAGGAAGAGGCAGAGAAGACTTGTTGGAGACATATGACTACTGTACAGTCCAGTGAAGCAAGAAATCCCCAGGAGTGCAGTGTTAGAATGGAGTTCACTGGTTTATGGGTCCTCTGAAGGTTGGTTGATTGTATTGATTGCAGTCTGCTTCCTTAAGACTTCTTAATGCATTCAAGTAAACTTGATCCTTGCTCTGGAGGTTGCAAGGTGATTCAATCACTGGAGGAGAATATTCCATGGACAGGAACTTACAGGAGTTTGATTTTATTTTTTATTTTCCCTGCCCCCAGCCACAGGGAAACACTCCTGATACCACCTTCTATTCTTTCTTTTTGGCTCAGGGTTGAATGAGGCTGGAGCATTTTGTTCTGTTTGGATGACTGCTGTTTGTGTAAAGAGCTTTACAGAAAGCCTGATGGGAAGTGGATGAACTGGCTTGCCTGCTATTGCAATAAGTCACCTTTACTAAGGTATAGGAAACTGTGTTGCAGGATGTACTATTGATGTTGTGCCACCAGTCACTGAATGCAGAAAAAAACATGGTGGGGTGAAATATAGATCAAATCTTGGAAAAACTGTGTTCAGTGTAGCTTGAGACTGCTGAGGAGGGGTGTAATAGCTTTGGCTGGAGCTTTAAACACCTGTTTGTCAGTGATTTAGGAATAAATGGGTACCAGTTGTTTGGATTCCCTTCTGATTAAAAGGGAAGAGATGGTTGCATGTATTTGCTGGCAAGCTTGGTGTTTATTTGCAGGGACTGATGGCAGCACAGCAGGGTAGGAAGTATCCTGGGAAGTACCCAGTATGGAAGCATACGAGTCAAGAGGCTCAGGGATTGGAACAGTAGAAATTACAGGTTCTCAGCATCTGCAGGCAGCATCTGTAGAGAACAGGAGCTACGCTGTTCGCAGGGCTAAGAAAGTAGGCTAAGGTAGTGCTGTTGTTCCTGGTCTCTTAGGTGTGTGTCTTCTTGTTAAGATTTCCACTGCTCCTCTTTGTAGCTGCCTATTAAATACATAGACACAGTGTACATGTCGAGATTGTTGTAGGAATCACCTTGAATATACCAAAACAACATGGCTTGTTGCCCTGTTACTGTATGGTATCTTACAGTCCAGCACTGATTTCCTCCTTCCTTCAACTCTGTGGGTAATTGAGACTACAATCAAACTTTCCATAGGAAGACCAACTGGAGAAAAACTAACACAGACCTTGATAGCCAAATAGATTCCTTAATTAGCATTGTCTCCTACTGTTGTGGTAACTGGGATAGATCTGTGTTCCTGTAATACTAAAGATCTCCAGCATCATATTGGAAAGGAAAACAGAATTTTCCCTGTTCTTGGTGAAACAATTTCTGCCCAGTAAAGCTATGCCATTCAGGAGTCATCACTTTTGAGACAGCACCAATGTATTGGTAGAAGCCTGTCTTGTAGCCTTTGAGGGCCTCACAGGAAATAGCTAATAAACATGGAAAGCAGATAATTCTGAATGAACATTTTAAGACAACTTGGGGTAACACATGGGGGGGTATCTTTTCAGTACACGAGTTTGGTCTGAATGTGAAGAAAACCAAAAGAAAAGAGCTGTGGTGTAAAATAAGAAAGACATAGGTCAGCACTTTACGTGGAACACTTATCTGTATTTTAGTACTTTGCTATCATCATAGGGAGTTTTGCTTGTGGACAGCCACTTGCGAATCATGGTCTGGGAGATGGGCTTCAGTTACAGGCTTGCATGTAACTGTGAAGTGACCTTTGTGTGTAGTTACTGTTCTGCCTGATGGCTCTGTCCTCCCCTCGGTGGAGAGATCAGCTGAAATCTTGCTTGAAACTGCACTAGGCAGCTTTGGAAGGCTGCACTGCAGCACTTGGGGAGCGTCTGGGAAACACTGGCTCTTAGTCACTTTCCCAGTCAGGTGACTACCAAGAGTGTGATTGTAGCAATAAGATAAATATCTCTAAGGGAAATTCTGGAGAATCTTCACGTGATTTGGCAACCCTATAGCTGTAGAGAAGAATGGGCCCCTCCTCGGAAAGGTTAGTACACCTGTAAATATCAGTCCTCTTATATAATCAAAGTGGAGAGCACATTACTGGTATCACTCAAGTCACTACTTCAGAGCTTTTGGGCATGCACCTCCAGAAATGGTGAGGCTGTAAAGGACATCAGGTCCCATGCCCCAGTTCATTGTCTCCATCAGGGACCGGGTCCCATGCCCCAGTTCATTGTCTCCATCAGGGACCTTCCTAGCACTGCTGTGCCAGTAGCAATCCAATTCATTACACTGCTGGAGTCATGTGGAAGCTCCTGGCTCCAGCTTTCTAGTTCCATTCTGACAACAGATTACCAGAAAAAAAAAAATTAAAAAAAAAAAAAAATCATGGCTGTCATCCTGCAAGGAGAGGTGGGGCTGTCATCCTTGTGTATTCGGATTGTTCAGATCAAAATGTTTATCTGCAACCTATACTGGAAGTGCCCTAGAATGAAAATAACACCATCTTTGTCTGCTATACAGAGAAGTGATTCTGAGAATCAAACAGATCAGTCACAGGAATCTCATGTTGCTTCCTTGTGGTGTTAAATTTTTGTCTGAAAGTGGAAATTAATTAGTAGCAGCCTGTTCCTGATTAAAACTCTTGTTTAGTTTGCCTCGAACACCTGTATAGAAATTGGTTCATAATAAAAATTTGCTTCAAACAAAGCCTTAGCTACCATTAGTAGATACATAGGACCAAACTGAAATATATTTGTGTCTGCGTCCAGTATTTGCCGCTTGGGAAAGGGGAGGAGAGTTGGGCAGAAGGCCTTGTCTGGTGCAATGTGCAAGCTCTGTTTCTGTGGACCAATTCCTGCAGGGCTGCATGCACCAGTCCTTTGAGCATTTGTAGAGTTCAGAGGTTTGTTCTTGCCAAACCTAGGAAAACAACTGCTCACAAGGAGTCTCAGGAGGCAGTTGAGCAATGCACAGAAGTGATGCCTCGGGTGTTTGGAGGCTGGAAGTATTGTAGTGTGGTATAGAGGGAAGAGGATCTCTGTGGTTTACCTGCCTTAGGGAAATGTTTCTGAAGTGAAGAGTGATGATTACTATTTGGTTTAGAAGTTTTATTTATGGATCAGGACCCTGTTGTATTCATGTTGTGCAAACATGAAACAGAAAGGCAATACCCTATAGCCTGTTACAAGAGTCACATGTTTTGAAAGGGAAGGCTTTAGCCTGACAGTTTGGGTTGAGGGCAGAGATTGGTGTCCAAGATGTCACTGACTAGAGCAGGAGTAAGACAAACAACTTGGTGGTGTTTGTCGAACAAAGGAGCAGGGTTGTTCTATGGCTCTGCCGGGACAATCCGTCTGGCATCTCCCCAGGTGAAGCTCAGTACCAGTGAGGTAGTCATGAGCCATTCTACCTTTCTGCAGCTGAAGACCAAGAGGCATTTTTTTAGATAATTTAATAGGGAGCTGATAGCAGGTGTGGCCTAATAACTATGTTGGTCATAGGTGAGAATAGGTATTTTGGGAAAGGAGGGGAGTACTTTTTCTAGTACTGCTAGCAAAAAGGGCTATAGCTCTGTGGAGCTCTCTTTTGCATTGTTTGGTTTATTGACCTGACATTGCTGGCTGAGTAGTGTCTGTGATGCCCTCATCTGTAAGCCTGCAGACATGTCAAGTGAATAGAGCTGTAGTCATTCTTTTCTCTCCTTCAGAAAGCTTGTCTTACAGGAGCTCCAGTGAGGTCTCAAGTATCACAGGATAATAGAATGATAGGGGTTGGAAGAGACCTCTGGAGATCTAATCCAACACCCTTGCCAGAGCAGGTTCAGCTACAGCAGGTTGCACATGAAGGTGTCCAGGTGGGGTTTGAATGACTCACAGAGAAGGAGACTCTACCACCTCCCTGGACTACCTGTTCCAGTGCTCTACCACCCTCAAAGTAAAGAAGTTCCTCATGTTTAGATGGAAGTTCCTCTGTTCAAGTTTGTGTCCATTACCTCTTGTCCTTTCTCTGGGCACTGCCCAAAAAAGACTGACCCTATTCTCCTGACGCCCACCCTTTAAGTATTTATAAGGATTGATAAGATCTCCCTTAGTCTTCTCTAGGCTTAAAAAAAAAAAAATCAAATCCCTGAGCCTTACTTCATGAGAGAGATGTTCTAGTCCCCTAATCATCTTCCTAGGCCTTTCCTGTACTCTCTCAAGCAGTTCCCTGCTCTTGAACTGGAGAGCTGAGAACTGGGCACAGTACTCCAGATGAGACCTCACCAGGGCAGAATAGAGAGAGAAGATAACCCTCCTTGACCTGCTGGCTACACCCTTCTTGATGACCTTAGTATGCCATTATGGCCACAGGGGGACATTGCTGGCTTAATTAGCTCTTAACTGTGAGAGCTGAAGGTTTGAAAGTAGGGATAAATCTTCCTTTGTTCTGCACGTATGGTTTGCTAGATAGCCTCATGTTACCAGAGGACAAATCTTGTATGGGTTGCTGACAAACAACTCTATTTGACTCAATATAACTTGAGCTATCTTGCTTATATTGTGCAGGCTCTGCCAGACCTCCTAAATCATGTACATGGTGACTCTTGCTACATCAGGCTGTCCACAAGGTAGCCCTGTCATCTCTACTTCGCTGTAAAATGACTTCCACCCTTGGGCATGTGTAACTCACATGGCTTTTTCTGGGAAACTGAGGTTTTGCCTGGTCTCAAGCTCTTGGTGGCTTGCAACACATGGTGTTTCAGGAATAACTAGGCATGAAGAGATGGAGTGGCAATCTCTTTGCTTTTCTAGGGCTCAGGATGACAGGAGCAGCTGTTCTTCAGTGCCTGTGTGCAGTACTAAGTACCTTCCCTATGTCTGCATGCAGATCCAATTTGATCTGCTGACTGACATGGGTTCATGGAGTATGTAAAGTCCAGAAAAAGCCTGGCAGAATAGGGTCCTCCTTGTTCTTTGACCTTTTTGCTTCTACCAAGCTGGATTTTTCTGGACTTCTATGAAGTCTGTACTACTGTTACGGAAATACATACTCAAGTGGCTGCTACTCAGGTCATGGAAATGCTATCCTAGTTTATTGTGTTCTCCCACCTAGTTACTGTGCTGATGACTACAGTATAGCCTTAAGCTGTGGGACACTTTGCCCCATGATGTTCTGGATGCTGAAATCTCATGTGGGTTCAAAAGCAGATTGAAGAAATTAATAGAAGAAGAATCCATTGAGTGTTGCTAAATTCATGGGTGCACATCCAGGTCAGGAAGTTTCTGTCAACAAGTGATTAGAGGCTTGGAGGCATCATGAATGTTTGCTTTATTCTCAAAGTGAGGGAAGGTACCTCCTTTTGGCTGCTGTCTACAGAGAATAGGAGGCTATGTAGTTTGATCCATCACAGTTACTATTTATTATGTTTCACAGCCTGTTGGTTTTAGTGATAGTAAATCCAGTTGTGTTTGTAACTCCTACGAAAACAAGCATGGCTCAAATTCTGGTGTGCAAACTGCAGAAAGAATGAATTTGAGTATTTGTCAGGGTTTTGGTGTTTGTTTGCTTGACTATCCCTCAAACAAGCACTCTGACACACAACAGCTTTCCACATTTGCCCCCGAAGTCTAGCACTGTGTAGTCAGCCTGAATTGGAAACCAGAGATGGAAGGCATGTTTGTGATTCATTGCTTCCTGATAAAGTGGGGATGAGGGTGTGGCACGGAAAAAGTGATACATCCTTGATGTGTCATATCTAATTGATCTGTGCATTTATTGATGAGGAGAAAAAAAGGGTCTGGGGAAGTTTTAAGTCTACTTTTACATAACTGTTCATGAAGCTTTTTTAATCTTGGCAATTTCAGGAACATGTAGTGTGATTTTACTACACAGAAGTTTGTGATAAGCCTTAACATTTTATCCCATGACTACGATAATGAAAAAGTGTCCCAACTCTTCCCCTCTGCCTTCCAGACCAAAGGTTACTAGCCTGTTTGCAATGACCCAGTCCATCTTTCTTGCCTTCCTTCTTTTTCCTACCTTCTTTCACTCTTTCTCCAAAATTGTCTTAATGTCTGGCTAGAAGTCCTGTTTCTAGGTTTTGCAGTTTTTGCTCTGAGCTGTATTTAACTCCTGGTTGCCCTAACCTTCTAGCCTCAGCTGGGTGGATATCAGTGACTGAGTAGAAGGAGATTTTGCTTGAGTGGTTTTTAAATAAACAGGTGTTTGACATTGAAGTAAATCTTCAGAGAACTGAATGTGAGGTAACCAAAAATGCCTCTTTCTGCTCTCACTTCCCTTAACTTCTGCAGGCCTTTTACTTGCCTTTCTCCTGTGGAAAGGTGATGACAGTTACCTATATTATAATGGCAAAGTATTTGAGAATGTGATGGGAATAGTTCACAGAACTAAAGGAAAAGTTCTGCTGGTAGAGAACCACATCCTACCAAGGCAGTGCTAGGTGCTCTGCTGCTGAAAGAACTCTACACCTCTAGAGCAGAATGTGTGTTCTTTGGAGTTTCGGGTTTGTTTTTGACATGTAGAATTATGAAGTCCTTTGTCTTGGATGTAAATCCTCTTCATCTTTAGTAAAAAGGGACGGTAAAAAGTGCATGTGTGCCCCCTTCCCTTTTTCTCCTGAAGCCAATGATGTGTAGAAGTTTGTACAGCAGTGCATGGAGGTGGTGGGGGTTTGCTAGACTGGATACTGTACTGTGAGGGGGGGAACCAGGCTCCATGTATGGTGCCCGAGGAGTGTGCTTATTTTAAGCCGTTTTGGCCTGAGCTGTTCCTTTTGCTCAGCTGTTGTGATGCTACCTTTCCTGCAGAGAGCTGTCATGCTGCCCCAGCGTTTCTATTTTAACTCTCTCTGGGGCTAGATCTTGTGACACAAGGATTTGGCATCTCCTACGTGCCGGAACGTGGCATCTCAGGAGGCACAGTGGCTGCAGCTGCTATATCAGAGGGTGCCCCTCCTAGTAGCTGGCAGAAGGGGGACACCCCTGGCATTGGGATGCATCAGAACAGGCAGCATCTGTGCAGAGGAGCAGAAGTTTCTAACTGTGCCCATCTCTGTTTCCTCCAGTGTTTTTCACAGAGTTTGAAGAGCTTGGGACGTACTTGCCAGCTGCCCACTGATCCCCTGTGGCATCTCGTTTTCATCTTTCAGGTATGTACTTAGTGGGGACCAGAGTAGGGTTGTGTGCCTGCATGCATGTAAGATAGCTTGGCAGCCTTCTGACAAATGGCAGGGAGGGAGGACTGGGACAGCTGGTGGTATAAATGGAGGTACTTTTCAGGTTTCAAGGCTTGTGCACCTGAGTGTCATGTCCCATTTAACTTGCTTCAGCACTTTCAGCTTTCTGGAGGAAACCAGCAGAATAGCATTAGTGACACTCTCCATGGAATGAGACTGGGCAAACAGAGCCAAACTCTTCCCAGAAGAAAGGCAGGGAATTCCTGCAGTCTGTGTTGAGGTGCTTCACAGTGTAGCTCATGCCACTCTGTGGCATTCTCCCAGCAGGAGTTGGGAGATGTGGACTCTTGATATGATCTTCATCTCTAATGTGTGTTCTGTGGGCTGGCAGAATTTGCAGATACCTCTCTGGGGTGTGAAGGAAGCTTTTTATAACTTGGAATGTGCAAGAGGAGAAGTGGCAGCAAAGGACATCTATGCTGCATTAACTCAGGCTTGCCTAGAATGGAGTGTGTTTGTGTGGGGATGACTGGGACTGAGCCTTTTTCCATCACTCCCCTTCCCATTCCTGCAGAAGAGCAATCCCTGAACCTCTCCCCAAGGAATTCATAGTGTTGCACCATGTCAGAAACAAGCTGGCAGCACAGACTAGCATAGGGAAATGGGTAGAAACGCTGAGACAACATCATGAGATGAACCTTTTACCTTCTAGCCTAGATTTTGAGCCTAATGCAGTGAGTGTAGTGAAAACACCAGCTCTTCAGGGATGTTTCTAGGGCAGCAGCTGGGTAACCAGCATGTGTGCTGCACTGCCCTTTGGCTGGGTATGCCCAAATGTGTTTCTATAGCTCTGCTCAAATCCAGCTCAGCTGGTGGGCAGCTTTATAGGGCTCCTCCTCATTCAAGACATGCCTGCCTGCTGACTGCTGAGCCTTGTTTTCTCCAGCCAGTTGTTGTAATCCCATAATCCTGAGTTGTACTGGGAAGCTGGAGTCATCTCCATTGATAGAAGACTTATCTAATGTCTTTCAAAGCATATTTCATATAACTTCTGCTATTCTCGTGAGAACCTTGGTTAAGAAAAGGAAATCTGCAGACATGTCTGGTGCTACTGAATTGTGTTGGATTCACTAGCATCTCCAGGATCTCTGCACCTGACGTTTGGCAAGACTGTCTGCTGCACCATCCTTTCCCAGTGTGCTGCAGGCCTGCCAAGGAGGCCTTTTCTTTGCAGGGTGGAAGGAGGCAGGTTCAGTCCTGAACTGGATCTCTGATGGATCTAGTAGTCTGTGCAGGGCAGTTACCAGCTTCAAGAGTCATGGAGAGCTGTTCTCTCTGGAAAGGATCATCCAGTGCTGTATTAAAAAAAATCACTTTTCTCTCTTCTCAGCTCAACTGAAATCTGCAAAAATTCTTTGCTGCAAGAAAACAAGGGTCATGTCATCAGAAGATGATGCTGGTGGGGAGACTCCTGGGGGCAGTTTCTGGGAGGTAAGGAAGGATAATTGGAGCGTGAGGGAGGTAGGAATGTCTTCTTGCCTCCCATCAGTGGAATTAAGCGGCTGAGTATCAGGTTCCTGGGTGACATGTTGCTTTTAGGGAGTGAGTGAAAGAGAACAGCTCTGTGGAAGTTCAGTAACACTGTGGTATACTGCAGGGAGGAGGTGACCCTTTTCCTCCCAGACGCACTGAAATGTTCCTTCTTCAGCTACCACTCATCTGAGCTGTGAGAGACAAGCAAAGAATCTCAGCTTTTTCCTTCCATTGCTGTGCCTGCCTGAAAGGGTACCAGAGGAAGGTCTCAGCTGCTAGCTTCAGAAGGACCTGTACTCCCTCCCCATGCAACAGCTGAGCTGCTGCTGTCTATTCTCAAGGAACATGAGACTCAATGCAACATAAATGATGTGTGAAATTTCAGGCTGGAAACTACAAGCGGACAGTGAAGCGTGTGGATGATGGGTACCGACTCTGCAATGACTTAATCTCCTGCTTCCAGGAGCGAGCCAAGATAGAGAAGAATTATGCCCAGCAGCTAACAGAGTGGTCCCGTAAGTGGAGGACCAATGTGGAGAAAGGTAAAGATTGGACTGAGAACAGGATGCAGTCATTGCACTCTCTTCCTTGAGTGCAGCCTTACTGAGGTGGTGATGTTTCCTTGGTGGACAGGCTTCCCTTCTCCAAGGGGTTGACTTTCCTGGGTGTCTTTTTTGTGCGTGTAGCCAGTCCTCTGATTCACTTGGAGAGGTGTTCTCTGCATTGTCAGGTGTTTGGTTACACACAAAATCATCTGTTCAAGTTTGGCAAGTCTTTGTGCAGTCCATGTTTTAATCAAGCTGCAGATCTCCCCTTTTAAGGATCGCTTGGCTGTCTCTCTTCCTTCTCTTCCAGTTAGAGAGTAACTAGTAATGCTGTGATTTAGTGGCAGTGGGCTCACACTAATAGTATCTCACAAAGCAATGGGAAATAGTGGGACAGAGACTCCAAAAGATCTGCTGCAAAGCAGCATGAATTAGTGTTGTTATCTAAGCCACACTATCTGGGGAGAGAATTTTCTACAAAAAAAAATTGTCCATCTGGTACAGCTAAGACTGCCCAAAAGAAATGTCCATTTTGGCCAGCTGTAAGAGCCAGTCTAGATGCTGCCTGTTGGAGCTGTGTGGAGACCAGTCAATACCGAATTGTGTGATGGGGTTGCATTAAGGAAGTGACTTCATACTGACAGGTGTGTGTAGGAGGAAAATAATCTGCTTTCTTTTCTGGTGGGCAGGAGGTATAAGAGCCACTCTGGTGCTTCTGCCTGCAGGTCCACAATATGGTACTCTGGAGAAGGCCTGGCATGCCTTCCTGACAGCTGCAGACAAACTGAGTGAAATTCACTTGGCTGTCCGAAACCACCTGGCTGGTGAAGACTCGGACAAGATCAAGGCCTGGCAAAAGGAGGCCTACCACAAGCAGATGATTGGGGGCTTCAAGGAGACCAAGGAGGCAGAGGATGGATTTCGCAAGGCCCAGAAACCCTGGGTGAAGAAGATGAAAGATGTGAGTGAAGTGTGAATGAGGAAGGAGGGATAAGGGCAGTTGAACTGGCTGCCTGACTGTGAGACCCACTGGGCAAAGAAACAAGGTTTAGCTGGAGTAGCAGAGAATGCCAGAGAGGGCTAGATGTCTAGATGGCCTCTTGTTCTTGGTGGCTTTGTAGCTTCCTTATGTGGAAAGACTTTGGTAAGGGACTGTGTACTCCTGCATGGCAGGGAGCACTGAAAAAGGTCATTTGGAGGTACCTCTTCCCTTTGGAGCACAGTTTGCTAAATGCCAAATTGCCATTCCTATTAGAATGTCCTGAAACTATTGCTGATGACTGCAACAAATTTTAACATGACCTCTCTGAGTTATGGAGGATCAGTGTCATCAGGATTATGGCTTTCAATGCATCCTACTCCTACAGGTGGAAACTTCTAAGAAAAACTACCATGCAGCCCGGAAGGAGGAGAAGACAGCCCACACAAGGGAGAACCATGCCAAGGCAGACTCGTCTGTCTCACAGGAGCAGCTGCGCAAGCTGCAGGAGCGTGTAGAGAAGTGCACTCAGGAGGCTGAGAAGGTGAGAGTGTTTTGTATGGAGGTGGGTCACAAGGATACTTCTTTCAGGAAAAAGCACTGGTTGAAATGCCTCTCAGTGAAATGGCTCCTGCTGAAGCCTGTAAGAAGGTGGGATATGCCATTGTCTGAGGCTTCAGTGAGCTAGGCTGAGACTCTGGTAACTAGGACTATGGTCTACCTGTCTTTGGTATTGGGTAGGATCTAAATTAAAAGTGTATATATATATATATTAAAACCAAAAAATTAAGAAGGGGGTTGGAGCTGCAGAGCGGAAGACCTGACCACCAAAACCAGCTAGTTTGCCTGCCTGCAAGAGTGAAGGTGTGAAATGTATCAAGGAAGAACAAGGAACTTGGAAGAATATTAGGAGAGCAATGGCGTGGAGATACCGGTGCGTATTTTTTCCTTCTGTGGTCTATAGGTTCAGCAGTGCAGGGGGTGGGAAAACTTGTCACTTCCAACACAGCGCAGGGAGAGTTGTCACTCATTTGACATGAAGGCAACACTTCTCACCGTTGCTGTCCTCCTGGGTTCATACAGTGCAAGGATCAGTATGAGAAGATGCTGGAAGATCTGAATCGCTACAATCCCCGCTACATGGAGGACATGGAGCAAGTGTTTGAGGGCTGTCAGGAAGCGGAGCGCAAGCGTTTGTGCTTCTTTAAGGAGATGTTCCTGAATCTGCACCAGCATCTCAACCTCTCCACCAATGAAAGGTATCAGCCCTGACACATGAGGGAAATCTGATGGCATGGGTTGCCCTGAGGTCTGGTGAGGGGTGCCAGTGCTGGCATGTCTGAAAAGCAGCTGCCTTCTTGCATCTGCCAGGTCTTACTCTTTCTTCTTCAAAGTATGTCTCAGAACTGGCATTTAGTCTCTTTAGACTGACCACTGCTGGTGTCTCTGACCTTGGACAGTGCCACGCTCCCCAGAGAGGACTCTGTGCCTCTGAACCTTTCCTCTTCCGCTACTGTGCAGTACTCTGTCGTATCTCCATGTTGCTATGTATAATCCCAGTCTGAGGAATGCTGCTCTGTTGCCTTCTAGTATCTATAGCTATTACACCCATTCTGCCCTGATTGAAGAGACTGTTTGGGAGATAGTAATTGTAAGCCCACAAATTGCCCATAGGTAGGGGCTGCAAGGGGGAAAACAACAAAAAAAACTTCTGTGCTCCTGTACTTCTAAGGTGGAGGCAACAAATCTGAGCTGCCTCTGACCATGTGCAAGACTGTGCCAGACCCTTTCAATGATCACTTGATGAGCTATGCTGGTAGATGTTAGTCACTGCCACACTAAACAAGCCTGTCCCATCTGCTGGGCAGACTATTCTGTAAGGGTGGCTCTGATCTAGGGCTGAAACAGTGCTGCTGTAGCATCCTGAATCCTGTGGGACTTTTGAATACTTTGTAATTGTGCATGAAGTTATGCTTTTCCTACCTGGCTTTTGGGAAACTACTGAGGAACTTGGTTACAGGTGGTTCTGTCTGTTCCTGGTCATAGCTTTCATGCATTGTATCGAGATCTCTACCAAGTCATCATGGCTGCGGACAACCAGGAGGACCTGAAGTGGTGGCGCAACACTCATGGACCAGGCATGGCGATGAACTGGCCTCAGTTTGAGGTGCTGTAACATTCTAGAGTGCATTAATACTATTTCCAAACATTTTCTTGACCGAAAATGGTGGGTTGGCAAGACCACCTTTGCTTGGCAGGCTCCAGATGTTAAGACTTCCCTAAAATTTTTATGTTGCAAGGTCCTTGGTGCCCAATGGGACACATGCAACCCTGCCAAACTGCAAATACTCTATCTATCCAGCTTGCCAGGTCAAAGAACAGGAGCTTGGTGCTCAGGGCCTCAGGTCAAGTTCCTATTACTATTTTCTGATATCTCCTCTTGTTGCACCTTGAGATTCAATAGGAGTGAACCTGTTATGCCAGCAAGGTCATTTGCCTGATCAGCCCAGCCACAACTAAAGTATGACCTGGTGTTGTCCTTCCTGATGGTGTTACTGTGTTTCCCTGAACAGGAATGGTCCCTCGAAACACAGAGGCCAATCACCAAGAAGGAGAAAAGTGGCAAGATGGCTGATGATGTCACACTGACCAGCATTTTGCCTACACGGGATGGGGTTGTCTCACAGACCCCTTTGCACACAAAGCAAAGGTGAGGGCTGAAGTCTGGGATGCATCAGGTTAGGAAAGGTACAGTCTTGCTTAGGGTCATGAATGAGTTGTATCGGTAAGAGTGATTTCTTCCTTAATTTCCTGTTGGTTCTTGCCCATGCCCTTGCCTGTGCTGCTCTGGAAAAGACACGGCAGAAAAGGGGTTCAGAACAGCTGCAGGGTGGCAGTGGTTTTTTGTCTGCTACAGGGTGCCTTCCTTGTAAAGATCCTTCTAGTGAGGAGATTTAGCTCAGTCAGATTAATGCTGTGTTAAATTCTGGCATGCATTTCCCTGATTCTTCCTCCCAGACAGAGTGAGGATAGTTGGGACCTGTCAGCTTTGCCAGGTAGCTGTACTGTTTCTGAAATGCAGTCATGGGATTTCTGTTTTATTTTTTTATCCCCCCTGATGTGACTACCTGACAATTCTGAGGATAGCTGCTTTCCTTGCCAGGAAGCAAGCAGGAGAATAGCGAAAGGCTGAAGAGACTTGGGTCCTACAGTTCCTGCAACCATCTTCCTTTAAAAAGTGAACTGTGGCCTAAGGGAACTGGGCAGAGAAGGCCACTACTAAATTTCAGTCTGTTGGATTCAGAGGTTCCTATTTGCCAATCTACAGGTTTTCTTATCAAGAGGAGCAGAACAGCCTCTTCCATGACAGCCTGAGGGCACCCACCCATGTGAAGTTAGTATAAAACAGCCTCTGCAGGGGATTTTCAGTTCCGCATGTCATCTGCTGTTCTTCCCCTCTGCTCTTGTTCCTGACCTGGAAAACAGCATTCTAGACATCTCTTTGGGATGAGAAATATGGCTTTTCCTATCTCTCTTATTCTTGGCTGGAAGAATTTCTGGACACAGCTGGTCTCTCCAGTTAGAACTGGACTTCATTGTGTGAGAGGATCTGCTAGAGTAGGATGAGGTCATGGAGAATGTGCATGTGTGAAAATACTTCGAGTTACCCTTTTGGCCCTTGGGACTCTAATGCTGGGATGCTTTCAACCAAATCCAGTATCTCCTGAGATCTCTCCTCCCTGTTCACCCACATTCAGCTGCCTTGTGCCTCTTGCATTTTGTTCTGTGGCATCACAGTCTCAGTGGCAGTCAGGGTGGTACATAATTCAGGAGAGGGTGGGGGAGAGATGAGTCTACTAACAACTATCTTGTCCCTTCTCTCCTTCCACGCACTAAAGCGGAGGGAAGGAAGACATTTCAGAGTGGTCAGATGAGGACACTCCCAAGAAGTGCCTGGATGCCAACGGGCACGAGGAGGACATAAAGGTGCCAGGTGTACGGGTACGAGCGCTGTATGATTACACAGGACAGGAGGCTGATGAGCTGAGCTTTAAAGCAGGTACAGGAACACTAATCTCCTACTAACCTTTTGCTGTCCTTGCTCGGGATGACTTAATGATTGAAACACTCTTTAAGGACTGGATGTCCCCTTGAAAACTGATGGTTACTTTTCTTCCCCTTGTCTGACCCATTGCCAGCTCCTCTGAGGTGGATGATAAGCTGGGCAGTCCAACCTGTTGTAGACTAAAAAACAGGGAAGCCACAGAAAGAGATTGTATAGGCCTTGGTCACACTGTAGGGAGAGCAGACTCCAGGTGGTAAAACAGATCCTTCCAGCCACCTTTTAAGGCATTTATTCTGCACTTTATGTTGAGCCTTTATTAAATGCTTCTCCCTTGTGCCATTGATACAAAAATTATATAGGTGGTCTGGATTGTCCTTTGAAGTGACCAGAAATAAAAGTTCTGTGAGAGCTCAGCTGACTGAAATGCCCTGCAGAAGGCAGAGTTCGACTGGCAAAAAACAGCTGTGCAAACTTGCTCAAAATGGGTACCTTGAGGGAAGATCCTGACTTGCAACAGAGGACTGAGAAAAAGAGGATGCTGGAGCCAAGTGACCCTTCCCCTTTTCTTCCTTTTAGTTAAATTTAATTTCCATGTGCATCTTCCTCAACTCCAAGAGAACATCTGGATCTTAAGGGTGTGTCTAATCTTGCTTGGTTTGAGTCTTATATGGTATCTCTGTGCTACCCCTCTCCAAAATACAGCTGTTTTAAGAAGGCACTCAAGTCCTTCAGAAGCAGGGGCTGATGCCTGAGGCCAATACCTATGCTGCAGTGTTACTGTATTGGTAAACTTCCTAATGCTAACTTCTTGCATTAAAATATTTTACAATATGGGTGACACTAGAACTTGACTCTTTACATCTGCTGAGTGGGAAAAAAAGGAGCAAAGAGGCATGGCTTTAGTCCTTCCCTTTGTGAAACTGCTCTGAGCAGCATCCATAAGGAGGGCTTAAGTTTAACAGCAGATGACTTTCTGAGCCTCGGAGTGTGGGATATGCCTGCTAATGCAGTCAGACCTCCCTTTCTGGCAGAAGGAGTGATGATAGGGTGGAGAAGGGGACCTTTCTGCCCTTTCCCAAAGTAGATGCGGGAAGGTTAAAACCCTTTCCTGGTTATAGTCTGGGAAATTAGTTGATTCTATGCCTTGATGGCCGAACCAAATACTCTGTCTTGGAATAGTCGTTTTGGGTTGTAACAGTAAGTTTCGCAGCCTCTGAAGTTTCCTTCCCACCTGCTACAGGGGAGCCTCTAAGAAATTTCTAAGATCATTCTGATCTCCCTGACTTTGAAGCACGTTCCTCTGGTGGAAGAAAAGCAGGCAGAAACACAGGACACACAAATATTTCTGATGCTGAACAGGAGAAGTGAAGGTCTGTCTGTGAAATTCCTTGGCCTAGAGGATGGTGCTGAGCATAGATAGTGAAGAGGTCAGCAACTCTGTCTTAGATTAAACTGTGCAGTGACAGTGAGTGTGATTAGGGGAGAAGAGCATGACAATGCAAAGCAATAGCTTTTGCTTTTCATCAGCTCTTCTGAGCCAGGGAAAAATGCCATGATACCTTTCTGAGGGCTGTTTACTAATGATTGGTTTTGTTTTTAGGTGAAGAACTAATGAAGATCAGTGAGGAAGATGAGCAGGGCTGGTGCAAGGGCCGCCTTCTCAACGGCCAAGTTGGACTCTATCCTGCAAATTACGTTGAGAAGGTTGGATCATGATTGGTACTGCCCCGCTCACAGCCAAACCAGCATCTCCTGCAGAGGTTATGTCACTGGCCCCAATCTGCCTCTGCAGTATATCCAGTAACTTTTGGACTTCAAGGGCACGTATTCCATGTAACTAGTGCTTCATTTTAAATGCCTAGACCTGTAGGGGTTTTCTAATAAATAAACAAGGGATGAATAAAGACCTCTCTGACTGGGCACTGCAGGAGTGCAAGGGTGCAGAAAGGAACAGATCTTCCTGACTTCTATTCAATTAGAGGAGATGTGATGCTTTCACCCCTTCAAAGTGGAGAAAACAGTCTTCGTTGGCTTCAGTGCACATGCATCCATAGAGTGCTGGGATCTGCCCTGCCCCCAGACTTCCTGTTCAAGGAACTTTGGATCTGCAGGGTAGTAGGGAACTTCTAGTATTGCTTCCCCTTTTTGGCTTAATCAAGCTGACTGGCAGCAATCTATTTATTCCCCCCCTGTCTTTCAGACGTCTTCAGCAGCCTTTACTTACAGGCTTGTTGCCTCCCTTGATAAGGCAGATTCTAAAAGTGATATAGCTTCAGCAATCTGGAAGTCTATTCCTACTGCCCTCAGATGCACTGGGACACCACTAGGTGTGTGATAATATAGCCTGGAGACAGAAGAAAGAAGCTTTTTCTCTTGCATGATGTTCATGTTGTGAGTAACAAGTTGTGAATAGAACTGTCTGGCAGCAGGTCAGAGAGTAGCTCAGGGAACATTCCTTCAAATGGGCTTTGACACACACTGTAGGCTGGTATTAACAAAAAGGCAGCCACAGTCCAGTGCTGCTCTGCTTGGGACCCCTAACTGCATTAGTGGCATGCTGGAGTTTCTAATGCTTTTGTATTAGTTTGCCTCTATCTGCCCTTCCTGAATGCTCAGTGCAGAGCAAAGACCACTTTTTACCTCTCCAATTTCTTGAATCTTTGTGCCAGAGGTGCAGACCTTGCTTTGCAAGTGACTCCTACACTGTGATTGAAGGGTAGGAGAGTGGAAGCTACCTTCTGGTTGGCACAACATTAGCCATAGAGCCATAAGGCTTCTTCTGGTTCTAAATTGCTGCAGGTGTAGATATGCCCAGTTGTTAAGTATGATTCATCAGGGAGAACCTATCAAACCTCTTCATCTGGCCTTGGAAAGCCTCTGAGGCTGCTGAGCCAAAGTGGGGTCCTGACCCTAGAGCTTTGCATATTCAAACATGGACACTTAGGGCATGTCCTGTATGGGATAAACCCAAGAGCCTGAGGGAGCAGAAAAAAGGAAAATGTTACTTTCAGAAACAAAACCCAAACAAAACAGTTTAAAACCACTTTATACCTGCTTGAAACTGTGGTTGAGATGCATTAAAAGTTTGTAGTAGTCTTTTGTAGTGACATTCTGGGCTAGCACATATGAGGAACTTGGTTATGTCAGACTCACAAAATTCAGTCAAGCCTCAACCAAGCACAAAGAGGCTAAAACTGCTTCAGAGCAGGTTGGAAAAGGGGGGATATGGGTAAGTCTGGAGTTATAGGTGAACATTTGGGATTAAATGATCACAGAATGTTAATAGCAGCTAGTGAAACAAAAGTATTTAACAAGTGTAGACTGAAGAGGAGGTGGGGACAGATTCAGACACTGTTAATCTCTCAAAGACTAAAATAGTGCAAACATCTTGTTGCCTGCCTGCCAGATAGAGCAGAAATTAACCTTTTGTAGCACCCTGGATACCTTGATATGTAGTCTGCCAGGGCCAAAGAGATCAAAGGCAAAGGCTTTTTAGTACTTTTGTGAGACCACAGAAATGCATCTGCTGTTAAGATCTTGCGCAAAGCATCCATAGCACTGCACTTGAAAGGTGGGAGAGGGCTGCAAACCGAAAGCAAAGCTAAAGCATTTTGTTCTGAATCAGTAATGTCATTTCTCAAGGAAAAAAATATCCCCAAAAGCACTTAAAGATCTGAGCAACAGACATTAAAAATGCCTGGCTCCAGCTACAAATTTACCTATTATTCTTGGTTCAATATTTGAAGAAACCTTACATACCATGTAATTAGAGACGTTGGTGTACAGCACTTGCATTTACCTAAAGGCTTAGTCTCTGCCTTCAATAATATGCCCCAGGTAAAGCATTCTCAACGTTGTACATTAATTGGAAGTGTTCCACTTGCAGACCCACAGCTGAATAATTTGTTGCTGCTTTGTCCTAACACAAAGGAATGCCAAGAGAGCATGCCTGCCAGCTTGAGGCAAAAGCAGGCAGGGACAGAAGGACCTGAGATGTGCTACAATGAATACTAATGTTTACATTGTCAGTGTGGGTGTTTTCAAACACTGGTGCTAACCTCTCAGGTAAGGTCAAGAAATTTTCAAAGGGAGTTACCACGGATAACATGGAGGCTTGACTTCAATTCTTCTGAGCTCTAGTGAGGCTGTAATTAGAGATGGACTTAGGTGTGGCCAGAACTTGTTAACGCGGACAGAAATATCCGGTGGACAGGACCTTGGATTACAGTACAAAGAACCTGAAATTCCATAGGACAAAGTCTGAACAGACTTGTTTGCCTAGGAAAACACAACCACCTGATCATAATGGGCTGCTTGAAGGCTTCCAGCAACAGTGACATACTCTACCTTAAGTGAACAAGTCCCCTAAAGGACTGTTTGCACATCAGCCATTCCTGCTAAGAGCTGGAGGAGTAGGTAGGACACAACACACTGAGAAAGAAGAAGTGCTTGGATGGACTGTACCTAATAAATTTTGATGTGGCACTTAGGCTCTTTTTTACTAATCCATTTAGTTTTGGGTAGCCAAGACTATGTAGTAACCAGCTGGATGGAGGGGGGGAGAAAACCCAAACAAATGCATCTCATGATCTTACATTAAACTGACAGCTCTGCCTGGAGCTGCGGTTTTCCATATAAGCAAATGAGGGTTTGTTACCACAAAGGTTCTGCCTGAAACTTGTCATCTATGCCATGCCACAAGTTTTGTGTGTGAACAGGGACATGTACACATGAACTAATTGCTAAATCTGAATTCCAGAAAGTCAGCAAAGCCTGTGAAAAAGTAGAGATGCATCTCTGTGCCTGATGGGCAGCACAGGGAGACCATGACCTAGTCATACTTTTTTAAATAAAGGCATTCCTTGTGGCAAGCTTGTACATCTGTGGTTGGCAGACAATTAATTTGGTTATGACATCTTCCTGGAAGAGAATGTCTGACTATCACACAAAGCTTGGATTTCCTGTTGATCTTGAATTTTCTGGGAAGAGGAAGTTAAAGATGCTCTATGATGGATCACACCCATTTCCCCCAAACAGCAGCTGGGCTTGCACAAACCATTAATGATGTTTCTGCCCTGTAGGCAAAATCTGAGTTGCAGAGCCCACAGGACAGCTGTGTTCTGTGATGGCAGCTGAGAGTTGTGGTTAGCTTCTAATTTGGTGTCACTTCAACAGCCTTCTTGAGCTTGGGCCCATTGGTGCTTCAGTTTACTTTCCATCCCACTTCCCCATCCCCTGTTCTGATTGTGGCTGTTTTGCTTGGGTTCTGAGGCAGGTGCAAGTATGTGGCAATCCTGCATAAAGACCTCCAAAGCTGTTAGAAACTGTCCTGCACTCCCTTTGCTCCTGCCCTGTTTCCAGATCCAGCCTGAGGCCACAGGCGTATGGGGATCAGCTCTGCAAATTCAGGCAGGTTCTCCCTCACTGCAGCGCAGGCTGTGCCTGAACTGGGGCTGCCTCAGTTGCATTTCTAGAGCTGCTAGCATTATGCTTATGGGCAGCAGCCTGCAAAATTCCCTTTTGCTTGTGAAGAAAGCTAATGCTGGAGTTCACATGGGCTTGGACACTCCACTCAGACTGGTAGGTGATTGTTTCTAGGCTGCAGAGTGGTCTTGGAGCTGAACCTGAGACAAAGCTAGTGCCACAGACTCCATCTTGATCCATGGAAATGTGTTTGGAAAATGCTGACAACAGGAGGGTGGGAAAGGTTGTGCAAAACAAGCAAGAACAGCAAGGCTGTGTGATGTAAAACAAAGTGTATTCAGATGGACCTCACACAAAAGAGAAACAAGACGACTTGCAGCCAAGTGTTGCACCACTGCTCAGGTCCAGGCTACAAGAAGGAGGAAGACTCAGGGCTTCAAGGGAATGAGTCTGTTTTCCAAGTGGGAGACTCTTAGAAGATCAGAGGATAATTATGAGATGTTGTTTCTGGAGAAGATTAACAAATCCTTACTGAAAGGAGAAAGAGGGCATCAGGCTGGGCTCTGTAACTTGAAGAAATTGTCACGTTTTGTTGGCCTATCTTGACCAAGCTGCATGGCTCCAGTAAACTTTTCCAAACCAAATTTCAGGCCAAATACCTCAGCTGCTTTCTGCACATTCATTTTACTGGGCATGTCCTCCTATTTTTCAGCATTTGGTAACCCTGCTTGCAGAGGCTCCTGGCTTGTCAGTCTCTCATATTAAGGCTATTACAGCTGTAGCTTGAGACTTCCTTTCTCAGCAAGCAGCAGAGTGGTGGTCAGCACTTCCCCCTTAGTGTGGGAGCCCTTAATTTCTCCTCTTCATTATCAGCACTTTCACTGGGTCAAACTATTTAGAAATCCTGTGGCCTCTTCCCGTCATCGGTTTCCTTTCTATCCTACTAGCTGGATGTCTTCTTCCAGGTCCTGCATTTTCTCCTTTTGACTTCACTACCTCTTTCCTTCCTGAGTCTATTGTTCCTGCTTTCAGCAGGAGGCTGACACCAAAACAGTCACTACCCCCAGCTGTGACCATACTAGCCCTTTCTCTCAGATTCTCCTCAGGGTTTTCCCACAGGTGCCACACAATTCCGAAGGAATGCTGCATCCACAAAATGTTTGTCTCCCCAGTAGCCCTGCATCTCCAAACACAGTGGCCACCTGCAGAGCTGAAGCACTGCTACCTACTCTGTCTCCACCCAAATCCCTCATAATCACTTGTTTGAAAGATGTGCTTGCACCCTCTGATAATTGGATAATTGTATGTTTTCAAAAGAGCTTCAAAGTAAACTGAACAGCTTTCTCAGCTTACTTACCTTGACTTTTCATTATCTCTGCCTGCTCTGCTTTCAAGAGTGACTTGTCTTCTGCTTTAGGTGTGCTCCCTATGCTTGCTGTAGGGACTGCAGGCAACTAGAAAACTCTAGAGTGGGATGATCTACAGGAAAGAGAGATTACATGTCTGCTGGAAAATTTGGAAGGGTCATGTCTGATAGAACAGCCCTGCCAGCTCTGATTTCAAGCGAGTTAGTGCCTGTGCTGTGAACTCCCCTCAGAGGAGCATGAGGTAGCTCAGGGTCTGCTCACTGCCCAGTCTCTCCCAACTTGCTTCCATATGGTTTCATGACTTAGAGCTACACATCACTTGAGTGACTGTCACCATCCAAAGATGATCCAAAGCTCATCCAAAGAGTGTGCTCCTGGCAGGGACACCTGTAACATCTCCAAACTGACCATTACAGGCAAAGCCTAAAACTTGCCCTCAGATCTGGGAAACCCCAAGGTACATCTACCATCTCACCACTACTTCGAGGTATCCCCAAAGCCACCCAAGTCCTGAGCACCTGCCAGGCCATTCAAAGCTGATGTTACCAGACATTTGAAAAGAAACATTTGATTATAATGCTGGAAATGGAGTTACAAAAGAGAAGCCTGAAGACATCCACATATATACACATGCTCAACAACTGCTCGGGAGTACTCAGGAGCAGCATGTTCTTCTTCCCTGGCTCCACATTCCAGTTATCCTTTTCATGAAACTCCTAACAGTTTTGCCTGGCTGCCCAGCAACAGCAGCTAGCACAATTAAAAGGGATAGTCTGCTCTACTGTGTTTGAAACATTCCTAGTCCTTCCCTTAGATCCTTCTGCAACCACACAAGCAGGACATCAGTTCAGCAATGCAGTGACAGTCAACATTTGAGCTAAGGGCACAAGTCAGCCAGAGTAGGCCCATGGGACAGCATGTGCAGCAGAACCAGCCTTCCAGCTGCAACACAACCCCAGACTGACTCAAGCCAGCCAGCACTATGCTCCTCAGTATCTCTCAAGTTACCCATCCACTGTGTTCCTTAATTTATACCTTCCTTCTATTTTTGCTGGCTTTTCTCCAGACCACATTTGTATGATTGCAGTAAAATTATGCAAGTTGTAAACCTGAACAAAATATTCACTCTACACATAGTGTATTAGCTCCTTATCTTAGATCTTGACAGAAGCATTGCAGGAACGTGGTGCGTGACATGACTGCCTGCCTTGGTGCTACCCTCGTTCCTAGCAAGATAGCTTTACTTCAATTGCACTCAGTCCAGCACACTGGCAGGCTGGTCACCTGTGACAGCTGTGTGCCTTGCATCAATCCCAGCAAATATATGGCCATACCCCAACATGAGGCAGCTTCCTACTCTGACAGAAACCTAACCCAACCAAAGGAAGGTCTTCTACATGATTCCTGAAACTACACAAAATTGGGAGCATCTTAGTACACACTCTGGGAAGGGATAAACCTGCTGAGAACCTGTCCCTTGCTCTAGCAAGAGAGCAAACACTTTCTGATTCTTCTTTCCTCCATATGTGACTATGTTTGCTCTTTCCAATACTGGAAATAGCAGCATGCCCTGAAATACTGATCAGAGCTCTCAGGGTTCCTGACTATCCCCAGGGGAAAACACGTGGATCAGTTAGTGTCTGTAAACTGTTTGATAAGAAAAAAAACAACCCAAACAAAAACCCCTCTGTTAGAAACTGCTGCACTCCCCAGGTGATCACTTTAGATTCCTGGTACCCCACCACTCACACTGTGATCCACTCTTTCACCCATGTGCTTTGAGGGGTAGTGGCTTCCTTCTGCCACCCTGCTTTTGGACAGACTCCCAGACAAGCATTTTTTTATTCCCTTTGGCTCAGGCCTGCAAGCGTAGGGCAGGTTTTATCCACATCACAGCACTTCACTCTCTTTCACAATAACCTCATGCCCTCAGACAAGAAGACTTCTGTACTGAAAAAGCATCCTCGGCGATATGGTAGACTCCAGGAACAAGCCTGGTCACTATGCTTTGCTTTCCTTTGCTCTCTTGGATGATGCTGAGGACTGTCTTTTACTGACAGAGGTAGGTAGCAGCAAGACAATCTCCAATTACGAGGTTACAGGGCTCAGTATCTGGTGTTACAGCAGTCAGGAAGAAATAGGCAGATGTCAGATGCGATGTATATGGACAGGGAAGCTGAGGGCCAGACTGCCAGCTTAGAGCTAAGAAATTCAGCACCAAGGCACACGAGATGCAAAAGAAACAGATGCAGGAAATAGCAAGTACTGTGCAGTGACAGCACGTGCTCACAGGGAACAGTCAGCAGCAGGAGGTCTTTCCTGTACTGACAAAGGCAACAAAAAGGAGCTGACTATTTCGTGGGCCAGCAGCATGCTCTTCCTGCTGATATTATGTAAAACTGATTGACAGGATCAGCAGCCTTGCCAGGACTTGGTGCAACCAGCATGGGCTGAAGGCCTGCAAGGGACCCAGCTGAGGTAGGGAAGTTTGAGTAACCCTGCTGTAGCAAGTCTACACAGCACAGCAAACAAAAACTGTGCACTCTCCATAGAGGAGAAGAGCCTGCACTGTATTTTCCCATATCTCCTAGCACAGACAGGCAGAGACAAAGTGTGACACTGACCTATTGGCCTCTGAGGCTGCCTTGGCTCTTCCTGGGCACATGCCATTTTTCTCTCACAAGCCCCAACTGGGGCAACACCAGCATGAACAGACTCTGCCCCTCTAAAGCCCTATGCAACATCTCCATCACACAGCCAAACACACATCTACAGCAACAGCACCACGCCACAGCTGGTGGCAAGGCAGACACAAGCAACCCAGGCTGAGATTACTCAAGCCAACATGAACACTACCACTCCCAATGCACACTCATTGCCTGAACTTGTTCCTCAACGCAACAAGATGCAGCTTACACAGACTCCACCCTGACACTGCAACTCCCACCCCTGTCCTTTTGTCTAGCTTCACCTGTCAGAGCCCTGAGTGCACCAATAGGCCTTAATCATCCTGATCAGCCTCATCTGGGGACTCCATTCACAGGTGTGGTGTTTCATTTAAGCTCAGCTCAGAGCTACCTCTCCCTGTCAGAGCTAGATTAGAGGACTAGAGGTGTTTGGCTGTTCCTTGCTGATCCTGACCTGTAGGCTGATTTACCAGACTGACCTCAGACCTGCCTTGCCACCACAGACAGGTCTGGCAATTGCTGGGCCTGACTTTGACCTGTGGCTCAAATTCCCATCTTGACTGCAGAATAACTCATCACCATGAGGTTGCCTGGCTATCTCAATTCCTGGTCAAACCTGACTCCTACCTTGGGCAAGCCCAGCTCTCCTTGCTCAGGTCATCATGGCTGATGAGGGCCTGGGCCTGCTAGCCTTGGGAACACCCATCTCACAGATCTCTAGCTCTTAAGTGCATGCCAGCCCTTGTTGCACCCTGGTATCAGCTCTCCTGGTGTGACTGACAGGCCAGCTGCACGATGAATGGCATCAGGGAACTCAAGTGGTTTAAAAATAGCTGTGAGGGAAAAGCTATCTTCTACCTGAATTGATTCCCCAATATAGTTTGTGTAATCCTAGAAATGGGCATGTAGGCCCAATTAAGATAATAGCATAAGAGCAACAGACACCAGGGGCTACTTAAACCAAGACTGTTGGTAAGAATGAGCCCTGCCAGGCTAGGTCAGGCTTCACTACCTAGTTCAGAAACTCACCTCAAAGTAGCTTCAATCAGATGTCTCAGCCAGAAGCCACTCATTTTACTGCAAGGCAGTGTGCTTCCCATATGATGTCTCACTCTGATCATGTAGTTAAAGCTTTGCAGATTCCCAGAATCTAAGATTTAATATCTCTGCTAAACCTACAGGGGTTTTCTGCACCTTCCCCCCCACCCCAGCAACAACTCAGGTGTTCCTGATTGCTCTCCTCCCAGCACTGTACGGATCTTTCTGAGAGCATGGGTTGATACTGCAATGAATTCTACAGTCTACCTTACAGATCTGTGGAAAATGTGGAAATGACTGAAGAGAAAGCCTTTAAATTTCAAATTGAAGTTGTATTGCTCAGATATTTAGTACCAGTTGATGCTATTCAGCAATCTCCTTTTGGCGGTAAGGAAACCCCAAATATATTCCATCTCAGTAATACTATTCTACTGATTAGCTTTTGTTGTTGTTGCCCTTCTGCACTTCTCACTGCTCTGCACTGATTTTTTTCTTTTGGCTAAAAGTCAATGGGCTGTTGACTTTTACTTCAACACACAATAAAGTCTTTTTCTATTTTTCTTGCATTCTAATTTTTCAGCCCTTTCCCTCATGCTTACAGGCAGGTGATATAGCACTTTAAGGCCCTGACACCATCTTTGGTCTGAAGTATCAACTTCACTACCTTTACTACTGCATAGAATTAGGCTGTGTTGATTTCTGCTCTCGAGAAGTCTTGAGCTGAACAAATGATCTCCAAGCGTACTTGTGCTAGTGCACCAGGCCTGGTGGCCTGCGGTCCTGCTGCTGCAGCTCATGAAGTCTCTAATCACTTATCTGAGTTCTCTTCTCAGGCAGCAGCTTCCCAAGGCAGGCATTGCCTTCCTCCTATTCTACAAAGCTTCTCTATGTGGAGGCTGACTGTAGCCGCTCAGAAGAAAGGGCACAGCTACTAACGCTCCCCGAGAGCGCCGCCGCTTCCTGCTGCCGGCCGGCTTTGTGACGGGGCTGGAATGAGACCGCTCGCAGTCAGCGCGGACGGCGGTCTGGAGCACAGAAACGTTCGCGTTCACTTTTAGACTCAAGAAAAGAGTTTGCAGAGGACGACGCCGTGAAACCCGAGAAGTGACGAGGCCGGCAGGCCGAGGCAGCGGACGGGTAATGACGGGGCTAGTGCCGAAGAGGGAAGCTGAGCCGAAAGCATCAGCCTAGGTCCCAGGCCCACTGCTGGCGAAGAGCACCACCAGGCGCGCGCACCCTTTAGCATGGTGACAAGGCAAGTAGGAGCTGATCCCGGCGGGCGGCCGTCCGCGGGCTAGCATGGGCTCAGGCGGCACCCGTACTGCGGCCCCACTCCTACGCCAATTGAGCCCCGCCGCTACCCGTCACCGCAGGGGTGTCTGGGAAGGAGAGATCATGGCGGTGGAACCGAGCAAGACGGAGATTCAGACTCTCTTTAAGCGGCTTCGAGCGCTGCCGGCGAACAAGGTAGTGGAAGTTAGCCGGGCGGCCTCCTGCGACGGGTTGCTTCTCTGCGTCTGGTGTGCTCTGGGCTAGACCTCGCTGGGCGCTGGACCACCCTGTGGCAGTGGGGCGGCTGGGTAGAGGGTTCCTGAAGTGCAGGGAAGGCCAAGGGAGAGTGGCCGAGTTACTGGGAGCGAGGCCGCGTTATTGTGACAGGAGGTGGAAAAACGGCAGAGCTGCTGCCTCAGTCTAGCCGTCTTTCTGCCTTCGTTTTAGTCGTGCTTCGACTGCGGTGCCAAGAATCCGAGCTGGGCCAGCATCACCTACGGGGTCTTCCTGTGCATCGACTGTTCCGGCGTCCACAGGTCCCTGGGCGTTCACCTCAGCTTCATCAGGTCTGCGAGACCCGGAGCGTGCGTGGCGGGGAGCTCTGGCCTTGGGTGACCGCCAGGCAGGCCTGGAGCAGCCGCGCCTCTCTGGTGCGGTAGGACGCAGGGACTCGGTTAGAGAGAGGCTTTATCGCGGGATGATTGCCTCGAGTTTTATGTGGTTTGCTCGCTGGAGGTTTTAAGTCACTCAGTTTTCCCGTCTCAATGGAAGATTGCCACGTTACTTTTGCTAACCTTGTGTGGACTCCCAGTCTTAGAAACTGAGAGTGTGGTTCGTGAATCTTGCCAGTAAAGCAACGATATGGGAATCCTGTAGTGCTGAGCAAGGTGAAAAGAAGACCGTTATTTAATCTTCTATGTATCAGTCTGGTGAGAAAGGTGGTAGATTTTTCAGTCTCTTCATCTCATTTTCAGTGCTTGTTAAAGCTAGCATTTTTTAAAAAAACAGAACTTTGAGCTTTACTTATTCAGAGATGTTGAGTAACTGGTATGAAACTTGCTCTGTCACCTAGCTTTACTTGGTTGTTTTCCCAGTTGCTCTGTCACGTGTTCTGGCCTAATCTGTGGGGCAGGCTGAATATGAAACTTGTGTACACAAGTAGATCACAAGTGGAATGAGAGTTCTTGGCTGAAGCTCTGCCCTCATAAGCAACACAAGTTTGGACTGTTATTTGGTGTTAAGCTGAAACTGTTGTGTGGGGTTTTTTTTTCCCCTCATTCTAAGTTTCAGTTTCTTACGGGAGCAAAGAAGCTACCAAGATGTTCCTTCCCTGTATGTCTCCTATACTCTGGGGTACTGGTGGGATATTGTCTGACCATTCTAGTTCCGTTCGTCATGTCTGCACATTATTAATAGAAACAATTTGTTTTCACACAGGTCCACGGAGTTGGACTCTAACTGGAACTGGTTCCAGCTAAGGTGTATGCAAGTGGGCAGCAATGCCAATGCGGTGAGGAGCCTCTGCAGGCATTTTGCCTGCTTTCCCTCTGGCTAATCCATGTGCTTTTTTCTCTTGTCTCTTTCCTCTGTGTGAATTTCTGTGTAGCAACCTCTCGATCTTTTTTGAAAACGTTTAATGATGGGAGGTGTTTATTAGGTGTGCTTGGAAGTCAGACAGTGACCTTTAAACATATTGCTTTCTGATATGCAGAGTTGTTGTTTCTTTATGTCTCATTTAAATGAGAGGCACGGTTGTATTAAAGGAAAGGGGTTAGTAACACTGATAAGTTTAAAAGCACATGCTCAGCATTGTGACTCAGCATCCAAACGTGGAGGACAGGTATGGTTTCTTTAGTCTCAAGCTTCTTGGGGAAAGCTGATCAATGACTGGTTGCTTCATGCTGTGCACTCAGTATTACAGCTTCTGCTTATGGGAAGCTTTTTTCTGTTGAGTTAGAGTTATGTTTAATGCTTGCTTGAGTATGATGTAGCAGTCAGGAGACTGAATGTTCTTCTCTTTTCAGACTGCTTTCTTCCGCCAGCATGGCTGCACTACTACAGATGCCAATGCTAAGTATAATAGTCGAGCTGCCCAGATGTACAGGGAGAAGATCCGGCAGCTGGCAAGTTCTGCTATGGCCAAGTATGGCACTGATGTAAGTCTGAGCAGCTCAGTACTCTTAGACGTGTAGCTGTGGATGCTGAATCTTATAAGATATCTTTTTTCCCCTCTCCTCTGTTCAGTTGCTTGTAGATGGACTGAGTGGAGCCCCTGGGCACTCCCCTGACAAGAGTGATGCTGATTTCTTCACGGAACACACACAGGTGAGAATAAGTGTTTGAACCAGAGAGCCTCAGCAGCTCTCAAATAGCCAGCTGTTCAGCCGGGACAATCCCACTTAGTTTGGAAGAACTCTTAAAGTTGTGTACTTGTTCAGTACTGACATGGAAGAATTAAGATTCAGTCAGCAGTCTGGGACATAGTCATGGATCCAAACAGTCCCTCATGGGGCTTGTAATATTCATGTCATTTGTTTTCAAGACTGTCTTTATCTTCAAGAAATACTCAGAAATATCATTTACTCCCTGTAAATGCAGCACTCCTTTTGTGTGCTACATTAATGCATAGTCTTTTTTTACAGTTAAAGCAGGGACTGTTGCTTTAACTTTTGGTTTAGTCAGCTTTTCAGTGCATAGACCCTGGTGAAGTGAGGCAACCGATTGCACAATGCTGGGCAGACTTTCTCACTTAAGTAGAGTAACATGAGAATGTGCTGAATGGAAATGAAAGTGAAAGCAGAGATTATATGTTTTTCAGGGAAACTCATTCACATTCTTTCTCCCAGATTTAAGATAATCTCAGTAGTAGCCTCACAGTAGCCAACTCGGATGCTACTGTCAAGTGATGCTGTCATTTCTCCTGGCCTTCCATTCAGTTTAGCTTCCCGTTTGGATTTTTTTCCTTCACTTTTGTCTCTGCTAAGGGAATGTGGACTTGTCTATATGTTACCTCCACACATTTTCTTTGGCCTAAAACTAAATACAGGTCTCTAAACCTGAAGTACGTTCAAGATAGTTTGGTTCATTCATCTTCTGCAAATCACTGGAATGAGCATCTCCTTGTAGTTTTCCAGTACCTGGGACACAGCAGATGCCAGCCAGAATCCTGCACAGTCTTCCTCAGAGGTGGAAAAAGCAGCCAAGTCATCAGAAGGCAGTGAACTGTCAAGTGAGTTCCCTGCTGAATAACTTCCCCCAAAACCTGACTTAATTTCCAGGAGCATACATTTCTGTACCACAGATGGAAGGGCTGAGCTTCTCCTTTGGTTCAGACTTGGAAGACTGGAAGCTCTGTACTCTATGATGTTAGTGGAGGCTTCTTAAAACACTGCTCTGCTTGGGATCGATTTTCTGCTTTTCCTGAAACGCACATGAAACTGTGTTTGGGGTTAGCTACCCCATTTCCTTGCTTCCAGACATTATTTTCTTAAGAATCTTTTCTGTTTGGTGGATCTGGAAATGACTTGCAAATATAAAGCAAAAATCTGTTCCTAGGGTGAACAACAAGGAAATCAAGGATCTGGCAACATAGCTCTAATTTGAAACAGTTTTGTGTATTCCCCTGCAGAGTTTTTGCCTTCTTTTAATGTGTTAAGAACACTGCAGAGGAAATAACTTGCTCTGTGGAGATGTTGTGCTTGAGAAATTACATGTTTCAAACTGTGAATTTGCTTGTTTGGGGTGAGGGCAGAGGACGTACGAGACATGCAGAGGAACTGTGGACACACTGAAAAGAAAGCTGAGAATCTCTATGCTGATTGTTCTTTTCTGGTTTTGTGCCCACAGGCTCCAGACAGGGCCCCTCTATTGACATGTTGAGCACATCTCCTAAAGCTCCTCTAGGTAAGTAAGACTCTATCTCTCTGGTCGGTCATGCTCTTTTGCCTACTGTTCAATGGAGCTGGAACTGATGAGCCAATTTCCATATTGTCTAAAGGAGCTTACCTACCTGTGAAGACAGTAGTGAGGATCTCCCTAAAACCCAAAACCAAGCCACAGTTCACTGGAGGTTTTCTCCTACTTTGGATGATTGAGTTGAAAGCTGTTTCCTTCCCAAAAAAACTTGTTTTCGTTTTTGATCTTTAGACAAAACTTGGCATTTGCGTATCTACAACTAGGCAAATCAATGCCACATGGCCATGGTGTTCATTTTTTGCTTATTTTGGAGGTGTTGGATTGTTTTTTCCCCAGAAGATTTGGAGGCAAATTAATTTTTAGCTTCCAGAGAAACAGTATCTGATTCTTTCCTGCTGTTACCATTCTGGCTGCACATAGGAGCTGGAGCTTCTTTCCTTACTGAGAGTGTGCTCCTAGCTGTCCTGGTCTCACCCCAGCTGGCAGCTAAGCACCATGCAGCTGCTTGCTCACTCCCCCTCATGGTGGGGATGGGGAGGAGAACTGGAAGGGCAGAAGTGAGAAAATTTGGGGGTTGAGATAAAGACAGTTTAACAGGTAAAGCAAAAGCCACAAGCAAAGCAAGATAAGGAATTCCTTCATCACTTCCCATTGGCAGGCAGGTGTTCAGCCATCCCCAGGAAAGCAGGGCTCTATCATGCATAAGTTATTTGGGAAGACAAACACCATAACTCTGAACTTCCCCTGCTCCTTCCTTCTTCCCTCAGCTTTATATGCTGAGCATGATGTCTTAGAGTGTGAAACATGTCTTTGGCAGGTTGGGGTTATGTGTTCCAACTGTGTTTCCGCCCAGCTTCTTGTGCGCTCCCAGCCTGCTTGTTGGTGAGGTGAGGAGCACAAAAGGCCTTGACTCTTTTTAAGCACTGCTTAGCAGTAATGAAAGCATCCCTGAGTTATCAAAATACAGCCAATACAACTAATTACTATGGGAAAAAAGTGACTGTCCCAGACAAAACCAACACACTAGCCCAGAGTGGGTGAAAACCCCCACAGTGGGTGAAAACCAATACACCATCCCACCATTCTAGATGGAAACCCTCTGTCCTCAAGTGTCCATTCACTCCGTGTGTTTTATGTCTCTTCCTCAGACATGTCCATGTGTCTATCAACACAAAGGTCTGCTCCTGCCAGAGGTAACTGGCTAACAGCTGGCCTGTGCTGGCTGCTTGTGACAACTGCCTGTCCCTTCTGCGACTCTGCCTTCGACTCTTTAGCTTCCTGTGCTTGGAGGGAGAGAATTGTGCCAAAGCTCATGTGTATAGTATTGGGATCTAAAGCAGCTATTCCATATCTGGGAAGGGATCTTACTGACATTTCTGTTAAATGTTTCCTGACAGTAATAAATAAAAATGATACCAAAAAATAACACAAAACCCAAAGAACTCCAAATCAAATGTTAGGAACAGCGAGCTGCAAAAATCTGGGGTAGTATGAATGTTACAAATCCCCCCATTTCATAGACTGAGATACAGGAAAGGCTGTCAATGATCTAACATATGGGTTGACAAAAGTCATGTGAATGTAGAAAGTAAGGAGACGCTTCTGTGGAAGAAAAGTCAAACAAGGGCAGTAAAAGATTATGGAGCTACATGTTAGAAGCTACAGTATGTCCTGGCAGCCCCTCTCTGTTGACTTTGTTTTTACTTCTCACCAGGCGTCTGCTGCTTAGCTGAACCATGGCTGGTTTTATAAGTGTAGCATGCTTCATGCCCTCAGAATGACAGGTTCCAGGTACCAGATATTAGGGAACCTGTTGCTTTTAACAGCTTACTGCACTTTAGGTCCATTTTGTCATTGGTCTTTTCATGTAAATATCACTTTAGGGTTTTTGCTTCTTTGTCCCTAAGGCATTGGTGAGGCACTGACCATCATGGCTCTGAAGCTGCATTTTCTTGGATTTATGTATGGAATAAATCTAGTTGTTCTCTAGCTACCCTGATCCCTACCTGGATAGGGTCAGCAGCTGCATGACACTTGGAGGAGCTACTCAAAGGCCTTAACTCACTTAAAAGTTCCTCCAGCAATGGACATGCCGCTCTAGGCCACCAGTGTGCAATTACAGAGCTACTAAGTGCATCTTTGTTGACTGGGTGAACTCACCCAGGCTCCTGATGTGAAGCTGCATGGTGTGCTTTGGACTCTACAGCAGTGGGACTATGGTGTATGTATGTGTGGGTTGCTGACTAATTTTGGCTTCTTAACTTAATTCACTTCTGCTTATTGGCTGCTTTGCTCCTCTCGCAGAACTCAAATCCTCCCTCATTGGAAAGAAGAAACCAGGAGCTGCCAAGAAAGGGGTATGTCTGAGAACTTGTTTTATGGAGAGGAGGTAGAACACATCTCACGTTACTGCCATCCTTTCCCTGGGCCTTGCTTTCTGCTGCATCCTGAGAGATCCCTTTGGGGAAGGGAGAGCAGACAAAAACAATTAGGCTTTTGGATCATTACTCATTATGGTCTGAAGTGTTTGTGGCTGATATCTTAGCACTGGCCTCTGGTGGGTTAACTTTTGGATGTTGTTCCCTGTTCTGTAGGTTGTGACTACACAGGGAGACAGAAGGCCTGATTGGTGCAGCAAGGAGTAGGATTGTGGGGTTTTTTTCTACAATGAACAATCTAGGGTGAAGAAATCGCTGTTTTTTGTTTTTGTTTTTTTAAGTTGGGTGCAAAAAAAGGTCTTGGAGCCCAGAAAGTGAGCAGCCAGAGCTTCAGTGAGATTGAGCGGCAAGCCCAGGTGGCAGAACAGCTGAGGGAGCAGCAGGCAGTGGAGTCCAGGAAACAAGCTGAGGAGTCCATGTAAGTGCCCTCTTTGGACTGAATACCTTGCATACATGAGGCAGAAGTAATACAAGGTTAATGCTCTTGACTCTGGAACACCTAATGTGAGTACAGAACTTTCTGCGTAATAGAATGAACAGTAGCTATCAGCCAGGAGAGGCCTTACAGCAGGGCGCAAGTTACACTGCCATATTTTATTTAAATTATCATCCCCAGAAGAGTTTAAGGGGCAGATAGAGAAATCTTTTGTGATTTTGTTGACATTTGGACAGGACTGAAAAAGACAGAGGCTGAACTGGATGGGGCATTCTGTCTGGAGGCGGGGTGTGAAATGCTTCCACTGAGGCAATAATGGTTAGCCAAAACCCAGTTGAATCCCAGTGGAGGTGAGAGGGGAAGACAAGCAGTAGCTTCTGTGCAAGGCAGTCAGTGTTTTGATGGGTTGTGAGGCTTACTTTCCCTCGTGCTCTTCCATAGCACAGGCAGGGGGCAGAGTAATGAGCTGGTACCCACCCTATCTTTCTCCTTTAGAGTCACTTCAATGCGACTGGCTTATCAGGAACTGCAGCTTGACCGGAAGAAGGAAGAGAAGAAACTTCAGAACCTTGAAGGGAAGAAGCGTGAACAAGCAGAGAGGCTGGGCATGGGCTTGGTGTCCAGAAGGTACTTGGCTGTGGATGAGTTCGGTGACTTTGGAAGCATCCTGTTCTGTAAAAGCTTTTTGAAGGCAGTAGCTTGCTGCTCTTCTAACTGATAAAGTGGTGATACGCTGGACTACGTCTAAAAATGCTTCAGACCCCAGAAGGAATGGGTGCTCTGTTTAGAGGTTCTAGTTCTCATCTAGCCTTTCCAAAGATGCATGTGGCCTCTCAGTGCCTAGCCCTCAAGCCTTGCTGCTTGACAGATATCCCCTGCAGGATACTTCCCCTCAAGGTAATTGCAAGATTTCAAGTCAGGATAAGCTAGTTAAGTGGTGAAAGGAGCTGGCATCCTACAGCTCTCCCACGAAACTTGCAGCACCTGCCCTGCCTGTGAAGACCAGATTCAATTTTGAGGCAGACTGGTTGTAGGAACTGGATGCTGTCAGACCCATAGGCCCTGACTGCCTCTTTCTTCTGCTAGTTCTGTTTCACACTCTGTGATGTCTGAAATGCAAGTAATTGAGCAGGAGACACCGCTGGCTGCAAAACCTTCCCGCTCCCAACTAGATTTGTTTGAAGATGCTGGAGGCTTTACATCTGGACCCCCCAAGTAAGACTTGACTTCAGTGTGGTCTTTGGCTTATTTTTGACTTTAGCGTCTGGCCTAAATTACTTATTTCGTGGTACCTAGGTACAAATACAGTCCCTTTTCATTCGAAGATGCATTTGGCTCACGATGGGAAGGAGACTCTTCATGGGGAATGGACAAAGAGGAGGAACCTGAGGTGACCATTTCCAGTATTCGGCCAGTTTCAGAGAGGTAAAGTGCCTGCCACTATTACTCTACCTTCATTGTGTGTGGGATAAAGGGATAGGTCTAGGAGGTCTGGAGGGAGATGGCTGCGGTGTTATGACAGGAAACCTCACGCCACAGAAGGTAACTTGCATACACAAGGCCAAGAACAGAGGCCTTGGGCATTTCTTCTGCCTGTTGTGTCCTTAAGTTTCGTAAAGACTTTATGGTCATCAAGTGCAGGTTGTCCTGAGATGGGGAGAGAGCCCTGATGGTAGCTAGCATTTGACAGTTTGTTGCTTTCCTTTGATCGCATGAGGTTTGAGAGAGGTCTGTTTCTTTACTGCATTGGTGAGCTTGAGTTGATGTATCTCCTCTTGTTTCCTCAGACCCATCAGTAGGCGAGAGACAGAGAACAGGACATCTGTTGTGGAATCCAATGAAGCTCGGCAGAAGTTTGCAGGGGCTAAAGCTATCTCTTCAGATATGTTCTTTGGGCGGGAGGCAGATGCTGAGGTAGATGCATTCTGTTCTGGTTCTGGCTTCATCTCCTCCTGTTTGCTCTGAGCCTGCTTTGTTCCCTTCCTCTATAACCTTGTTTTGTTTTGTTTTCTGCTGCAGTATGAAGCCAGATCCCGACTGCAGCAGCTCTCAGGCAGCAGTGCCATCAGCTCTGCAGACCTGTTTGGAGAGGCTGAGAATGTGCACTCAGGTTTGTGAGCACTCAGTGGGTTGAGGAAGGAGGCACCTTTGGAGTACCTGGTGTTAGAGCAGGGTCAGGGTGCTCTCTGGAGCTGGGGGGACTCCAGGCTAACTCTTACTGGTTCTTATAGGTGGTGTGTCAATTGGAAACGTCCTACCTGCAGCGGACATTGCACAGTTCAAGCAAGGAGTTAAATCAGTTGCTGGCAAGATGGCTGTCCTAGCCAATGGGGTGATGAACTCCCTCCAGGTGAGCTTACACTATGGCACCTTCAGACAGCCCATTGTCATGCTCAGGGACTTTTACCATACCCTGGCTTCTGCTGGATTTATCATTATCTTCTCAAATTGCATGGAGAGTCCCAAGTTGTAGCTGATGACTACATTGCAATAGTTTAGCAATTGCAGGTGACCAGTGAAACCTACTTGGCCAACCTTACTTGCCTGCCACGCAAGACACCTTGTTATGTCAGATAGGCCTTTTCCCACAAATCCCAGGCAGCACTTAAGGCTATTGTACTTCCTCTCTTTGCATGTCCTGTCTAGATAACCTCACACTGTCACCCTTGCTGTCTGTTTCTGAAGTTTAGCTGAAG
Source organism: Indicator indicator (assembly GCF_027791375.1). Classification (NCBI taxonomy): domain Eukaryota; kingdom Metazoa; phylum Chordata; class Aves; order Piciformes; family Indicatoridae; genus Indicator; species Indicator indicator. Next base: position 11,548,242 of record NC_072013.1, on the reverse strand, counting down.
TGTTGGAGCATGGTGTCTGTGTTTTCTCCCCAGGATCGTTACGGCTCATATTGATCACCCAGGGGACTGCAACTCAAAAGGAAGCCAGCAGCAGGAGGCAGTGATGCCACCTTTGCCTACAGTCAACTCGGCAGGATTGTCTTACTTTTTCTGGGGTGTGTGGGGAGGGAAGAAGGCAAGCAGAGGTGGGGGGGAGGGGTGTCAGGATATGGCTGTGCCCAGGATGCTTTCCAAATATCTCTGGATTCTACTCTATTAAAATTCATTGTGCCCTCATACCCACTGCTATCTCCTAGCCAGTGGAGACAGGCCTTCTTCCAGGGGTAACCACACTGCTGGAAAAGATACGACAGACACTCCTGTGTTGCCCTCATCAGTGCTCCTTTCTTTCCTGTCTCCTTTACCTTAAATCACCAAGTAACAGAGGAAAGGAGAGCACTGTTTTCCTGAACATGATGTTACTTGTTTCCCATGGACATGACCAGTTTTTTTTGTTCTGCTCACTGCTTTCAGTCCACAGTGCTGTGGAGTCCTCTGTATTTACAGGGTCTGACTTACACCATGGGATAATCCTTTTTAGTCTCTTGTAAACCAGCATATATTGATGCAGGAGGAAAAAAGTGAACATTATATTTTTATCTTCCAATTACATCAGCAGCAAAAAGGGGACAGGTAAAGAAATACTGTGAAGATATTTACTGCATCCCTGGTTGTTTTGTCACCTGGCTTTGGACAAAAGTCAAAGGCTTGAGCCTGTGACTTCACTATGAGGTGAACTTGCAAAGTGCAGCAGTGAGTGAGGACTCCTTTTATTCCTGTTGAAGTTGGCTGTCTGCTCCTGACTCTGGTTTTAACAAGAGCATGTTTTTTTCTTCCTTGGACTATGGTATTGGGGGCAGGGTAGTAAGAAAATGGGGTAAAAGGGCTAGTTCCACACTAGCTACTAGCAAGAAGATAGACTGGAGCTGTTCAGAAGTGTCCATCACCAGCCGCTCCCTCTGGGGCTTCCACAGCCTTCAGTGCTCCTGTCCAGCTGAAGGAGCTGTGGTCTCTGCAGGGCTAGGGGAAGAGGGCCAGTGCCACAGCAGTGAGGCAGGAGAGGGGAGAAGGGTCAAGCCTTCCTGTGGCTTTGTCCCTTGGTGTGGGTTGCACTGTAACAGTACCCAGGCAGAGCCAGGGGGACAGAGCTCCCATTTGCTGCAAGGCCTGTGTGGTGGAGACTGACACAGCCTGGGGATGTCCAGGCCATTGGGGGTGCTACCGCCTCCCCTGGCCAAGGCTCCTGTATGCCTGGTACTGCTCCCTCAGGGCCTTCTCTGAGCAGCCCTCTGCAGGGCCAGGGTTGCCCCGAAGATGGCAGAGGCAGCAGTGGCCTCGCACAGTGTGCTTTATTGTTGGGCTGGCACGCACTATGGGGTGGGAGAGAAAGTGCAAGGAGAGAGCACATCAATAAATAACTTGCAATAAATAGTTCCTCCCACTACCTCCACAGTTTGGGCTTTGGTACAGACTCAGCAGAAGTAATGGCATTAGTCTTAAAACAGCTCCAGCATGTGTTCTGTCTACTTGGGTTAGGGCTGCTATAAGCTTTGGGGTAACAGCTCTTAGTAGCCCACACTGCATTTTATGGGCAAAATGCAAGACGACTTCCAAAGAAATTGAAGTTCCCCAGGAAGAGACTAGTCTAAGCAAGCTGCAGCACAGAAGCTGGGTTAGGCAGCGTTCAGATCTATGGAGGCCAAACTGCTGAGTTAGTTACCCTAAACACAATGAGATGCTACTTTTAGTAGTCATGCTATGATGCTACATCAATGCCAGTACTTAAAAAAACCCAACATACACAGGACTTGTTTGATAACTGTTGCTTTGCCCCCTTAGTGCCTCTGCCTAGCCAACCCCAGCTCTGTATGCTTGCAAGATGTCCCACCCACGTCCAAGGAATCGAAATACTTTTTTTTTTTTTCTTTCTCTCTTCTCCAACTTGCTCTCTGAAGCTGGCTTTTCAAAATTATGGAGGCAGTGGGAGGCCTCACAGAAGGCACCCTGCAGTACTTAACTGCAGTCTAGCTTATTTGCTTTGGCAACTCTAAGACGTGGGGGAGGAAGCAGAGACAAGTGGCACGGCAATAGCCAAGCCCTTCTTTTCTAAGAACTTCAGGAATTTCTTTACCTTTGATTGTATACAGGTGCAGCTTTACTGGGAATAAGTATAAAGGGGCACAAGTGCAGAGCTGCTGCTGGCTATTCAACTGCTCTGTTATCTAGGCCAAGTCTGAACACAGCTACACAACAAAACACTGGCAAGCAGCCTGCACTAGCACTCCCACTGCTCCAGCACCTGCTGAACCTTGACGGAGAAACCTGATGAGAGTATTTCCAAGTGGAGGCAGAGCTGGTATGTCTTGCTTGCCACCAGAGGGTAGCATAGCTCTGCAGCTGGAAGTAACTTCTGCAGAGGAACTATTCCTGCTTCAATTTAGAGCTGAGAAAAAAAAGAGTTGTTCCTGGGATGGGTGGACCTGACAGTGGGGACTGGCACCGCCACACACACACTGGTGACATAGACAGAACCCACCGTCAGAGCAGATGCTCTGCGAGGAGATGCTGTTCCTCTGGTGGGTTCTGGAGAAACCCAAGTTGGGAACGGTGTCCACCCTCACAACCTTCAGTTTTCCGAGGAGTCTGTCTCTTCGTTGGAGCCTTCGCTCTCAGCATCCATTTTTCGCCGATGGTGTAGAGGTTTCCAGGGAGAGTTCATCCTGGGTGAGTTACGGACAGGCAAATTCACTGTGTCCCCACTGGAGCTGATGGGACTGGAGACAGAGAGCCCTGAAACCTGAGCTACCCTGAAAGAGAAAAGACAAATCTTAGGCAGCCTAACAGTCATCTCTAGCCTTCACTATAGCAGGTTTGGAGTGAACCTGGGAGGAGAACTAACACGAGGGTAAGCCTACCAGACTCACTGTGTAAATTTTGCTTCCCCTTTTTAAAACAGATCTTTCTTCTGGGCTAACCTGCATCCTCCAATACATAGTTTATTCCATCCAAACAAAATTTCCCTGTTCATTAGAGACTGTCACTTCCTTGACCCCTCTCTAAGGCACAGTTTTCCTCTCTGTTTCTGAAGCCTTTTCTAAAGGTTTTTGTCAGCTGCACCAAAGCACGCCAAAGAAAGAGGCCATCTCTGCTCAGGCTGCTCTGTTAGGTGCTCTATTGTTTCAGAGTAGAGCAAAGGATTAGGGACAGTAATTCACCAGTCTTAGCATGCCAGTTTAAATCTGTTGCTTTACCTCTACTTTAGGCACATCCACTTACAATTTCTCAAGTTCCTGATCCATGGTAGGGTCCAGAAACAAGTCTCCTTTATCTGGCAAAGCCCCTTGAAAAAAAAAAAAAAAAAAAAAACAAAACCACACAGAAATAGCAGAGCTAGGTTGTTGATTCTTAAGGAAAAGCACTCAAACAATAGCAGCATCCAAAACCTGCCCTGCAAGACTGAGAAGACTCTATTAGAAAAATGGACACTGAATGTTGAGGGTCATGGACTGACAGAGAATCATGATTCATATTCTGTGTCCTTCACACAGTCTGTACCTGAACTCAGACTAAATGAGAGGTGCTTTCAGTAGTGTTACCTCTTAGAGAACTTGAAGAGCACTCGAGATTGGCAGTTGCCATTCACTATACAAACTACTGAACACTGACTGGCAGTCAACTTTGGACTTCTGCTAATTGCCTTACATAGTCACCAGTCCTAGATCTGACCAAAGCAACAGACAGGTTGTTGCCTGTGCAAGAGCCTGAAGCATGCACTGTACCACCCAGATAGATGGATACTTCTGTGCCACTTGCCTCTCCTGTGGAGCACTGAGCTTGGTGATCAGAACACTCCACAGATGCAAGGCTACTTCTCTCCTTGCAATTCAAGAACATCAGGCCTGATTGTGGTGCGTATTAATTCTATATAGGTAAGTGTGGATGACTGTGCTCTAGCATTGCTTGCTGTCTGGGTGAGAATGTGAAAGGCTGGGCCAGTAACTGGGTACCCTCTCCCACCATAAGGTCAGCATACTCCTTTTCACCTTAGAAACCCTGCTGGGACGAAGGATGTAATGTAGTTCAGGGCTGGAACAGTTGGCTGATCCTTGCCATTCCCTGAAAGGACACTGGCACCTCTGGAAAGGCCCAGAAAGGAAGGTGGTGCTCTTAGGAAAGCCATCCTTCCTAATTCTGCAACAAACTCCACCCTGTACAGAGAGTTGGAAGAGTCCAACAGAAAGCTACAAGGATAACTGTAGGATTTGAACATCTCTTTTATGAAGAAAGACTGAAAGAACTGGGGCTGTTTAGCTTGGAGGAGAGAAGGCTGAGTGAGGATTTTATCAACATCTATAAATAATGGAGGGGTGGGTGTCAAGATGAAGGTGCCAATCTCTTTTTGGTGGTGCCCAGTGACAGGCCAAGGAACAAGGGGTAGAAGCTAGAACACAGGAGGTTCCACCTCAACACAGGGAGACACTTCTTTACAGTGATGGCGATGGAGCCCCGGAACAGGCTGCCCAGAGAGGTTGTGGAGCCTCCTTCCCTGGAGACTTTCAAAACCAGCTTGGATGTGTTGCTATGCAGCCTGCCCTAGGTGATCCTGCTTTGGCATGGGGGTTGGACTCAATGATCTCCAGAGGTCTCTTCCAACTCCTAACATACTGTGGTTCTGTGATCATGGGAGGTGTGGTCAGCCAGCACAGAGATGGCAGGACTTGCCTACTGCAGCCTCAACAGCACCGCTGCACACCAGACCAAAAAAATTACTTGGCAGTCTGAACAACAGTGCAGTGAGGAATGTTCTTATTTTTCAGGAGACCTAGGTGCTACACTCAGTACCTTTGGGAAGAAGCTTTGTACTCTCTGTGGTGGTACAAATCTGGTTTCTGGCCCTGGCACCTTGCTTCTGAAGGGCTGGAGAGCCACATGCCTCACAGAGGCAAGCTGGCAGCAGTCATCAAAAATGTGGCAATGAGTGCCTAAAAATTAGAACCAGTTTAGACCAGAACTGACTTCTCCATTTCTTCCAGTTCTGGTCTTCTCCTGCAAATGAAAGCCTGGCACTGCAACGCATTGTGTCAGGAAGTCAAATGAAGTTCCCCACCCTGCTCCCTTTCATGGGCTCAATTAAAAGAGTAAGCAGCTAAAGATTAACTTGTTTCTGCATTTGCAGAATGCACAGTGAGGTCTCTAGAGCACAAGAACTACTTGAGAAAATCAGTAAATAACACTTAAAGGATTCAACCCTGACACTGGAGTTTGGCTGCAGATTCCAGTGTGCCTGACAAACACATTACCACTGCCCCAGCTTGAACAAGACATTCTAATCCCTACCCCTGTTCCTTAAGGGGGGCTGCTGGCTTTGTGAGAAGGCAGGCATCCTGACCAAAACCTCCTTTGCCTGAAGCTGCCCTTGCTGAAGGGCTTTCGGGAGCTTGTGATCCCCTACAAACCAAACCCCATTGAATTCATCCTTCAGAAGAGATTAAAAGCCACCAGGAAAAGAATCCTCCTTTCGTTGCCAAGAAGCTAGCACCTGTCAGACTTGTGGCTGCTGCTGCTCCTCCTCTGAAAGGTCTTGTCAGGAAGCTGGCAGAGGGCCAGGGGATGGGCCTACATCAATGGAAATGAAAACTCAGACACTTTGTAGATGGCACAATGGAAACTGTGGGCAGGATATTTTTTCTGCTCATTTGTTTTCTCTGTACTCAACTAGAAGTGGATTTGGTAGGGCAAGGGAGAGAAAGATTTTGGTTGCTGCAATCCAGGCATCACTTTCCCCAGTGAATATGCTGCTTCCTAAGCCTGTTTGCAGAGGGAATTGCAGGGCTGTATTCATACACCCTTGATATACAATCTCTGTGTTGCTGGGCAAGCAGCCCTGCCCCAGAGGAGCATTAGCATCTTCAGTAGTTTGCTGTCAGGTTCAGCCACTTTACTATGATACACCTGTGCAAAAGAACAAGCCCTCAAGGCCAGGTACACCTTTTCACTGAGGTCTGTCTTTGTAATATAGGGACTAGCAGATACTCAAGCCTAGAAGAAGAGAGAGAATACCTACCCAAAGACAGAGAAAGCCTATCCTTACTGGCTAGATGATTTGCTGAGTGGAGATGAGTAAAGATAAATGTTTGGGCCTCCACACATTTAAAAATACCTCCTGGATACAGCCTTGTCAAACACAAGTCATTTCTGTTCCCTTTTCCAAGAGAAGGAAAAGCACAACAAAAGCGTATGGGGACAATACGGAATTGTGAGTCTGAGTTATGTATAGATTACATACTGTCCTTTGCCAATGCAGCACTTTACATCCTTTCTCTGGAATAATATTGACCAGCACAACATGGAAATGAGCAGTGAGCTGCCGCTTAGTCATCTTTCTGGTTCCCACACAGTCTGGTACAGAATTTTGTAGCAATTTGTGATTTGTGATGCCATCAGATTTTCAACCGGCCATAGATGAATACACTAGCAAGATCTCACTGACTCAAGGGATGAGGGGAAAGAGCTGGGAAAGGCTTAGAGGCTTTGAGCCAAGGAGACAGAAGAAGTTTTCCATTAGGTGTGCCTCCTTTTCTTGTAGATGAAAGCATTAATTTAAAATCTGTGGGAGTATGAAGGGCTAAACCATAGGATGGATGACTTCAGTTCAATACTGTTGACAGCAGTCAGCCATCTTACTTGTCTCCTGACGACTTCGCCCCAACCTTTAAAGCCAAACACATTAAAAGGATAGTTCTGCCAAAATGATCAGCTATTGAAGAGGTAAAATACTGCTGTCTTAGGGCAGCACTTCATATCTAATTTTACCCTTGAAGAAGCTTCACAGCTTCAACCAGACAGTAAGGCACAGTGTTATGGTTTTAAAATTTAATCCATCAACAGAAAGATGAAAAACTTTCACTCTATTCCTGACAATGTAAAATCTGGGGCATAATTAGAGAGAAAATTCCACAGAAGTGATGAATGACTGAAAATCTAGAGCTGTACCACTCAGAGGAGTCTTACCTAGGGCTCTGTTGATCCCCTGATCCTTTGCAAGTGCCATCAGGAATCCATAGAAGGTCAGTCTCTGTACACTACTGAGCATTTCCTTCACAAGAGCAGAGGGTGGACAGCTAGGAAAAGAGAGGCAAAGAGGTCATCTTATCTTTGAAATAATCTCTTTTTTAAATATGACCTAACTCAAACTGGAGAACTAAACCTTTTTATCTGTTCCAACACTGTCAACTTGCCCTGATGGAGTTTAACACAAATAGCCACCAGCTTGCTATTTAGTAATTACATCTGCTCCCTATTTGCTAAGCAAGATGTTTGAGCTGTGGTACATCCCCAGGAGTGAATAATTTTGTCTCCATTTCAAGACAGAAAGAGAAACCTAGATTTGCTCAGAGGCATATATATCCCACTCTTAGCATATTCTTTCAAAAATCAGCTAGGAAATCCTTTCTTTTAGGAGACAATAAGCTTCTATGAGATTTGATATGTTGTTATCACCCTTTTATCAAGTGATTGTCATCCAGGGGGGCAGGAAAACCTCTCTAACTATAGCCCAAATATGTCAGAAACCAGAATTTAAGTGGGGACTAAATTGACATGTCTTTCTTATACACTCACCTTAACCCTGACTTCGAAGCAATATTATCATAGTGATTCTTGCTCTTGACTAATAATCTTTACAAATTTTAATGCAAAATAATACTGCCTCATAAGGATGAAGTGTTGAGTTTGTGGTGTAGTGGCACCCCTGGGAGATGTGGTGTGGTGTAGTGGCACCCCTGGGAGATGTGGGTGTGAGCTACTGATCCTTCAGGCAAAGTTGGTTACCAAAGTCTGGCTGAGTATTGAGCTACTGGGAATGGTTCCCCTCATAGTGCTGTGAAAAGTCCTAACCTACCAGAAGGGCTCACAGTAACCTTCCCGTCTGAAGCTCTCAGGACATACAGGGAATGCAGACCTTTTATTCTTTAAAACAAGACGACAACCTTGCATGTGCATGCTTAGGTATCCACAGCACTGGACAGCAGTTTGGCAGTAACTTTGTGGTTCACAAATTTGGATTCAGGAACCTAACGCAGGAATCAGGTGGAATTTGTTTCTTAAGTCTTTTTGTGGATCTAGCCATTAACATTCTAGCAGGGAATGTGCTCACTACCTGCAAGAAATTATGAATAGATTGCCTGTCAAAGCTATACAATAAGGGCTGGTATTGAACTATCCCCTGGTGAACTGAGGTTAGACTTGTGCTTGGGATCTGTATCTAGAGACCAGCTCCATCACAGGGTCTGGTACAGACTAGCAGTGTGATCCTGACTACGTGCTAAAGCTTTAAACTCCATCCAACCCAGTGGGCCTTTCCTGTGCTTCAACACCCAAGAACACAACTGCACTTGTCTGTCTCCTCTACTTAACTCAGAGTGGTAGATTGATCTCTCCTTGATTCAAGTGTCAATGCAGAAGTGAGAAGGAAAGCTGCTCAAATCAGCTCAAATCCCATGTTTCTTAGATCTATGAAACTGGACCTAAGAAGAATTGGTTAAAGTGTTTTTTTCTGTGATCTCTCCTTTGGTACTTCTCCAATGAGATCTCCTTGGGAGTTACAGCTTGTTCCAAATCCCATATTTCATCACAGCTCCAGCTTTACAAAGGGTGTCCAGAGACACAGACTTCACTTCGCTGTCTTGGATTCCGTTCATACCTGTATTTTGATCTGTCACACAAGGACTCCAGGCACTGGTAGAAGAGAGATGCCTCTACTCCATCAAGTGGGCTGGAGTCACAGGGGGGCTGGCGCTGCCTATGTTGCCCAGAAGATGACGTTGGCACGATAACAGTATTTGGGTTCTTACCAGCCAGTAGACCTTGATAAATGGCAGCCACACTTTCCAGGAACTCTGAAAAAAACCAGGAAGTGACTTAAAACTAAGGACTACAACCAGCAAACCATCCTCCTGACCTACCAGACCTAGGATTAATCTGTCTTTCCCTGCTCTCTGTTGTACACAGCACTAACAGGAAGTAAGTGCAACACTACAGCATCCTTCATACTCAGATCAGGTATCATGCAGGCACAAGCAGCCATTTCCATATAAGTTGCTGGCTTCTTCCTGTCAGGATAAGTATGGGAGGCCACTCATTCTGAGATTATTATAAGAGGTTGCTCACTCTATTGCACAAGATTCTTCTCAAGGATCAGAGGCTACCCAGTACATGGATAAAACAGTGGAGCATAAAAGCTAATGTCAAACACAAAATTAGTTTGCAAAGTCTAAAAAAGTTTTCCTTCTCATTCTCTTGCCACTGATTAAAAACTCATCCAAGCTGGGAACAAACTATATGGAACTGCAACAGGAGAAAAGGGAACAAGTTAGCCAGGGCTCCATGTTGTATCCCAGCTTGTCTCTGTGCTGCTCCAAAGTAAATACAACACGGGATCTAGAGGAAGGGCCAGGACAGGTCAAGGCTAGAGTTGGCAGGAAGCCTCTCCCCAGGCTCCTCATACTATCCACTGTTTACTGCAAGAGTCTAATTTTAAACAAGTTTTTTTATGGATGTGGTCAGCAGTTTACAAATCTGGATTCCATTTGGAGTGGTTTGCATGTGTGTGGGTTGATGGGAGAGCATAGGACAGGCTGTGTGTGCATTGTTCCTGGGTGAACAGGACAGGGATGGGATGTTGTGAGCATGTGTACACATGGGCTGGCTTGTGAGCTCTCCAGTGAGCTCACATTTAAGTCCCAAGTGAATGGAAGTGTAATGCTGGGCTTGAGGTAGGTGGAGAGGAAAGGCAGGATGCCAGTGGGCCCTCAGGCTGTGCTGAGGTTCTGCAGATCAGTGGAAATACTTGTTATATCAGAGAAAACATTTCCAAACACATCTTCTGTTCCTGGCTAAAGGAACAGCCTGGTTCTGTCCAACCCCAAATCATCATTTTGAACTGTTTTTCTTTGGCAAATTAGAATCATAGAATGGTCCAGGCAAGAAGGGACCTCCAAAGGTCATCCAGTCCAACAAGTCCAACTGTCCCACAATCAGCAAGGACATCCCCAACTAGAACAGGTTGCCCAGGGCCTTGTCGAGCCTTGCCTTGAATATTTCCAGGGAAGGGGCCTCAGCCACCTCTCCGGGCAACCTGTTCCAGTGTTCCACCACCCTCATAGTGAAGAACTTCTTCCTGGTATCCAATCTAAATCTGCCCTTCTCTAGTTTGAAGCTATTGTCCCTTGTCCTGTAACCACAGGCCCTTGTAAGCAGTCTCTCCCCATCCTTCCTTCAGGTACTGGAAGGCTGCTATCAGATCTCCCTGGAGCCTCCTCTTCTCCAAACTGTCATGGATAATGCTGTGATATGCACAGGGAAGCTGGAGGAGCTATATATAGTGAGAAAAAGAGATTTTTGTATTAGGGATAGCAGCTGACACTTAACTGCTTGAAAGATGGGAACTGACAGGTTGGATCAGATCAGGAGGCCATCCAAGCCTACCTTCTGACTGCAGACCATGTTCCACAATGACTTTTAGCCAGTGTCTCCCAGCATCCAAATCTGGCCACGGATAACTGTGAGCTACATCCATCAGAGGGAGCTATGTAAGAGCAAGTGGACAGAAATCCATGAACTTAGGCTGCCTTTAGAGAGTGCTCCATGCTGGGAGGCAACTAGCACCCCAGCAACCCCCAGTGCTTGGGAGCATGTCTAACTTTGATCAAGGAAATACTTCCCTCTTTTTCCCCACTTAAGCAGTCCCCTGAATAATCCTTTCCTCAACCACATTTTAGAAGAGGTAAAACAAACATGTCAACAAATTTATGCAGTTTCCCAGTACAGAATAAGCAAGCACCTGAACGCTTATCCAAGTTTATCCTCATTGTATCCTGGACTCTAGTTTGAAAATATCTGTGGATTTTTACAGATGTACATGTGTAGGTGAGCATATGAAAATATAGACACACACAGACTAATAGTATCTGATCTGTACTTTTCCTGTCAAGAATTCAAGAAATACCTCATCTAGTTAAAACTCAAACTCAGGGACAGGGGTAGAATATGATAGATGACCAACAATATGAAGAAGGTAGATGGGGACTAACTGTTCACCTTCTCCACCTAGGGGCTCTCAAATCAAACAAGAGAGGTGGTTCTTCATGGGACAGGTGACCTGTGCAACTCCTTGCTCAAAACTGTGGAGGTTACAAGTTTATGTCATTTCAATGGGAGGCTGGAGAAGTTCTTGGGAGGAGTCTACTGGGGCTTCCATGGAAACTATACCCAGTTCAGAAACTCTTTGAGCTGAAACCAGCTCATAGTTGGGCAAATACTAGGGGGGAGAATTGAATCCATTTGTTCATTTCCTTTTCCTTTCAAGGCACCAGCTGGTGCACTTTTCTTATGATGTCTCCAGCAGGGACTGACATTTTAGAGACAGAAATGCTGTATGAATTAAGGGGGAAAAATATTCCTTGTATATTGTTAGGTGCTAGCATATTCTAGATAAAAGTGGCAATTTATGTCTCAAAGCTAAGACAAATAAATGCATAAACCATAACAATTGTTATTCACAAAAATTCAGAACCACCGTATGATGCCTCCTAAGCTCTTGGAATCACACAGAATCAGAGTGAAGTTTGTGCCCATTACTTCTTGTCATGTCACTGGGCACCACTGAAAAAGACTGGCCCCATCTTCTTGACACCCACCCTTTAAGTATTTATAAGCATTGATAAGATTGCCCCCTCAGTCTTCCCCAGGCCAAAAAGCTCCAGGTCCCTCAGCCTTTCTGTGTAAGACAGATGTTCCATTTCTCTGATCATCTTCACAACTCTTAGCTGTACCCTCTCAAGCAGTTCCCTGTCTTTCTTGAGTACTCCAGATGAGGCCTCACCAGGGCAGTGATGCCTTTTGTCAATAGATTCCATTATCTATATATTTCCTGTGAAAAACCATATCCTTACAAGTTTCAGTGAAGTACAGGGATTGAAAAGCTGTAAGGTTGTAATGCTGTACTAGTGGGTGAAGCTCGAGACTTCCCAGTATTTACCTGAGTAGTAGAACTGGATCTGGAAAGCAAAGAGGAAATCAGAAAAGGACATCAGGCAATCCATAGCGTCATCCATCAGCACAATCCTGGGATAAAATGAGAGAAACAGTTAAGCACCTAGAGAAGAACTAAAATCTGTAAGCAGAAAACCCAGATCTAGAGGAAGTACAGCTAGGGACCTATGTGCAACTGAGGATTGCTCATGGCTTAGCCTAGTATAAGAGGTTAGGAGGGAGGAACAGGAACACCCACTGCTGCATGAACATGGACACCTTCATATCAAATGAAAGCAACCTAAGAACCTGCAGTGAGGAGAAGATCCTACATGTCAAGTGTTATGTTTCAGATAGAGAGCGAACAGAGCTGTGTGACATGGATATCGAGCAGTCAAAATCTGGTGGACATGATGGAACAAACACTGGCATAAAAGCTGCAAGCCTGGTTGACAGGGCTATACAATGAGTAACCACGCTACAGGCAAGGCAGTGACACAAGTATTCAACTGGTGTAGGCAGAACGAGGCTTATGCTATTGCTCTGTATACCAGAGCTCATCAGACTGGGATGTTTCCAGATTTATAAGGATAACAACAGTTAGTCATTCCCCATCTACACTCAAACAACTCCACTTGACTACAGACAAAATAACATCGCACTGACAATCAGCTTTCTACTTACACACTGTGAACATCCTATGCTCCCTTCCCAGTGAATGAATTGGTATCTTTTCATATCTATCAAGCCTATCATTAGACTACCAGGTCAAATTTCACAGAAAATTAAGACTTCTTGGGCCAGGGACAATGTCTTCTTTCTCTCTGCTAAGCTCCAGGTGCATGTAGGGAGCCACATGCATCACTGTTATGAAGCACACTTCATGAATATGGAAAGTATCAGCCACAGGCCATAAAGATGAAATATAAGTCACAGTAAAGTTCAATTCCTGTCCATAAAAAGCTCTGGATTTCAGAAGTAAAAAATGCTTATAAAAATGAAAACAAAACCTGCTCTGGTCACTGCCATTACATAAGGATGAAAAGATCCGTTTCTGAAGTGGGGAAAAGCAAACTTGGGTTGACCAGTGACAGCTCAGACTGGAAAACAGAAGGGAACACCTCACTCTGATAGGAAAAAAAAAAAAGAGTACTTGGATGACACTAAAGAAAGGTAGTTGATACTTCTTTTCACCTGTGTGCAGGTCTACTGACCCTGTGGAGTCAGTATTTGGCATATCACATAAGAAGGACTCCCAGTTCATCATAGCCAAAGAATGGGTCACCTAGTAGGATTCTTTTGTACACATGGCCAAATGCAACCCATGGACCAACTCCTGCAGCAAAAATGGTCTAAACACGTTGCTGGGGAAACATTGTTCTGTCTCATGTAAAAGAATCCAGCGAGCTGTGTGGGAGGCTGACCTAGAAGAGTTACAAGATCTTGCAAGACTTCCCTGCCACTCAGACCATTTCTGTTCACTGTGGCAAAATCAAACATGTAGAGCAGCTTGAATTAATTTTCTCAAAGAAGAAAGACTGGGGCTAAGAGGGTCCTCAGGAGAAAAGCCAGTATTTAAAACAAAACCCTTTGAAGATGTCAAAGTGCTTCTGATTTATTTATTATGTTCCAGAAGCCTCCTCCTCCTCCTCCTGCCTGAAGAAGCAGTAGCTTCAGTTCTTAATTCTCACTAATAAGTGTGTTACTGAGATTGTCAGTGGCCACATGAAGGAAATGGCTTTGAAGCTAGCAGGCAGAGCATCTTTATCTCAGGCAACACTGCTCAGCAACTGGTGTTTCCAGCCACTATTTAAGCACTGGAAATGTGATGGGCCACATCAACGATGAGCTTCATCCCTTCTTTGAAATGAGGGTCTGTCCCCCAGAAACTCTCAAAAGTGCAAGCTCCAAAGCTTTTGTCAGTGCCATTTCTCCATCCTGGAAATGTAGGAGAACAACAGAAATGTTTTTAATGTATTTTTTATTCAGAGAGACAATATTGTATCACCTTCATGACAATCAACTCATTTCACTTCTTAAATCTAAAGCTGAGGTCAGTGGTTGTGTTCTGCAGCACCAGGTCCCAGTCCCTTACTTAGAGGAGAGAATGAGGAAGTACGCAGAGGTCTGAGATTTTGCTGGACATTTCTTGCTGTTAAAGACAGCAAGGAGCCTCTAAGGAAGGCTGTATGGCACATATGTGACAGAAGAGTGTCTAAACAGAAGCAGGTGCACTGGTGCTGGGTTACTGACTCCACTTGGCCCAAGAGTCTGCACTCCGGAAATGTTGAGAAGTCTTTAAATCCAGTACAATCATTTATGAGGAGATTGACTGCAGCTGGCTATTTCACCACAAAGCCAGCTGGCTGAGCAGCCAGGGAAGCTAGGAGAGCATCACATGCAACATATCTGCACCTCTTCCCTGAGATATCTGGCAAGGAGAGAATCCTAGCCATAGACTGTAACCCAGACAACAGGACCAGAACTGAGGATGAAATCTGAAAGTATGAATGACAACTCAAAAAAGTTCCTGGGGTAGCTGATATTTCAAGGGATTCTTTATTTATTCTCTCTTGTCCAAATTAGACCTTAAGCTCTCAGGGGCATAGATGTGTTTATAAAGTTATTAGCAGACACTCAATGAATAATGAAAATCAAGGAGATACTTCAGAGAGGACTGAAGGAAGTTGCCTATAGATGAGGGACTCTGGTGAAGGATGTAGTTGTCTTTCAGGGTTCAAGTGTGTTTGACTGGCGGTAAAGCCTTGCTAACCATGCCAGTGGGGACACTTTATGATCTACTGATTGTGGTTAAAATCTCAGAAACCCAGACTAGACAGGATGTCCCCAGGACAACTCTAGGCCAGGCAAGTTGAAAGGACTTTTACTGTTCTCTGCTACCATTAAAGGCTGACACAATCTGTCTTAAGACCAGGCTGGCTCAAATGAGTCTTTAGGGACTTGGTTTGTATACAGATACATAGAGGCAAAAATAAGTGGAACACAGAAAAATGGCAAGATCCGCACTCTCAGGCAACTTTTTAACAACAGGGGTACAGACGTGCAAGCCCCACTTGCTTTAGCACAGTTCAGTGCAACATGAGCTCCCATACCACATTAAACAGCAGAGGAGCTGTGAACTATTCATCTCTTGCTAGTCAAATGTGGGCAGCGAGACCTTTGTGTTTCTATTACAAGACAGAAGTCAGTGCTCAGCTATATATCTTAAAATCATGGCATGAAACCAGAAAAATCCTATGTTTTCTGCCCTTCTGCAATTTTAATATTAAGAAAGCCAGAAGGTATCTCTGAAGACAAAAGTAGCCCTGCAGATTAAAACCTTCACTCTGCTAATGGTTATAACCCTTTCAAGAAAAAACAAACAAATCCAAGAAATCTCAAAGACACAGATAGGCTGGCTGGTATTTGGTATGACTTCTGTATTTGTGTGGCACCAGGAATAGAAAAATCAAGCTCTCTAGTGAATAAAACCTGTATTGTTGTAGCCTCTGTTCTTCTGCTTTGACACGTCCTCGTCTTACTCCCAGTGTTTGTTATCAGTGCATAGCAACAACTCCTGGATGAGTGGAGTGCACCATGCTGTGAGATCATCCCAGTCATGCAGCATGGAGACTACAACTACAATTGCTCTCTTCCCAAGAGTGTCAGTAATTACCCAAGTCCCGGCTGTAAATCAGTAAATGCTGTGGCTACTTCCGCCACTATTTTATTTAATTCCTTTTCTAAGGAAATTAGCAACAAAACCATTGGGGATATGCAGACTGAAGGAGGTTTGTTTGTGATATTCATGTTTTGCAATGAGTCAAGTGGTGCCAGAAGACAGCCTGCAGAGTTCACCTTTCTAACTGTCGGAGACAAAGAAGGACAATGGGAAGTGCTGACCAGAAAAAGAAGAAGAGAGTGGAAGGAAAGAGAAAGATGGTTTAGAAATATGACAAATTTTATTCAATTAGATTAGTTCAATTAGATTAGCTGGTAAGAGAATACTAGCAATATGTAAGTAAATCTCTAGCCAGTCAAAAGTAGGAGTGAGGTCATCCCCACCTGAGCCTGGGTGCCCCTGACAGAGATCTCATTTCTTTCCAACACCTGCTCCCAAAGTCGGCTTGTCTGTCGTTATGGCACATGCACAACAGTGCAGCAGGCCCCTGAATGGGGCCTCAAGTTTACAACAGCCTTGTGGATTAAATTCCTTGACACAAACATCATAACATGTGTAAATATGCTGAAGACTCCTCTCATGCACCAATACAAAATCCTGACCAGCTCAGATGGAACCCTATGAAACACACACCAGTGCATGAGTATGGAGCTTGTGTACCTCCACGAGAGGAAGCAGTAGAAACATCCCTGCTATAGCATCAGCATTCTTTCTTAGTCTAGTATTGGAGGCCTAGCAACTGTCCTCTGTGGAACCCCAAAGGCCCACTGATGAGCTAGAGGGAAAAGTAACACTCAATTGAACCAACACAGCTTTAATTGTGGTTTATTTCAGGCAGTAGAACACAGGAGCCAGGGAAAAATTCAGAGAATCAGCCAAGTGGAAACACTAGCACATAGATAACACCCCTCTCTTTCACTTTCCTTTCCCCATAAAAATTCCATGTGATGCTGATGTTAAAGAAAGAGAACAGAATGACAAGTAGAAAATGAGGACCTTTTCATTATTTAGGCCACAAACAGCATAGGCAGCAGATAATATTCTGATCCTGTTTCCGAATCACAGAGAACACCCAGTTGGAAGAGACCTTAAAGATCACCCAGTCCAACCCTCGACCCAGCACTGAAAGGTCAACGCTAAACCATATCCCTAAGCACCAGGTCCACATGCTGCTTAAACACCTCCAGGAATGGTGACTCCACCACTGCCCTGGGCAGACCATTTCGATGTTTGATGGCCCTCTCTGTGAAGAAGTATTTCCTAATATCCAGTCTAACCCCCCCAACACAGATTGAAACCAAACGGCTTGACACCAAAGAGAAGAGGATGCCCCCACTCGTTCCAAACTCCCCCTTCAGGTAGTTGTAGAGAGCAATGAGGTCTCCCCTTGGCCTCTTCTTCTCCCAGCTCCCTCAGATGCTTCTCATAGATCATGTGATCCAGGCCCTTCACAAGCCGCATTCAGATCCACAAAAAAAGTTAAAGATCCATGCCCCATGCCCCCTCCGCTAAACTAGATGGGAATGAAAGCATTTATTCGGCAACCTTGCCCTGCGTGTAGATGCTTGAGTGTTTGTGTGCACATTCCCTACTCAGATCTGAACTGACCCCCACTCCAACAGAGGCATACAACATACTACATTTTCTCTATCACACAGTTAATAATCAACTGCTTGGGCTGGACTGGAACCAACAAAAACTATCAGTAAAATAATCCATATCACGTTATCAGTGCCCTGAGCCATCTATCTGCTTTAGGCCTTGTCTAGATGAAAATAAAATTTAAAAGAGATTAGCTACCATGTTCTTAGCTAATGTTCTTTAAAACACTGGCAATCCTTCAGAGATTAGTACCTTTTAAATGGGATCAACCATAGGAAGCCAGGGTGAGGGGGAATACATCTTAAAGACAACAAACAGCAAACAGCATTTGAAATAAAGTTTAAAGCCATGTCAGTGAACATGTTGGCTGATAGTCTTTTGCATGCAACTCATCTGAATTCAGAACCACCAGCAACATTCTGCACTGATATTTCAGTCCCTGTACAGCTTATAAATACACACTCTTTCTTTCTGTAAGTAAAATGCCCTCAACACATGGCATCTCTTTTCCCTAGAATCTTAAAAGCTGAAGATCCCTGTCCATACCTTTTCCCACAGATCTAGTTCCTAAGCCCATGTGTGTGCAACTGTTCCGGCTTTAAAAGAGAGGATGAGGACCCACCTTGCTGCTTTCTGAGTGAGTTCCATTGGGAAGTCAGGGCAGAGCAGCTGCAACAGGCAATGGTATTCCTGTGCTGTCAGCAAATCTGCAGGAAAAGAGAGGTGAGAAGATTGTAATTCTTTTACATCCAGCTTCCTCCCCTTGTTTTCTCTCTAGGAAAGCACCCTGAGATTCCCTTCTACTCTCAATTCAAGTAGTCTGAGTACTAATAACAATGTAACTGCTCCCTCCACACTCAAATCTGGGCTCTTCAGGTGGAGTTTCCAGCAAAGACAATCAGAAAGATGCCTGATAAAGGGGAAATCCTATTCAAGGGGCTCCTGCAGAGAAACTGGCAACAGGTAGTGATTGAAGAGACTCCTGCAGAGAAATTGGTTACAGGTAGTGATTCAGCATGAAAAAGAAGTATCCAAAGCAGGGCAGTTACAAGTGAGAACAGAGTTTGGTTTGACTTGAACATAACCATGTGGAAAAAGGAATCATTTCAAAGTTGCTTAAATTTGCTAAAATTGACTGGCATGGTGACATTCACCACAGTACGCCTGAAGGCTATCCACAGAACATCTGGCAGCAGTAAGAAAGGCAAATAAGGTTTTTGGGTTGCATAGGGAAGACTACCCAGTATAAACCACAGATGTTATTACTTTGGCATTTGGTAAGGCAGCTGGATGGGCTCTTCTGGAATAATGTGTACAAATCTGGTTGCTGTATTATAGGAAGCCCAGAATGAAGATCCAAAAAACACAAGAAAACCAATCAAATGATTGATGTTTTAGAGGGCAGCTTTGTGAAAAACTGGTCAAGAAACTGAACTGTGGTTCAGCAGCAGGAGTCTAAAATAGGTGGCTCTCAGGGAAGCTCATAGGATCCCAAGGGAATGGAAACATACAGATGATAGAAAGCCCTACATGATTGTATGTTCATAGGCCAAAAGGCGGTGGACTGGAGTTAAGGAGAAGAATCGCTGAACAGCAGCAATTTTGCTGTACTTCTATATAGAGAAGAATGCGAAGCATGGAAGAAAGAGCCAGGGGTGGAAGTAGAGCCAAGTAATAGAGAGGGGATCCAAAGGGCATAGGCATTAGAACTGTGGTACAAAGCATGTGTTCTTTTGCCACAGACACATCTTGGCCTTCCCTATGCTCCCACCCAAATAATCAACCTTGTCCCAGATGATAAGCACAACTTCTCTGTATCTCCTCAACTCCTCAAAGCCTGACAGTCCACAAAAATCAAGAGAAAATGCCATGCCTTTGTCAGACGTTTCAAGGGACAGGCATGCAGTATCAAAGGGACACTGCACTGTGACATCTAACTCAGCCAAATTAATACTTTCAATGCTGACTAAAGAAACACTGCAGAAGGACTGTCACTAAAATCAAATTATAGACTTTTTCTTAATAAAAGCTATTAGTCAGGGAAACAGAGGAAGAAGAGAAGTGAGCCACTATTTTCCTCTACAGTTCAGGAAACCCTATAGCTGAAAAACACTGTTATCTGACATCTATTATAGATACCCTCTAGAGTATTCTAATTAGCAGTGCCCTTGGGAGAACTTTCTGTCTAATGAAGCACCTTAGGCTTAGGGTCATGCTATGAAAACGTGATTTTGCTCTGACTGGAAAAGCCAACTCTGCAGTTCACAAATCTGCTACAACCCAAGTTAGTCCCAGCCTGTGCAGAACTACCACATGATTGCAGGGATTTGTACAGCCTACTCTCTTCCTCCAAAACCTGAATGCTAAACTGAATTACATTTCTGGGACTACACTGAAATTACAGATGTCTGAGAGAAGAAGGAGGGCACTGCAACTTTTCTGTATTGTCATTTCTTACTAAAACAGAAATCAGAGCACACTCTTGTGCAGATATTACCTTCCTCCCTCAGTCAGTGTATATCTGAGCCGGTGTTAATGATGCTACTCAGTGGAATGGTGGGATTTTCTCCTGCAATGTTAGCTACTCATCTCCTTGAATGTCATCAAGGAAAGTATCACCAAGTTTGAAGTAGTACTGCAAAAGGATATTGTTGAAAAAGCTCTATTTATCATGAGCACAAAGATGTGTATTTATAACTGAATTTGCAGCTCACTATTTCTCTTTCATGACACTGCATAAAGGAAAGAACATTTTTTCCTCTATTATTTTGTTCGTCATTTATTAGTCATTTACAGCAACAGAGGTTTTGGTCTAAGTTTTTAAGAAAAATATCTAATCTGTAAGGTACAGGCAAGTTTCATAAAATCATCTTCAACAAGCTTAGCACTGGAAGCAGGTTACAGGAAAATGAAGTTGCATATAAAAAGACTCTTGAAAAGGACACTGTCTTATCACTGAAGAGGACAGTATGGACCTCTTAAAACCACTTTCTAAGGCTTTCTAAATCTAGCTGTGAATAATGCTGGGCATTAAACTTCCAATCCTTGTCTAAAAAGTCTCCATGTTAGTCTGGAGGAGTCACAATACTTATAGGCTTTATGCAATACCCATTTTTTTTTGTTTGGTTTGGTTTGGGTTTTTTTTATGGTTGGTTAAGTTCACATTCCTGCTTATGCATCCTTATACCTCTTGTTCTCTATTATTTCTTCCTTTCATTTGTCAACAGATCATTATAATAACCCTTTCTTCATACTGTAGCTTATTAAATCTACTTGATGAGTGTATCTCTTTAAACATAAAAAAGTTTACCTTACCCTCTACGTCCCTCCCTAGACCAGTCATTTCTGTTGCTCTGCTTTGAACCCCTTTAGATTTTCATCCTGGTGTCCAGAAGCATACAAAGTATCCCTCAAGCATCGAGAACAGACAGGCTCTAGGAGGATTATCTGCCCACTTTCATCAGCAAAGCCTCTTCAGTAATTCTGAATCTTAGCCTCCCCTTTTACTCCCCTGAAGGTGACGAAGTTTAAGGCTTTTTTGTATGATGAGGTTTCCTGAGAAAGCTGTACTTTCTTCATAATCCCTGTCAGGTTGCTAGATAAAAGCAGCTTGAGAGGGTAACTGGGCCCTAAGCAAGCATTAGTTTTCCAAGCACTAGTTTTGAGGCATAGAGAGCTCTCACTTGCTGGTAAGAACACACTTTTTAAACTTAAAATAATTTACTCTGTCTTTTTCTCCTCCCTCCTTATACCAACTTAGAGAATCATTCTTAGTCCTTCATCACAAAACAATGAAACCACATAGAGTAAAAAGCAGAAGTCTGCTCAAAGAGATTTCGGAAAGGGTGGCAGAGATCTCCAACCAGCACATCAGAAGGTGAAGTCGATTGTCAGTGAAAGTGGAATTAAGTTTCAGCCTTTGAGCAAATGGTCTGTTTAGATAGGAACTGCACACAAAGCTGAAGTGGTACAGAAAAGGTGCTTCTCTAAAGAAAGAAGCTCTTTGCTTCTTATGCCTAGAGAAATGGCACCAAATGAGTCACTTAAGTATGCAGACAGACTCTTTTAGGCCATAACACAATTCAGCCTGAGAACATCCCAGGGTGCCTGACCAATAAATCAGATCAGTTTCTCAGACTACAGATAGGTATCTATTACACAGGATGGAGGCATTACCACAGACTTTAGGAAGCGCCTACAGTTTGCTGTGATGACTGTTTTCCTAGTCCTTCCAGCAAGGTCAGTGAAAACCATGCAGAAAATTACATTTGCCCATGTACCATATTGTCTGCCAAGAGCTGCCTGGAATTCAAAAGGGCAGTTTTGGTGCATGACCACATTGCTCCTTCCTGTCTCCAGGCCACAGCTGAGTAAATAGTGTTCAATGTTGAATGATGAAGAAATAAAGAAAAGAAGAAGGTACCAGTCAGAATGAGTGAAAACTGGAATCCACAACTGCCACTTTGGTTGCTACCACAAAGTACCATATCTCAAGTTCCAGCAACAAATGAAACAAATCATGGAGAGTTTAAATCTGACCCCACCACACAGGGCTGTGAACTATTCACACTATATCATGCCTTCACAGCGGATCAAACTTGGTCATCCCACTTATGCAAGGATGAAGAGAAGCTGCAATTTGCATGTTAACCATGTTCCTTTACAGCTGAACATAACCCTTCACTCTTCCACTGCAAAGCAGCTAATAACAAATTCCAAAGTGATTTTAACAAAGCAGTACACCAAGAAGGAGCTGGGAAGCTTCATAGAATAAGTATGGAAAAGTGATCAATAGCTAGAGTTACACAGGAATTCCTTCAATGGTTCAGTCATAATTTTTGCTGTACTGGTCAACTCCTGCAGAGCCTGTACTGCTGCTGCTACCTTGCACTAGCAACATCCTGACTGCCATACAGATCTCACTGTCTGTAAGTAGTTAATGGTCTTTTAATGCCTGAGGCAGACTCTCCCCCATGTTTCAGAGGTGTACCAGAGAAGAAAGTGGAAACGCATCTTGGAAAGCAAACAGCTGTTTCTGGATAAAAATGGGCTACCTTTGAGAAATGTGGAGGTAGATGCCTTGTATTTCCCTGGCTTTTAAAATACAGGTTGTTTTTATCAGCTTTGTTTCTGGTTAGTATGTAGGATGACAGATGGCACCTGACCTGAAGTGGTGCAAACTCTGAGAATGTTAAATGATACATTTATGCTGCTGTCAATGTCATGACTGAAGTGTAGGCACACCTGAGCTATCTTTAAACTAGTTCTTTCATACTGACAGCAGCCTAGCCACAGAAGCCTGAAGCTCAGTGAAGGTTGTAAAATCTACCCAGGAAGCCAATAAATATTTAGGACTTAGTCTGAATTGTAGTCATTTCTGCCTTATCTAGGCTGCTTTTGGCACAAGAAGTATAGCTCCCCACAATTCTGTCACAACACTGTGACAGCTATAAATATGCCCAAAGCAGTAGGAGAGTATTTACTGCAGCTGGTGTAGGAAATCTGCCCAATTAAGTCACTTTAGTAACCTCCCAGAAACACAAGGATTGCCTTGACAAACATAAATGAAAGTTCCCTATTCCCATAGCTTTTCCCTTATTATGGTAGGGGACACAATTTCCACAGGTTGCTTTTCTACTGAAGTCATGAAGTCATTCAAGAATCATAAAGTCATGGAGTTGTAAACCAGTCTCCTAGAAATATAACAGAGAATAGCTTAATAAGTAATAACATTTTTTTAAAGTGTTGGAAAGACCTTCCTGGCCTTTTGATTATTTTAATGTTCCTGGTGTAAGTACATATAGAACCGTAGAATTGTTAGGGATAGAAGGGACCTCAAGGATCATCCTGTTCCAACCCCCCTGCTATGGGTGGGGACACCTCACACTAGGTCAGGTTGCTCAGAGCCACATCCAGCCTGGCCTTAAAAACCTCCAGGGATGAGGCTTCTACCACCTCCCTGGGCAACCTGTTCCAGTGTCTCACCACCCTCATGGTGAAGAATTTCTTCCTAACATCCAATCTGAATCTACCCATTTCTATTTTTGCTCCATTCCCTCTAGTCTTATCACTACCTGATACCCTGAGATGTCCCTCCCCAGCTTTCTTGTAGCCCCCTTCAGATACTGGAAGGCCAGAATAAGGTCCCCTCAGAGCCTTCTCTTCTCCAGACTGAATAGCCCAAACTCTCTCAGTCTGCCTCCATAGGAGAAGGTGCTCCAGCCCTCTGATCATCCCTGTGGCCCTTCTCTGGACAAGGTCCAGCACATCCTTAGGATTCTCTCTCTGTCTGTGCAAACTTGCATCCTTGAAAGAAATAACGAAAATGAACAAAAGCCCCTAAAAAGTCTAGATGTTCTTGTACTGTCTATGGGACAGCATTAAACAAAGAGAAAGGATATAAACATGAGTATTGATAATACTGCAACTTCACAACTCACATCTGGCTAACAGGCTATGCTCCTCATATGTCTTCTTCACAAGATACCTAGAGCCCAATTTCTTCCATTTAGCTAGTGCTAACAACAAACAGAAAATCAAGAATCCCAGGAAAATTAAGCTAAGCATAGGACCTAAATAGCAATACACAGCTATTTAAAAAGCCTATTTCTTCCTCATAACACTTTCTATGAAAAAAAAATTCTTCCTTTTTGAATTAAACTTTTATAAAGTTTTGCATTGAGAGATTTTATGACCTATCATGAAAAAGATCTGTTGCTTTTCAGAGTATGGTTGTTTAAATATGAATTTGAAACCAAATAAAAACACTCAAAGGCTGTTTCTTTGACTAATTTGCTTTTTCCACTGATGAGAAGAGATATAAAATAAACAGAAACCAGAGCCAGAATGTGCATTTGTCTAGTTTTAAAAATTTATTTTCCTTATTTTTCAAACAAACAAAACACAAACCAGCAGGTCACCTAATTATACCCATAATTTGAAATGGAAGGTTAAAGCAAGCTAAACTAAATAATAAGGAACAAGCACTCACATACTTTCCCTTAAGTTGTATAAGCATGTTCATGTAGGGTGTGTACACTGGGATTCATCCTGCTCTTGAAGTGTACAGACAGCTCCTCCAATCATTAGAATACAGTCCTAAGACTGTAGAAGAATCAGAAGAAAACTTGGAAAGACCTACTTGTTACTTTTTAAGCAACAGGAAAATGCACTAGAAGCCAAAGGTTTCTGCCAGGTTAGTTCAAAATCAACTTCACTTTCTAATGGCAGGTTTTCCAGTGAATAGTTTAAAGAGGTAATGGTCAAATCTGATCCATGGATCAACATAAGAATATGTGCTTTACATGGAGTCTTGGACATAAGTGGCTTTAAAGGACTATATGGCTTTGTACCAATGTCCGGCTCCATCTCATTAGATACTAACAACAAAAACCAACAAAAAAACCAAACAAACAAAAACAAAACCCCAAACCCAACCAAAAACCACAAAACCCAAAAAACTACTGGATGCATTACCTCTGCCTTCCTGAGGGTGAAATTCAACAAGCAGCTAAGCCAACCTCGAACCTTACTCCTGCTGAAAAGAAGAGGTCCGACTCCTCTCTCCCTTTGTTTTCCCCTCATTTGCTGCTGGCCACCTGGTTCTGAATCACACACACCTTGTACCAATTCTGGCACTCAGCAGGCCCCTTGCTAAGAAAATTCAACTTTTTTTTCCTGAGCTAGTGAATGGAACTGACTCTGAGAAGTATCAGATGAAAGTTCATGCAAAGCAAGCGGTGGAAAAGCATGGCCAGGTGCAGAGAAGAGAAGAAAATTGAGAAGAAGAGCAGAACCTCCCCTCCTCGGCAGAGATTAATTGTTAGATAAGCTTAGGCAATTCCCTGCTTAAGATTTTCAATTCTTAAAGTCCAGGATGTATGCAAGGCATTGTCATAGGATTACTGATGCTCCTAATTAAAAGCAGGTTCAGTTTTACTGCCTGTACTTGCAACATGCCTCCTAAAATGGTTTGTGAATACTTACCAGTCACACCCTTAAGACAGAAATTTGGTGTCTTTACTATCCAAGCAGGCAGATGAGTTCAGGTTGCTCCCAAATTCCATCTGATCTTTCCGTTTATGTCCTCCCAGAAGGGACATCAGGGCACACTCAGGAAAGGACCCCAGAAGATTTTGTCTGACCTGACAGCAAAAGCAGACAGGGTAACTGAAGAATGGAGACAGCTCCTAGAATCTAGCTTCTTCCAGGAGGGTACCTGCAGCACTGGCTGCACCCTGGATTGTCTCTCCTGACTAAGGGTGCTGCTGCAGGCAAGTAGTCTTCACAATGAGGATGTTTTGCAGTCTACAAAAGGAGCATGGCTGCAGACAGCAGACTTTGATAGTTGACTCCTGTTGACAACCAGTAGAAAGACTCATCTTATAATGTGAAAAAGCAAAGAGTGACAGAGATTTAACATGATTTGCCTGGAACAATCTGTGTCAGACTCAGGACAAATATAATGGAGAGTTAAGCAGACTGGCCCAAATAGATTTGTCGGGGATGTGCTGCTAGAGAGAACAGTTAGAGGGTATCAGCACTGTGGTTGAGCAGAAAGATGGTTTTGAGGCACTCAGGTGAGAAGGGAAAGATTCAGCTACTGATGATGTGAAGAATGAACCTATTTGGCCTGGAAGGAGTTTGGATTGTTCATGTGAACAGTATATTAACTGAAAAGCCTGCTTGTTATGGGTAAAACTTCAGTAGCACCATATTTTGAGTGAGCTAAAGGTTTTTTTAAAAGAGTAAAATCCTCTAGACAGTGTAGTTGTTTTTCTTCCCTTTGATCTCGACCCCTTTTATCAATAAACCACTTGCCAGATTAACAAAACCCAAAAATTTACTTTATTCAGAACTGCTCCAATTCTATCTCCAAAATCCAGAATCTTGCTGCTTATATAAACTTTAATCATTCTCTAGTCCCTTTCAAATCCCCCATAATTATCTTTCAGTATCAAACATTTCATGTGGCGACATTACTTCAGCTTTAAGTGAATGTTACTCAGGGCAGGAAGAGCTGTGCTGAAAGCACAGTCCAAGGCTATCATCTGGTGTGCTTATGTGGCTAGCATGGCACATCCACAAACTGAAAAATTCTAACTTTCCTTAGGGGGAAAAAACAAAGTTCTCTGCTCTCATGGTTGTAAAGAAAACATTCCAACAGTGAAAGAGTTCAACTGATGCAGTGTGGTATTCCTTAATCCACAGACAGCCTGAAGCATGATGGTTGGGATTATTCGGACCGATGGGCCGAGGCCAATTCTGTAAGGCTCAGCAAGGCCAAGCGCTGGGTCCTGAGCCTTGGTCACAACAATTCCATGCAAAGTTACAGGCTTGGGGCAGTGGTTGGAAACTGCTCAGGAGAAAAGGACCTCGGGCTGTTGGTCATCAGCCAGCTGAACATGAGCCAGCAGTGTGCTCAGGTGGCCAAGGAGGCTCAACAGCATTCTGGCCTGTGTCAGGCCAGCAGGATTAGAGAGGTGACTGTACTTAGCACACCTTGAATACTGTGCTCAGTTTGGGACCACTCACTACAAGGATATTGAGGTGCTGGAGTACGTCCAGAAAATGGCACTGAAAATGGTACAGGGTCTAGAGAACAAGTCTGACAAACAGCAGCTGAGGGAACTGGGTTTGCTTAACCTGGAGAAAAGGTTGAGGAGACCCTGTTGCTCTGTACAGCTATGTGAAAGGAGATTGTGGCAAGGTGGGCGCTTGTCTCTTCTCACAAGTAGTAAGTGACAGAACAAGAGGAAATGGCCTCGAGCTGTGCCAGGGGAGGTTTAGACTGGACATGAGGAAAACTTTATTCACTTTATTCACCTCTTTATTCAAGAGCTTGAAAAGCACTGAAACAGACTCCCCAGGGAAAGTGGTTGAATCATCATCCCCAGAGGCAATTAAAAGATGTGATGTGGTGCTCAGGGACATGGTTTAGACAAGGACTTGGTAGTGTTAGGTTAATGGTTGGACTCAGTGACCTTAAAGGTCTTTTCCAGCCCAAACTATTCTATGATTCAAATTTGAACCACCCACATACTTTGGGAACCTTAACAGTATACTTAATGCAACACTAAAGACAATGCTAGATCTTTAATTTCTTGTTATATCTATAGGATAGGATTTTGGATTAAGAATTCAGAGTTCCTGAAGTGTGAGAATAGCAAACAAAAAGAAAGGAGTAACAGTCATAACTCCTGTCAGTAGTTCCAGAGGTAGAAAAAGAAGAGAGATGACAGCAAAAGAGCCTGGTTTGAAATTTCCAGTACATTACTGACCATAGGAACCAAAGAGTGGCTTAAACTATATTTACTACATGGGCACCAAATTTTCTCCATGCAGCTCTCTTTAACATTTGCAAAGCTAATTCTGTGCATATTCTGAAGCACATATAATCTAAAGATATGCTCAGCTCTTTTTGAGTATGATCCAAAAGGTCATTCAGCCTCCTCCAAAGGACACAGACCTGAAGCAAAGAGTCTAGTTTTGTGGACTACAGTATGAAAATCACAGACTTCAATTTATGTGTCAGAAGCAATTAAAAAAAAAAAAAGGAAGAAATGTTAAGAATGTCCTAACATCTGAAGTTAAGTGTGATTATAAACATGTTTTATATTCTTGGAGAACAGTAAGCCTCTAGAACAGCAGAAATTGCCCCTTGTAATCCTCAGTCTGTAGGTAGCTACAAGGGAAATGACATCAGATAATAAGAGGCACTTCAACCTACCAAATATAGGCATAGCAAAACCAAACCAAAACACCATAAGATTGTCTCCTAAGACTAATAAACTAGAAAATGAGAAATAAGGTACAATTTCAAAGTGAAATGCTGTAACATTTGACATTCTTTGTCTGTGTTGAATACAAAACTATTTTTTCTCTTCACTGTGACATCACTAAAGAAGTAACTCATAGATATTCCAAACAGTAGGTGTGCTAGTAGATTTAGACTACATCTGTCTTGTTCAACAGTTGATTTTTCCTCACTTTGAGGAGTTTTCAGTCACACACTGAGAAAACAATCAATCCAATGCCAGACCTAATTGGTCTTGTAAACAATAAGGAACAAACATTCCTGTTAGAGTTCTGGCCATCTGTGGGGCAGACTGCTCAACCACTTGAAACAAGACCCACAGCAATCTTAATAGTAAAGTACAGGAATGCTGGCCACACTTCACTGGAGGGGACCATCAACATTTCCCCAAGCTCCCAAACAGCAGCAGTAATCTTTAGACAAGATGTGGATCAGTCTCTATTCAAGAAAACAAGTTGTCATTAAGCTTAAGATCTTCAAAACAGCTAAAGAATTCACAGTTACACATCACAAGATGGGCAGGGCAAATGGGCAGGTGGTATGCAGCTGCATCTTGTGCAATACAGGACTTTAAATACAATCCCCCCCACCCGAAATGTACTAGGTCTAGTGACAATAATGGGACTATGGCCAGAGAGAGACTCAGCATCTTCAGTTACTGATAAGTATTTCCCTTCTGCCTGGAGAGACCCAAGAAATACAGTTAAGATGGCAGTCAGCTCAAAGGGTGAGGGAGTTGAAGCAAGCTATGGCATTGGCCTCAAAAGTAAAGGAGGTCAAGGTTAAGGAAGATATACAATGAACTATGTATAAGCTGCAAACTGCTGCAGCAATCTCACATCAAAGACCTCCCTGATTTTCTAGCCCAATCTTTTCAGGAAACACCAAAGAAAAGTTCTAGTGACCCAGATCCAGCAGAATCAGGTATTTTCAAATACCTTGCATCTCCCAAGTGCTTCAGACTTCATCATGGCACATAAAAGCATGAAGTGAAATGGTCAACAGTTTTCTCAGAACTATGACTGAAACAGAAAAGTTCTGGACTTTCCTCAATCAATGAGTAGTTTGGAAAAGGCTTTCAAAGAACAGTGCAATTGCAATAAACATCCCACGAAAGACACAAAACGTTTCAGTCATCTCAGCAGGCACTCTGACCCTGATTCTCTGAAATGTGCCCATCATGTGCCCAACCATAAAAGAGTTCAGGCTCATGAAGAACAGAGAATCCAAATGCTACCAAGAATGGCACCAGTACGCAATTATGCAGAGCAATTAACTCTCAGTGGCTGAAACTCAAGAAGCTGTCTGTGATCCACAAAACACTGCATGGTCTTCCTCTGTGCACTTGCGTTCACCTGGAAAATTTTGCTTACCTGACTTAAACAAGAACTGAAAGCCACTCATAGTCCTGGCCATTGATTTCCTTTATTGCACAGTATATACAAGCTTATATACAAGCTATGCAGTACAACCTAAACAGCTGTGCTGTTGGCTAGTTTTCTCCAATTTTCTTTCACAAATTAGAATGCTGAGAAAAACAAACTGAAGGGAAAGGACTTTGTTTTTAGGAGCCTCTGAGTCAACAGTTAAAGCCTCTATTCATGGAAACAAGTATTGCAGTATCTGAAACTATGTGTTGTTCAGTTTTGTAAAATAGTCTCAAATACACCAATATTGAGCCACTTTTATGAGTGTAAAAACTTGAGAAGAAAATGAACCTCAAACCAAATTAATAAACAAACTGGATGGAAGAAGGTAATCTGGCTAATGACAAGACTGAAGAAGTCATCAGCAGTTATTTAGAAGAAAACGCAGTGGAGCATGTAAGCTCCACAGAGAATGTTTGGAGCCCATTACAATATCAATGAACTAGATTAATGATTATAAATGACCACCACTACAGAACTGGTCTGAATGCAGAACAGAATGAATGCATTAAGTGAAACCTGAAACAACAAGGCATCCAACCACCCCTTTTAAGAGTATGCTTTCGGCTAAGGTTCTGTAAAATCTCTTCATTTTAACTCTTACAATACTCCAGTTAGCTGCATGTCCTAGCAAATAATTTTTTTAAAGACTGAGGAGAAGAGAGAGAAGGAGGCAAGTTAGGTTTCTCTGTATTTCACATGGAGAAATGCATGTTCGATAAAAATTTAACATAGACATTAATTTCTAAAAATGAAACAAAGCAATTTTTTTTGTTTGGTTTATGGGTTGTTTTTGTTTGTTTGTTGGCTTGGTGTTTCTTCAGTTTTGTTTTGGCTTGTGTTGTTATATTCTTTAAACTTCATCCCATCTAAACTCTTTGGATGCTCATTAACCCTGGAAGTTTCTTATGGACATCATGTATCGTTTTCAAAGTTTAACTTAAATGCCACCTATTTTACACCTTAATACATTTCCATGGACCATCTACCATGAACCACAAGTTAAAAATATTTTGCTGAAAGGAAAATTCAGGCGAATGCCCTAAATCCTCCAGCACCATGCCCTAACACTGATGGTATGCATATATTATGGTAATCAGTGAAGTGTAAGAAACTAGACAAAACAGCAACTCTTGTTGTGGACAGAAAAAAGGCACTTTCTTGTTTCTGCACAGGGCTTTCTAGAGGGGATAAAAAGGCCTTCCAGTAGAGGGCAAATGTAAAGATGAATCTATACCATAATCCTGGCTTGTAGAAACTTGAAATAGATAGAGTTCAGTTGTTTAATCTTTTTCAGTCTCATAATGAAGTCAGGCTCTTCAGGATTTTTGTATGGATCTTTATGGCAGGAGCAATAAAAGGGTCTATGAATTAATTGATTAGTGGTGAGATGATAGCTTAGCACAGTGAGCAAACAATTTTCACCAGATACGCCAGTGATTCCTCCTAAAGGAAGCATGATGAGTATTGTGTGGAAACTCCTGGATGGATTGCTGCTATGATGTAGGCTACTGAGAAGAAAATGCAAAGAAGAAATACAACACAACCTCTAAAAGATGTTGACTGTACTTACTTGGAATAAAAGACAGCAGAGTCCTAAACCCCCAAATGCAGCTACTGCTGACTAACCCATTCAATGGCAACAGTGAGATGGGCCTTCCACAGTGAGTAACACTGCATTAACCTTACTAGCAGCTGGGGCCTCAGCTACATTGTTCTAATACAGCTGTACTCTGTGTGGTTTCACTTACACATTCTCGTCTCCTATGCAACAATATTCTGACTGTTTAGTAAAAAAAACCATCATGGAAATGCAAGTATGATAAACCCTCAGAGTGGGAGTCAAGATGAAAGCTGCTCTTTAAGCATCCCAAGTCATTCAAGACTTACAAAACACATGTTCCTTTCATTTCCTGCAACGTTTGCCCTTCTTCTCCCATTCAATGTTGAGGCTTATGGAGCAAGTCTGAAAATCAGATGGTGCAAATCATACAGCAATATAGCTTTAAGCAATATTTAAATGTAATGTATTTCAGCATATGTTCTTGACTCACAGGAAAAGTGATGGATCTTTCAAAGCAGAACTTAAAAGCTGAGGTTGTATTTGTTCCATGCAATTATAACTGTTTCTTAATACTGCCCTGTTGGCAAAAAAAAAAAAAAAAAAGAACTATATCTAACCTCACTGTATCAAATGTAGCTGCATTGTAGTAGTACTCTATGTGAAACAGATAATAAAAACAGGGATGCTATATAAATGTATTAACTCATACTCCTCTCATTTTCACACGACGTTTAATGGTGACATCCATACTTCCAGCTGCCTTTCACATGAGTTCTGGATCTGTTTCAGGCTTTGCTGTTCCAAGTCCCCACATGCAGTATGAAGGCCTCTGAAACTAGCAGTGCTAGCTACTTAAAGGAACTCAAGATTAAATAAAATTGTAATTATATAGGGGATCCCAAAGGAAAGCATAAAATATCTCACCTACAAAAAAACTCCAAGGTGTTCAGGAGAAAATACAAATTATAAGATACAGCTCCTCCATTATTAGAGAAATATAGAAGTGTGTCTCTGGACTTGAGAACCTTGTGCCAAAACAAGACTTCACCTGCCAGCTCCTGAAATTGGAAACTCTGACAGGAAGAATAAAGGCCTTGAGGATCCATGCTGGTGGGCAACAAACAACACTGAAGTTCAAGGTTTCTAAATTACCTCCACTAAATGGGATATGTTTGGAAAGTAATTTTACATGACATTTATAAAAGGAAAAAACAAATCTTCTCACTATTTACTTTTGCTTTTCCCTTTTAGGAGGATGTTTTCTGGGGTTTGGTAAAGAACAAACAGATGAGTGCTGCAAAGGGAAACAGACTTGAGAGCCTTTATGTGTACATCTCATTTTCACTTGTGGCTTTGTATACACAGCTGTGACCAGAACAAACTTCTGCTGCATGAAGGACACACAGTTTTGCACCCACTGGCGCCGCACAAGAAGATCATGACTTCTTGCTTTACAGTTGAGATTTGAAACAACAGATCAGTGAATTATTTGGTAATTTAATGAGCTTTTCTTCTGATTTCTTTCTGAAGTGCTGTCTGTAGTAGTCTTCCCTTGAATACAGTGTAGGTTTGAAAGTTTTTCTGTGCTAGATTGAATAGATTCTAATTTCCATGTCTGAATAAAAATGTTAACTGCTCTAGGCCTTAAAACAAAGGAATTAAAATACTTCCTATTACACCTATTATGAAAAAAAACTAGACAGCTATACAACTATTCGAAGCAGACGCAGGACTGAAGTTTGCAGCTGCAATAATGTGCCTTCAGATGCCAAATAGCAATAGGTAAAGAAGAGTTTTGACTTGATAGACATTGTATCTGTGAAACAAATTCATTATTCATCTTTCCAGTATTCTAAGTTTTCTAAGTGTGAATACTGCTCGTCAGCAACATAAAAAAGATTAGATATATTAATACTGACATCTCAGCAAACAGCCATATCCGACTCAAAAATGTCCAAAAGCTATAAGGAAATGATTGAATGGAGGGGTGACTCTACAGCAAGTGAAATAAGATCTAAAATTAAGCAAAAAGTTCAAAAATAAATTATAATTTTCTCAAAAAACTGACCAAGTACAGCCTAGTCATAGATTTGTGACAGATGAAACAGCACTGTGCATTGGAAGCCTGAGATTCAGTCATAATTCCTCCCCTGCTTGGGAATACAGGAGAAGAATACAGGGTATTAATGTTTGAGATGCTTTACAACAGGTGCAGAGTTGATATGTAACGTAAATCAAGATCTGTCATCCTTTAATGAACTTAGCTCTCATAAGCTGCAAACGTTAATGGGAACAGAAAACAGCATGAATGAACAATCTCGAGAGTTGAGTAATTGTAAAAAGGCTGAACTCAGATGATATTAACCCCAAAAACATGGGATAGCAGTTACAAGACACTAGCACATTTGCATGTTTCAGGTATACAAGGTACTACCACCTTCCTATGCAGAGACTGAAAACCAACCAACCAACCAAGCCCTAAACCCCAAAGCACCAGCATTCTCATTTCCCCTAAAGAGGGGAGAGCACTCTCATTGCCCTAGGAGAAAGAGGCCAGTTGCTTGTCAGGGAAAAATCCAGTGGTCTGCAATACAGAGAAGTGAAATACAGGAGTGGCTGGAGGAACTCTTCATGCTCCTCAGCTCGAAGACGACAGTATATATTCCTTATAAAAAACCCTACACACAAGTGTTTTTTAAAGACTTTTCTCTAGGGAGACTTGGAGAATCTAGCACTGGTACCTCAGAAAGAATGGAAGTGCAGAAACTAAAATTCAGTCAGACCAACAAAAGAGTTCTAATTTGGGCAAAGGGACTGCAAAATCGGGAACCTAGCCTGCAATGAGAAAAAAATCATAATTATTCCATCCTGCATCAGGTCTAAGACTGAGGAATAATAGCATCTACTACTACACATGGAAAGTTCATCAACTTTTTGGCCAGTCTGATAACTGTGATACTGCTTACTTCTCATTGTGTACCTGGCAATGCTGGTGTGTGGCACACAACAGAGGTCTTCCCGTTTCTTAAGGTAGTGAATTGCAGTGCTGAATGTGCAATTCCGTCTCTCTTACTCTGAACGTTAGCTACAGCTGAAGCAGAACCTGTAAAGCAAAGCAACTTCTTTCCTCTTATTTACATTAGACAGGCACAATCTTGTCCTTTTCTCTTAAATTGCATCCCCTAGACTTTGCACTTTCAAAGCAGAAGGCCTTGGGTCAAGAGACACTCGTATGTCATAGAACGCTAAGGGAACTAGAGAACCTAATGTAATCAGAGACACACAGTTACCCATTCAGTACAAAACATCCATGGCACAGAGTCATGCATTTAGTCAGCTACTCAACAGTAGCTAGATCTTTCAGTTATATCTGGTCTCAAAATAAGGTTGAGTATTTTCCTCAGTTAGGCTATTGCTGGAAGTCTTATTGTGCATTATTGCTAACTGAACGGATGGGAAACTGTGGCAGATTAGGCTGGGTGCCTCCTGTTACTGCCATTAAGTTACACCTCCGGCGTCCTCAGTGTCCAACCCAGTAAGGTGGACACAGGAAACAGCGTATTTCTACCCATAAGTTCTGCACCCTATAAATCCATCTGCAAAGTCATTCTCCTCCTCTTTCTTCCCTCTCTGCTCCCGTGGGAGATGCTTCCCTATCGGGTAACGGTGGGGGAGTATCTCAAGACCTCTTAGGCCTGTCTAGGCCTAATGCCAGGAGGAGAAAGGAAGGAGCAGTGTCAGACCTGGCCAGCCTGAGACTAGCCTAGCAGTGGGACAGAGGGGGAGAGGGAAGGGGGGAAGGAAAAGAGAGCCCTGGGGGTTTTGGGTAGACCCTCAGGTGGTGAGAAGGGAAGAGTTGGGAGGCCTTTGGGTGTTGTGTAAGGGACTCTGTATACTTTGGGATATTCTTGCCACTATGCTTGTAGTTTTGTAGTTTCACCAATTGCTTTTCCATTTAAACTTTCCATCACTCTTCAATCCATTTGTGTGAGTGTCATTCTTTTGTCCCTCTCGGGGCAAGAGAGGATCTGTCTGGCCCCAAACCAGCACAGAAACAAATGAACAGAATCTGAAATGAGGAGATACAAGAGCACTGCAAAGCACGCACTAGTGTTCTGAACTAAATCTCTCTTTATTAAAGTGGTTAATATTTCAAATTTTAAAATACAAGGACATATGCATTTCTATTCCTAGGGTTTTCCTTTTCTCTTCCAAGACAGATCATCCTGTGAAATTGGAGCCCAACATGAGCTGTACAGAAGGAAGGCCTTTAAGTGATAATAGATGATACCGCATTTAACAGCGTTCCTCTGCCAATCTGCATAATAAGTGGGGATGAAAAGCAATCGTTTTTCTTCATGTACAGCTCAGTGAGGACAGCTCCAAGCCTGCCACATGAAACTTCTTTAATAATGCAATCCAGTGCCTTTGATTGGAGGAACACGCAAAAGAATAAACAACCTATTAATTTAAATTTTCTTGTTTGCCTGAAAGTACAAAGCAGCAATGAACAAACCTCTTGGCTGCATTAAGTGTACTGAAATGCAAAACTGCTTCTTTTCTCACACTGCAGTTACTTAAGAAAAAGGAGAAGGGGAGAAGAGGGAAGAGAGAGAAGAGGAAAGGGAAGCAGAAATGGTTTTAATATAAATTGCTCAGTCAAAGCATGAGGCACAATGACTTCTAAAGAAGGCTTTCAAGTATCACCACATGAAGGCACTTCAATGCAAGTGGACAAGCTGAGAAGACGACAGCAAGAGATAGCGTTACTTAGTGAAGAGCAAGAATCCTCAGGCTAGCCAGCTCTGAACTGAGCTGGTACTGTCAAGATGAAGGAAACACTGGTAGTAGCTGGATGAATGTTTACAGTGGTTTTGTTTGTTTTGGGAAGCTTCAACACAAAATACAGGTGAACACCTTGATTAACGTTAGTCTCCTGACTGTCTGCAGTGTCTGCTTTGCTCTGTTATTCTAATGCACTTGCAGTCAGCAGAGATGCTTTCATTATCCATCCACAAATTTTAGCATCTAACCCAGAATTATTCCAGGAGCACTGTCAGTCTGACTCAGATGAGTCTGCTGTGCCTGAGCACCCTGAGTGTGGTTGGAGGATATGTTTAGGCATTTGGCTAAACAGTTTTGGTAAACCTTCCTGGGTCTCCTACAGCCTTTTTCACAGCTTGAGAAGGGCAGAGACATAGTGAAGTTGCTTATCAAAACATCCTCACTACCTCTATGTTTTGGCAAAACATGCTGAGTTTCATTTAAATTCTTCTCTGTAAGGAAAATTTCAATGTACATCAGAATGTTTGGAAAAAAAGAACAGAAGCTACTTCATTAGCAGCAACATAAGTGGGAAAATACATTCTGGCAACTACAGGGTGAGCAGAAGAAACAAACTAAGAAAAGGGTGGGACCTATACCAAAGGGGAATTACTACCTGTGAGTTAAGCATCCATAATATTTTCTGTATTTAAACTTCAGCAAGAGGCTCAAAATACCTGCAATGAGTAAAACACTTCCAGTAAAACACTCTCTGAGCCAGTACACTCATCATATTTCTGCTTTGGCTCCCACTCTTCAGCACACAGTTCAAACCAGACAAGACAAATTTAGCCACTGTTGATAGCTTACACCACAGTTGTAAACAAAACTGTGAAGTTATATATAAAAATTGTTTTCTAAGGAACATAAGTTTTATGGTGCTAAGACCAAGTTTGGCCTGCTAGGCCCTTGATGTCACCACCAAGCAAAGCTGTAATACAAACATAGATTTTAAATTGTGTCATCTACTGAAAAGGGTAGTCCTACTCTCCACTCTGCTTTTGATGACCATCTTCTCCATTATGCCAGCACAGCTTCCTGTAGCGCCTCATTGTGAACGGGACAAGAAACTGATTAAAATTAAAATTAAAAGTAACTTCTTTTTCCAGGCATTTCTTCTGTTTGGATCAGCTCTGTACTGTCTTTACTACACAGCCAACTGCATCACTACAAACAAAGGGAAGCAAATTAGGAGCAGAGAAAAGGCCAAGGGTTACTTCTCTCACCAGTGCAAATATAAAAGTGCTTATCTAGCCACAGGCTCAGTTGTCTTCCTTGAGAAGAAGCTGGCCACAGGACTCTCAGCAAAACTCACTTCTTTCTTCAGTGTCTGAAAGCAATGCATCATCTTCCTCAGAATGCAGACTACTGAATGTCCCCACCTCCCCAGCAAATAGCACAGAGTGACAGGCAATATTTTACAGATGACAGTACTAGTTATTAAGAAAGGCAAATGAAATCCCTAATATTCCTGGTTTTAAATAAACCGAACCAAACAAACAAAAAAAAAAAAAAAAAGAAAAAGAAAGTGTACATTAGTGAAAAGGCAGGAAATTAATCTCTTGGAGAGTAAGTTTAACTATCTTCTGCATCATGCAGTTCTAAATCATTAAGGAAATAGCTTATGCTTATTAAAGTGAAAGAATTAAAGGGATAAATCATTCTGAATTTATCTACTAAAGAATCTTTTACAAGAGTGAAATCTTGAACTAAATTTAGTGAGCAAGTGCCAGTTGCCTCCATTTACATCCTCAAGTAGCCATCATCTGAAGAAATTTAGGGTCATCTCAATTAAGGACAAATGAATCTTTAACCAGTCACTTTAGTACTCAGCAATGGTGCATGAGGCTCTGTTTCGAATCATTCAAAGGCTGCACTTTAAAGAGCTTTATTAAGCAAGATAGTAACATCCCTTGCTCTGGGCAAAAAAGTCATTAAATGCAGATAGTTCCACCCTGTCTTTCTTAGGCGTTTGTGTTTGACTTGGAAAGGTGAACCTCCTTCAGAAGTGCCACATCTGCCCAATGGTTTTCCAACCTTTTTTTTTCCAACCCATTTTTTTTCCTAGTAATGCGAGTACCTACCCTTTTGAAGTTTTGTGAGTTTTTGTGTTCCATTGTTTTTTATTAAAGAGTTAGTCATTATTATCAGGTGCTTGGAAGTGCAATAATTAATTCTGAAATTACCAGATTAAAGTTCTCTGCAGAGAGCAGGTTATTAATAGCTGAAGAATTCAAAATTCTGAAAAAATCCACCCACACTTGAACCAACATAAGGCAAATTTTGTCTTTGCTGTCAGTTTTTCTCACTAGTTAGAAGATTTACTATTCGATTTTATGAACAGCAAACATTACACCAAACAACTCTGACTTGAGTAAACTGAAAGACCTGCTTTTGGATCTCCAGACTAAAAATCTATTTTTTCCACTCAATAGAATAAAATATGGATGAACAGGGATCAATTCATTTATAAATAATAAACCTTCCTGAGACTTCACAGCATTGTGTAAGTACTGAAATTTTCATCTTATGTTACAGTTTCCTGTTACAAACCGAAATTTTCCCTCTTTACACCTTCAGATGTTTTGGAAGTCATACAAAGAGTATAACAAGGCTTTGGCCAAGCTAATTTTATCCACAGCTTATAAAATGAAAAAAGAAGAACTATCTGCTACAGAATACATGAAATAGGAAGGCAGTTGGTATTAATCAATTATTAGAGTAATGCAAGATCTTTATTAAAACAACCAAACCCAAAATCCAACCAACAATCAACAACAACCAAAAAAACCCCACAAAAAACCCAAACCAAACAAAATAAAAGAAAACCAAGGAAAAATCTATTTAAAACCTAGTGATCTAGTGGACAATGCCCCTGCTTACTGCAGAGGGGATTGAGACTAGAAGGATGACCTCTGGAGGTCCCTTCCAACCCAGACCATTCTGTGAAAACCATGACAGTAATACAGCATTATATTGTCATAAAATTCTAAAATTATGGATGTGCAGACAACTTCATCTACATCAAGCCTGGATATCATCATTTCCTCCACTGAGCAAATCCTGTTCTTATGCGTTATACTATTATAGCATTTTTCCTAGTTTCTTCATAACATCTATCATTTTTCCATACTTGATACAAATGTCATTATCACAGTAGTGCCAAATACCTCTACTGACAGATGTTTGTATTATACTTTATTTGGATGGAATGTCACGTATTTTCCTTTCCACAAGGCACACAGCCTACCCAAGATGAAATGCAGATAATAGGAGGCATTAAGTTCTTTGCCAAACACTGACAATACTTTAACTACCTAACTGATATATTTCAACTGGAAAATTCAAGGAAAACTCATCTAGTATTAGCACAGATATCTTTCTTGGTCTCCTAAGCAGTATAAAAATAAACAATACAATGTAAAAAAGAGTCTGCTGACAGCAGTGAATAATAGTGAGAAGCCAGGAATTTGCAAAAAAACTCAAAAGAGAAACAAAATTAAACAGATTTTTAAAAAGTCAGAGGACAAAAAGACATCATGGCATGAATATCAGGAGAAAACTGTATTAATGACAGTCCTCTTGACATTTGCTCCATGGGGGGAAAAATAAAGTAGTGTTCAGAAAAGGCATGCACTGCATTTAAAATAATAAGTATCATCCTTCTTTTTCTGCATAATCCAAAACATTTTCCATTTCAGTGATAATTTGGGAAGATGTCAGTAGTGGAGTGGTACTTAACATATTAAAAAATTAAAAGCAGATGTTAGTAATTTCTGTCAGAATTTTGAAGAGGGTTGGCTGACAAGCTCTCAGCACTGCAGGGGGTTTATTTTCAAAGTCTGAAACACCTGGGGAATTTTACAGGACTAGAAAAAAGCTGAAGTTAGCAACTTGAAAATTATAACGTCAGGGGCTTACTCTGACTGAAGGGACTACCCAGCAAGAGCACACAGTGTAACAAGGACAAGGTCAGGTAAGACCTGAAGAGCTACCATCAGATGAGATAAACTAGGCATCTGTACTGTGGTCAGCTTGATAGTACCCCCAAACAAAATGTTCAAACAGGAAATAGTAGACTTCAGTGGTTAATTAATAATAGCTATGAGCATGAAAAAAATTTCATGGTGAATTAAGTAATCTTTTCAAAGGGGAACACAAGTCTAGATGTGAAAAAACATGAATCAAATAACAGTTGGGCTTTGAAAGATACTACACTTTATACCAAACAATGCTGTGATGGAAAAAAAAATTAATTATCCATAATAACCAGTGAACACATTAACAGGATAACTCTTATGTCTCAAAATGAGGATGAGGAATCACTACTTAGAAGGTGTATTTTTTCCTGGGACCCTGAAGAATGCCCTCTTAGTTATACATTCTGAAGCATTTTTCAATTAATGGCCTAGAAAAGAACAAGAATTAATGCTAACATTTGTGAACCATACTGGAACTGAGAAAACACTAAAAAAAAATAAAGGAATTAGTAGTAACAGAGAAAAACCTCATTGACATAGTTAGCTCACACCTAGCTTAGAGTATCCTCATACATGAAACATTGTATTTTGAAACAAAAATGCAGAGAGCTCCACCTGGGTAAACAGTTTCTGTGAGGAGAAGTGGAGAGGAACGTGACCGCAAATGCTCAGAATAACATAATGAGGAGAATAATATGGTCCTCAGATGTGTAAACACAGCAATATCAAGTCGAAAGGCTGAGTTACCAACATGTGACCAATCTGAAGTACCCACAACTCAGGAATGATGGTGAGAATTACAAAGAAGTGCTGCAAGAATGATCACGTGCTTATAAAACATGCCTCACTCATGGTGATAATTTACTTAGCTTATCAAAAAGAAGGAAATGAAATTTACTTCAGTGTATGAATCAAATACTTATAAGCACATAATTTTCATGACTTTTTTTTTTTAAGGTGAAGATAATCACATTGATAAAGACTGCCACAAGTTGAGTCTGTAGTAGTGTTCAGGATTCTGATCTTACCAGCTCCTAATGATACTTTTCAGTTCTAAATTAAGTAAATGTAAATTTACTTAGTAAATTCTGACCTCCAACAAAACAAAAAGTTACTAAATAAAGAACCTTCCTTCCCTGTCAGGACAGTTTCTTTCTCAACTGGCCCTTCTATCACCACAGGCAGTCTTCACAAGCAATTGTTTCTCAAAGGCAGCGGTGCAGAGTAGCAGTGCCCACCTGCAAAACTACCCACGGGTCAGGCAGGAATTCCTGCCTGTGTGAGCACACCAGGAAGGTGTCCCAGAGATGGCTATTTCTAGCAGCCCTCCTCCCCATGAAAACTCTGCACTTCATGGGGACTGGGCTGCAGGCCAGCCTAATTGCTCTGGCAGCACCAACAGCTGACAGCTTCCTCCTGCTACTTTTCCCAGGGGCCCTTCAGCCCCTTTAGGCTCACAAGACTTAATCAAACCTGAATGCCCTTCTGGAAGATATGCAAATTATTTTTCAGTCAGACAAAAGTGTTTTGGCTCAATATGGGTGTTACTAAGTGAAGTTTAATGATGTGCTGTACAAGTCAGACTTCATGGCCTAATAACTTCCTGGCTATGAAGCCGACAAGTATATTACTCTCTAAAGGAAATCTTAAAACTAAGTATTAGGATGTTGCCCAATCAAACGGGGCCAAGTATCAACACAAAGCAGTACGACCTCTATTTTGGGGCCAGGTTCATCAGCCCTGGGATTTTTGCACTTATAAACTTCTAGGTGATTAGAGTTTGGCCACGGTTGCAGAGCACCACGCTCTGAATCCCACCTCTGTGTGACCTTGCATTGTGTGCTATTCTGGCAGAATACTAACTCCAGTAGTACTCAATGCTTGCCTGCCAGTTCAGCATGCAGAGACAGACCAGCACGAGATCGCACAAGTGCTGGAGCTGCCATAAGAAGGATGAGAGAAGCCAGTACCTCACTAACAATTAGGTCAGATTATGCTGACATGGTACTGCAGCTTCAATTAAGGCATTAGTAAAGTCTCAGATGCATTCAAGTCAGAGAAGACAACAGCTTCAGTTTCTGATTTATCTTAGCCATATTATCAGAATAGGTCTCTTTTTCCTGACTAGCTCACACCACAAGAAACTATCACTACGGTACTCTCTCAAATACTGAGCTGAAGCCTTTTCCCCTGTAGAGTAGGATCACAGAATCATGAATCATAGAATAGCTTGGGTTGGAAAGGACCTCCAAAGGTCATCTAGTTCAACCCCCTTGCACTCAGCCAGATCGGGTTGCCCAGAGCCTTGTCAAGCCTTACCATTACCATTTCCTCTCATCCTGTTGCTTGTTACTTGGGAAAAGACACCAACACCAGCATCACTAGAACCTCCTTTCAGATAGCTGAGGAGAGCAGTAAGACCTCCCCTTAGCCTTATCTTCTCCAGATTAAACAAATCCAGTTCCCCCAGCTGCTCATCATATGGCATGCCCTCCAAACCCCTGACCAGCTTCTCTGGACACCCTCCAAGACCTCAATGTCTTTCTTATACTGTGACACCCAGAACTGAACACAGTACTCAAACTGTGTCCTCACCAGGGCCAAGCACAATCTCTGAAAGAATAGGTTTCAACTTGCAGTATTCCATCTGACCCTGAACAACTCATTCATACTGCATGTTGGAAAATACAGTCTTGTATATACCCTTTATTTATATTAAAGATAGTGCGAGATCATAAAATGCATGACAGGCAGCAGCTCTCACCTGAGTATTGGACAATTCTAAAGGACACACATACTTTCTTGGTTCTCTTGCACCTGTTAAAATCAACTTAACAAAACCCCCAAGGACAGTAGAGATAATGCTAAGATAAAGAGGTTATAATTTGTTCTAGTTACAATAAAGCTTCTGGGATAAAGTGGGAGGCTTTACACTGGATGCAGGGATCAGTTCTTCCCAAATAGTAATGGTACCTCTACCTTACCCAGCCAGCTGCATGCCCTTGTATACATTACTAGACTTAGTGCTACACAGCACGCAACAAAATTTGTTGTTTATTTACAGTGCTCTTCTCACATGCTAATGAGTGACACCAGCTCTTCAAATTTGCTTTTCTTACCAATGCACCCTTGGCAGACTCTGTGCTTGAAACAGAAGGTTTCAGGAAAGGACTGAAGCCAGTGAGAGGCAATGCAAGGAAGGATAGCATGATATGAAAAGAATGCCTGTAACGTC
Source organism: Indicator indicator (assembly GCF_027791375.1). Classification (NCBI taxonomy): domain Eukaryota; kingdom Metazoa; phylum Chordata; class Aves; order Piciformes; family Indicatoridae; genus Indicator; species Indicator indicator. Next base: position 11,505,043 of record NC_072013.1, on the reverse strand, counting down.
ACAAGGAGAGGACCCAGCTGCCAGAATTCAGATGTTTGAACTCACACACAAATACTAAGCTGTTCCATGAACAAAAGGTACACACGTAGATACTCAACTGCCAGAACATACCAGAGAACAGGTGCTCCTCTGTGCCCTAACCTGCTTATGTACTTAAAACTGGAGATGGCTGTGTTAAAAAATTAATTATATACTATGCTTCCTCCCACCTCCTAAAACAAGCAAAACATCTCCATACCACCATCTCCATGCTAGAAAAGGCCTACATGGATAATGTAGCCATCAAGCAGCTTCATCAAACTCACATGTGGCTCAGGTAAAACATGGGATTGGGACTTTGCTTTTCATCAAGCACAAACTTAAAATTCCTTAGAATTTTCTAACTCCTTCAAAAACAGTGATTTGCCTCATTTTTGCTGTCTTTCACACACATATCAATCCATAATGGTGTTTTTTGTCCCTTTCCACGTTACTTGATGCTACTTAGAAGCAATTCTAGTGGAATCTGAGACGGTCCAGGTAAGGTTCAAACTGACTTCTGCAAAAAGCCACCCAATTTATTTCCAACTTATCCTATTCATCCATTTGAGTCTGATCCACTGTCAAGATTTCAGAGATGGATGTCTATTGTACTGTTCATCTTGTTCATAATGACAGTCCACCCAAAGTCCAGGTCAGCTTGTAAAGTACCACACAAGGGGTTTTCCCCTCCCCTTATTTTTTAATATTAATTTCAGCTTTATAAATTATTCAGTAACATTTACTGCTACTTATGCCCAAATGTCCTCACTTTCTGCTATACTTATCATTATAATGAACAATTTAATTATATTTTAGACATCCATCAAAAGCTACTTAACCTAGTTCAGTAGGTGGAAGGGAGCTGCAAACCAGAATTAGTTTTAATTTGTAACTATCGTGGCAAGAAGAGGTTGCATTTGTTGGTTAGAATATTATCTTTTTTAAATTATCCATTATAACCACATTTCTACTTTGCCACCTGCTTCTTTATTAAGGCAGGTATCAGGACAAGAGAGTTATAAAATTTTATACTAATGATTTTTTCATTTGAAACAAAAGAGCCAAGAACTGCAAATGACCATGTTCACAGCTCTAACAAGAGTGACCTGAAACACACAAAGCATTCAGCAGAACAAAAACATGCATATTTCATCAGACAGGTTTCTATTTGTACACTGAGTGTGGAATACCAAGATCTATTTATTTGTTAGCAAACTTGACAAATTCTCACCTCCACCTTGTCTCTTGCAGGTCACTGTGCTTTCAGTTTACCAAGCAAATTGTTTGAGTACCTGTGTTGCAAATCTGATTATGAGAGTGAACCGAGTTAAAAATAAGCTTTAAAAAGGTTCTGTACAGCAGCAGTGAAACGATACAAGAACACTCTACTCAGTATATCTGGACAATCCCTCAATCAACACAGGGCAAAGAAATACTTGTGCAGAAAACTCAGCAGCCTACATGCCACTCCGAGTGCGCTCTGTGTTGCACTTTCAGTTACAGCAGACGGGAGCCAGTCTCAGAGGCTAAATGTAAAGTGCATTACAATTATTTCCTAACATTGCTTCTTTTGCTTATTTGGTTTTGTTTATCCTCAGAATCATCACAGAAGATAATTAGAATGCTCATTTTTCCTTAGGGCTCAAGGGTAATATTATCTGTCCTACCTGCACTTAATCTGAAACCATTTCAGTTCAAAGTTATCTGAGAAAGGTTCCTGAAGAGTAGCAGAGTCATTCCCGGATACCTCAGAAACTTTGTAAATCAGAATTTTTAAGAAAAGTTTCTTGACATTTTCCTTAAATCATCCCTATTATAAGCTATTTAATCCCAGATTTACTTATTTTTGCTTTTATTTCCTCAAAAAGCTACTACAGTCTGAAAAGAAGATTTTAAAAATAATTTCTGGCTATAACTTGAACAATGATGTTCCACACAGACTAAGTTGCAAAGAGTATGCTTGATGACACAGTTAACTCCCTGATGATTCAGGCTCCTCTACAGTCTATTACTACTACAGTCTACTTTGAAACTGATCCTTGTTGTGTAACTTTAAGAATTGAGTAAATTCCTTTTGCTATCTTGCCTGCAAGTCAAACAAACAATTTTCTAAGAACTAAGCAGCAAACAAATATCCAGTGTTTTGAGGCTGCTTAAAATATTAGATTAACTTAACACTTACCTAAGCCTCTTCTCAAAATACCTTAGAGCTATTTCCTAGGAGTGATTGAATACTGAGGTCTGTGCCATGCAGAGCAGTTATAAGTGAGTGAAAAGTAAAATTCTTCTCTTCCTGTATCCAGTTACAGGCAAAATGTTTAAAAAAAGAAAGGCAATTAAGAAGATTGACCTGTTTGTAGAATGCCACTTTCATAATCTGAGTTTTTATGGGTTTAATATGTGCCATTTTTACTAATCAGAAATAGAATCATGCAACTAAGTATCAGATACAGCAGTCTCATGAAGTTCCCACTGACTGGAAAAGGGGAAGACATGGGGAACTGCAGGCCAGTCAGTCTCACCTCTCATCTCTACACCCAGCAACATCATGGAGCAGATGCTCCTGGAAACTCTGCTAAGGCCCACAAAAAATGAGGAAGGGGTTTGGTGGCAGCCAGCAGGGCTTCACTGAAGGCAAATCACAAATGACAAATTTGGTGGCCTTCTATGACAAGGTAACAGCACTGATGGAGGTGCTGGGAAGAACAACTTATGTTGTTTACCTGGACTTGTGCAGCTTGACAGTGACCCTCACATCATCCTGGTCTCTAATTGGAAAGATGGATTTGATGGGTGGACCACCACCAAGGAAGATTCAAAGAACAATGGTCAATGTCTACGTGGAGTCAAGTGACAAGTGCCCTTCCTTAGGTGCCGATACTGGGACTGGTGCTACTAATCATCTTTGTTAGTGACATGACAGTGGGGGTTGAGTGCATCCTCAGCAAGTTTGCCAACTGCTGTGGGCAGCAAGTGAAGGGAGGTCATTCTGCCCCTCTATTCTGCTCTTGTAAGACCCCATCTCAAGTGCTGTGTCCAGCTCTAGAACCCCCGACACAAGAAAGACATGGAAATGTTGGAGCTGGTCCAGAGAGCTGTTCAACCTGGAGAAGGCTCTGAGGAGACCTTATAGCAGTCTTGCAGTATTTGAAGGGGGCTCAAATATAAAAAGAGTAAGGAAAGTGGCAAGGCAAGGCAACGAATTTTAACTATATGTCTAAAATCAGTAGTCCACCTCACCCTCTGCTCAAACTACACTAGGTCTGAAAGAGTTCAAGACAATTCTGTACATTGCATGTGACAATCTTCTGCAGTCAAACCACAACAAAGGGAGATGCCACTTTCATATTTCTTCTCTGCAGGTTTGGTTAGTTTTCACATGAATAGATACAGCTCCTGAAATCCAGTTCTAACTACCATGAAGTCCTTCCTCCCTCCAGAACTGGTTTTAATATAATCCAAAGAACTGATACAAGGCAGAAAAATTCCCATAGGAAAAAAACTTCTGAGTCTGAATTGGGAAATAGGGGAGGGTAGAAGAGAAGGAAGAGTGATATTAAAAGCCTTTTTTATATTAAAGTTTTTAAATTTCAAATGCTTATGCTGTTTCACTTTTTTCTGTGTGTGTGTATTCAAAGACAAGTTAAATTATTTCAATAGAGAGAAGCTGCAAGGAAGTTCACACACATCTGCGTAAAAATAACTGCTTACCACTAGCAAAAAAGAATTCATTAAGATCGTGACTCCATGGATCTATAAAGCTATCTAAGTAGTCTCTGTTTTACCTATCCAGCCAAAACTTGTATGTTCAAAGACTAGTTAATTTAATCCAACAGGTGGAACTCCAGGTTATAAATAGAAAAACGAAGGTACATTGAGATTAAGTGATTTACCCAAAACAGGGATTAAGAGGATTAGGATTCAGGAGTTGCCAATTTGAGTTTCTTTGCTTGTCCCACATTTGCTCCAGCAGACTAAGTACAACAAGGGAAGCAGAGAAAAGAAGAAAATGCTTAGATCTTCCACATGGCACCAACAAAATAAAATGCCAAACCCCTATTCACTACCAGCTATTTGCCTACAAATTTACTTTACATACACCTAAAGCATGCCTCTTATCAGAAATAGTATTTTGAGTACACAAGATCTAATCTAATTTATTTTAAATCAGCTCAAGACCTTGTAAAACAAGCTGCATGCTCTGTGTGTGCATGAGAGGGTATGTAAAGGGGTGTTGCTGACACATTCTTCTAATAGAAAAAGCCAGGAAAAAAAGAGAAATTAACCAAGTTTTCAGTAGCTGTGTGAATTCTTTAGAAAGCTGTTTTCCTCAGTAACCATTATTGAATTGCTGCATCTGTATATTGGTTTTGTGTGGAAGGATTTTGGTAGCAGAGCGGCCATAGTGGTGATTTCTGTGAGAAGCTTCTAGAAGCTTCACTTATGTCCAATGGAACCAATGTCAGCTTGCTCCAAGGCACACCTATGGCTGGCCAAGTCCAAGCCAATCAGCAATCTTGACAGCACCTCTGTGATAACATATTTAAGGAGAAGGAAAAAACCCCAAACAAAGAAAAAACCCCTGAGCAACCACAGCTGGAGAGAAGGGTGAGAACTTGAGAGAAACAACTAGAATTCCACTTTGCTGGGTTTGAGATCCAAAGCTGGGCTTTTAAGCCTGTATTTCCAGATAGAAAGGTGTAACAGGCAGATCAGGCTTCTGTGTTCACTGCTTAAATAAAAGAACTCAGAACCTGGCCCTTCACACACAAAATGTGTTTAGGAAATCCTTCCTTAGACGTTATGTGCAACTTCCCTATCAGACTGGACCCAAGAGGAAAGAACAGTATGCTATTTTTTAGGGTGGTCCCTTGAAGAACATTCTTGAACAAGACTTTACAAGTTAGCAATTGAAGCTACAGAAGAACAACAAAAGACTCTGACCTTTATATAAAAGGGAAACATTCTGAATTCACAATGAAGGAAGATGAATAAAGAAGATACCACAGCATACAAAGTGGTTTCTATTCTGAGATCCTTCAAAAGGAAAATCTCTTGCCAATTTTACTTTAGAAGCCAGCAACTTCTTTAAAGGAAGAGTGGCTTTCTAAGTGATACAGTTACCAGTTAAATACCAAAATGTTCATGAGCCAAGGTACTTTGAAGGAGAGTATATATTACTAATGTACATTCATGAAATTACCTTCCCCAAGAGAGAAGGATTGTTGTGAAAGTGATACTGAGCATGTGGTTCTACAATAGACATGATGGACTTGACATATGTTAACTAATCTAACTCCTAAAGACTTTGCCCAGAGAAGTAAGTAGCAAAGGTTTGATGTTATAACAACCAACTTGAGAACAACTGAAAATACATCCCATGTCAGTCATGCAGAGTGGACCACTCTTCTGAGCAAGGCAATAGTACTCTCAAAGCTTTTAAAAAGAAAAAACCCAACAGATTCTTACAAACAACTTATCTAAATAATATTGCTTTATACTAACATATGTATGCTTTCGTATTTGTGTGACGGTAAAAGAAGCCTGTATCTGTAAGAAAAATACAAGTCTATATAAAATTGAACTCAGAATACCAAAATGCCAGACATTTTGATTTTACCTCTTAAGTGATTAGCTGAAGTTCACATAATTTTCCTGTCTCAGCTCCTGAACTGTAAAATAAAAGCATTATTGTCAATACTTGGGGGAAAATTCATTCCTTACCATCTGTAAAATACCTGGAAATCCTCAGACAGCAGGTACAGAGATTTGGTCTATCAGAGAAGAAAACCATGAAACAGTTCTCAGCACCTGAGGGACAATTACACTCACACAGTCACAGAATCACAGAACGTGAGGGGCTGGAAGTGACCTTGAAAGATCATCCAGGGCAGAGTAGAGGGGGAGGAGAACCTCTCTCGACCTACTAACCACAGCCCTTCTAATCTACCCCAGAATGGCATTGGCCTTCTTGGCCACAAGAGCACATTGCTGGCTCATAGTCAACCTTCCATCCACTAGGACTCCCAGGTCCTTTTCCCCTTCACTGCTCCCAAGGGTTTGAGAAGAGAAGTTTCCAAAGTAGACAGAAAACCTAAAATTCCTCCAGGAAGAAGCTGCAATCTTAACTGTTTGGTATCTTACTCATGTTGTCTAGTAGCTGCTTTGCATTGTAGCTTCACATAGCACAGCAATCCCTCTGCCTTCTGCGGGCAGAAATGAAGAAATACCTATTAGCAGCATGGAGAGTGGGGATGAGAAAGAGGAACTCAAGAAAAAACTTTGTCTCTGACATAGGATAGTGATGCAGAGAGAGCTTCACTCCAAAAGCACTGGCAGCTTGACTTCCTTTCAGATAATGTATAAGTTATTCTGGGCATTATCAAATTCTGGGAAATTTGACTTGAAGGTACATGAAAACTTGGAATGTGCAATGACTTAACTCCAACAGAAAAAATAGGGAGAAAAGTAGTAAAAGATAACCAGATACCAGGGCTAGAAAGAAACAAGTATCTGAGAACAGAACAACTGTAAAGGAAGATAATATGATGATAAAAATGAGAAAATGGGCAGGTAAAGAGCTGAGTAGGGGAGGCAGTGAATATACCTTAGAATGAAACTTGGTCCTACAGCACAAAAGGAACCAAAGAAGGGCTGAAGTGCCATTCAGGACAGCATTTTCTTTCCTGACATCTCTCCTCCCTCTTTGAAAATAAGTACTGGCTCCCATTCACACTATTGCTACTTCTATTAAGAAGCACCATGTTACTCCATTACAATAATAGACAAGTTCTGCAGGGGAATCTATACCAGTTTATTAAATCAGCTGATGCAAATTTTGACTGCTTCTGAGACTAGAGCTTAATGCAGGAAGACCTGAGAGCAGACAAGATTTGACAAGTATCTCTGTGAACACTAGAATTAGCAAAGCTTTTATCCTACACGTTTGTGGGTTTTGGCTGACATTGAAGTCTAGGAAGGTGTGAACTTCTTTGGAAGCTTTTCCTGTACCTGAAGCATTTCTAAGGTCTTTGTCTCTACATCTATAAAAAAAAAAAGAAAACAAAAACAAACCCAAAAACATTTCATGAAGCTTTTGGGAATTAATCTGCCTGTAGAAAACAGGACCACAGCCCTGGATTTTAGGAGAGCAGACTTCAGTGTCTTTAGAGATCTATTTGGAAGAATCCTGTGGAATATGGCTCTAGAGAGGAAATGGGGTTGAGAAGAGCTCATTGATATTCAAGTATCTCCTCCTCCAAGCTCAAGGAAGGTCCATTGTGCCAACAGAGGTGATGAGATTCATGCTTAGTAAGAGCATGGAATGCAAATTACTCTCAGATCAGCTTACAAAGGAATGTATCAGACTTTACATTATGAGAATCATGACCCTGTGACAAATTCAGAATGGATCAAGCTTATTTTATGAATATTACCAACTACATTTCATTTTCAGATTACAGGTTTTCCACAGTACTACCTTATCCCCATTTCACATAGTAGTAGCAGCATATCAAAGTACTAATCATGTATGCAGATCATTTCTACTGATACTTATCTAGGGTTCTTGAAAAGTGCATAATAGAGCACAAACCAACAAATGCTTTAATTACATACAACACCTTTATTCATCATCATACTGATTTAAACCAGACCCACAGACATTTATTAAGGTAAGGCAACTTTAAAGTGATGTAATCACTTTGTAAGTGACCTACATCTAAGCACAGCTGTACTGTCTAGCTAAACTAAGTCAACATCATACCTTTAGTCAAACACAGACATACTAAATGGCACCAAGGCCTCAGAAGTAAGTGCAGAGTAGGGACTTACTGAGAGATTATGAGTTCCTAGATACTAATTACCTTACCTAACAAGAAATGGTTTCCTGGAAGAGTTTGGCAACATAGTTACAGAAACAGGTATTCAGCACAGGTAAGGTCCTTCCAGCATCAGAATGAAAAATCTTTTCCTTGAAAAAAATAAATAGAACTCCCAAGGTTATTTCACCAGAATAACCAAATTTAAATTTTTGTGAGTATAAATAATAGAGGGAGTGGAAGAACAGGGGGTGAGAGATTATAGTTACCCAGATTCACAATCAACAAACAGGCCTGGGCCTGCTTTATCCAAGAGGAGACAGTCTAGAGGCAGGAGCAAACTATTTAAATCAACTGGGTTAGCCTAGGAAAGCTACAAAGTGAGTATGTGGTGATGGAAACTATGAATAGCAAGACCACCAGAGTGAAAAGCTATAAGCAGCAGCTGTGACAATGAAGACTCACAGACTACTGGTTCAGAGATTTTCTGTGCACTTGGACAATACATTAAAAATACAAATATTAAAAATAGTAGATATCACTTCACTTATGACATCTCCTAGCACTGAGCCTACTTTGAAGAAGTAATTACATGTTTGTGAAGGAGGGTCCTTACCCTTCTGTTCACTGAACCAGCACACACACACTCTCTCTTCCTCAGATTGCAGCATCTACACTGCTCACAGTAGTGAGCAGCATTGAGCTCCACGGACACATCATAAAAAACCTCCTCATATGTCAGCTGAACTGCTGAGATAGATCAACCAGTCTCAGGCAGCTGACAAGAAATATAGCTCTGCAACTTCCTGAAGTCTTAAGCTGGTATCTTGTAACAGTGCTGAATTATACTATGGAAATACCAACCCTGAGCTTAGATCGTCTATATAAACATTGCATTACACAGCAGACATACATTTGAACCCAACAGCATGGGGAGAAGTATTATCATTCACTGAGAAACAATGAAGGTCATTCTTTCTTCAGTTCAGGCACACTTGCATCTCAGGGCAGGTTAAGAGCCAACAGTGGGCTGAAAGCATATGAGTGCTTTACAGGGGTTCTTATTTTCTTACAAGCTCTTTACAGAAAGTCACAGCAGAAGGAATCGAGAGGAAACAACATTTTCATCTCCTTTCTCTACTTCCCTCTCTCCCTATCAGCATCTCTGCTGCTGAAGGGGAGACCAGAAAAGTTGTAAAACCATACTAGTTAATGAAGTTCATGCCTCACAGACCTTCTACTGGACTGTGCCCCTGCATACGTAGAGTGCAGATCATTTCAAGACTTGTCACAAGTGAGAGAAGAGAGAGACCAAGTTCATTTAATAGAAGAAACATGAAGCATTCAGGACCCCAGCCCAGAAAACAGAACTTAGAACTAATTTTATTCCGAGGAACTTCCCAAAAATTTGGAATACTAACTCCTCAGGCTTATATTGAAATCTAAAAAAGTCTTAATTGAAAAAATCCCTGTCAGTTGGTTTGAATAAGAATGCTGTCACAGGGATGGGAAACCTGCCAAAAGACTGCAAAGCAAAACTGGTAATAATAATTACCAGTTGAATTTTGGATAATTGTTTAGCAGAATGCAACAATAATCACTGTATGTAAGCTCATTTAAATGTTTCACTCAACTGGGATGAAAAAATAAAAAACATACTTTTTTTTTTTTTGCCAATGACACCACCAGTGAAGAACCGTCAAAAGACATAAAACAGCCAGAAAACTGTAGAAAACCGGAAAAGTTTATTGGTTGGTTGGTTGTTTTTTTTTTTTAAGTACATTTAGAGAGATATAAATCTAGAATCTGAAGTTGAAAAAAAATGTAAATTAAGATGAGCTGGTGCAAGTCCAGAAAAAGTTGAGAAAGAAAGTTGCAAGATGAAAAAGAAATTTAATACTGGGAGGGTGGACAGAACCCAAACCAGATTAGGTGAGAAGGACTTCCAGTGTACTATATTTAAGTTCACAAACTGACAAAATGGTATGAACTGAGTTCAGAGAGATCTAGCTGAAGGCTCCATCACTGACCCACATGCTCCTACTTCTACCAATGATTACTGCCATGTATTTCAGAGATATGCACTACAGATGTTTTAACTTACAATGCTTGCAGATATACCTCACCATCTCGAAAATGTAATCCTCCACTTATTTCTGCCCAGCTTCAGCAATCCTTTGTCCTGATATTCCAAGAGTCATCAGTGGTTCCACACAGAACTATGTTAATAAATCACAACTAGCAACAGCTATAATTGCAAGGCAAAGAAACGGCGAAGTGAATAAAGGCTGGAGAGTAATCATTTCAGCCAAGGCTATTTCACTGCAGAATAAGTTTCCAGAGAACACTGTATTAAAATCCACAACTTAATTATCTTTAGGACATACTGAGACTCATAAAAACTTTCCTACGATAACATAGTATAAAAATCTGATTTGGATTTAATAACAGAAGGGAAAGGTTGGAAGGTTCTGACATTTGCTGTGTCCATCAATATATTGTTCTATGACTGAGCCACAAATGGAAATAGTGTAACATCTTACAAGAAAGGGAGCGAAAAAAGAGAGAAGAATTTAACATGAAGAGTTCAATGTGGAAACATCAGAATGACACTAGTGAATTGAGGGCTTTTGGAACCTCAAGAAATGAATCTTGACATGGCATTAAAATAGCACCTTTAAAAATTGCTGGGAGAGCAGTGGTCCTTCTGTCTCTTCTCACTCTCCAGGTTACATGACTCATAAGGATAGGGTATTTCTTTAGCTTTTGTAAGGAATCTAGCCTTTCTGAAGACTAGAAAGAAAGAAGAACTAGTCAGAGAGACACTTAACTCTTACAATTCCATTATAGAGACTGTATATGTGGTTGTGGTAAGCCTCCCTTCCACAAGCTCCAAAGGTATTTAGGTTTTTGATTTCCCAGTTCAAGTGTGCAGAAGCAAAGAGGCAGCCATTACACTACCTGATGAATATGAAAAAAATAAGTTTATAAGGAGGTTTTATTTCAATATGAACAGTAACTGCACTATTTTTCTGAAGGGGAGGTAAGAATCTGCAAAAAACATCTTCAGCAAACATAGTTCAAGACCCTTTCTGCAGCAGTTTTATGCTTCAGTGCTGTGTGCACCTAAATAAAGCAGAAATCGCCCCTGAATGGAAGACAAAGATCCTGTATCTGGTGTTGAACCCTTCCAGGGCTATATCTAAGCTATCAAACAGCAGTTATTTTTGCTGAAAGCAATTTTAAATTGAGAGGGGGGAAAAAAAAAAAAAAAGAGGGAAAAAGAGAAAAGCTGTTGAAAAGCACTAAAGAAAGCTGGGGCTCTAGGAAAAAAGTGCCAATGGTCCTGGCTGAGCTTACTGTTCACTTCTCAATACATCAGGCCTGGAACAAGTTTCTCAGTGCAAAATTTCCCTAATTGGCTGGAAAGCATTTAAGGAAAAATCTTTTTAATTAAAAACAGAGAAACAAGAAGACATGAAAGCCATGGGGGTTGGGAGCAGCATATGTTGACCTTATGAAGCTTCACAGCAGAACTCTGCAGGGGCTGTTTAAACTGAGAAAGCACAGTTTTAATTAAAGCGTCCTGAGGAAAAGACAATTCAAAAGAGCAGGTCAGCTAGATTCCACGAGGTCAATTTAAGCTAAAGCAGAGGGAAAACAAGACTTCTGGTCACTTTGCTCTCCTCTGGGAGAAATCTGTTGCTAATTGAGTGTTATACTCTGTGCTTCTCAATACAAAAGCTAGCTGTCTGTCCTCTAACCACTTCTGTGGGTGTTGCATATCATTGCTAATGTTGAAGGCAGGGAAGAAATTATGCATAGTCCACTCCAGTTTCTTGACACTGGATCATATCCTAAAATAAACCTTCCCCCACAACTCCCCAACATGTGGCATCTCCTATATGTTTATGCATACTTGAAAATAAAGCTCTTCATCTTGCTAAGCTTCTAAACCCATGGGAAATCGTCTAAAACAGATCAAGAATGTCACCAAACCAAAATCCTATTTTTTTAAAAACAAACCAATTGCTACTATCACATTTTGTGAAGCTAGTCATTTTTCTTTGCTTTTTGGAGACAAAAGGAAAAATAAATCTACAAAACAAAAAGGAATTACAAAGGGCAATTTCACTAGAACCCATCAAGTAGAAGAGCAAACACAGAAAAATGTAACATAAAAGCTGCTGCATCCCTACATTACTTTCCAGTAATTCAAAAGGATAAGGAATTAAATAGAAATGTAATATCTACATTAATTTCCTAAAAGAAACAGTAATGTCAGTGCACTTCAATTATTGTACACATGGTTCTGCACACACATGGATTGTTACATTTAAGTATTGCTTTTGTTCAGATAGATTCCTCTCTTACAGGCCCTTCGAGACCTCATGGCTAGACGCATCTGCTTGGGTGAAGAAGGTACTTGTTCCAAGACAAGGCATGGTTCTCTCAAGACTAAGACAAAGCATTATATTTTCCTGCATCAAAGAGGAACAACCAGCAACCAGATTAAGGCAGCAATTCACTCTCTTGTGAGACACTGTCTACTTTTCTAAAATGCTACTTAAACCCTCAGAAATGGAAAGGTGGTATTTTCTTGCTTGTTTGCCCTTTTCTGGAGTTTGCATAAGCTTGGAAATTGCATTGTCTTACTTCTTTGATTTTATTCTCCCTTGCTTCCCACCAGCTAGGACACAAGCTTTGATGCAAGTTCTCATTTACTGTGTTGATCTATATCCTCATGGAGCTGGTATTCATCAGGGATATCCTCCACGGATGGACAAAACTAATAAAAAGCCACTACTCATTCCTAAACCAGAAATTCAAACCTGGAATGAAACAAAGCAAATGAGAGGGGAAAACAGCAGTAAACAAAGAAATAAATAAAAGCAAGAGCAGTCTCACAGACATGGAATTTAGTCAATGTAATACTTCTGACAAAAAAAAAAAAAAACCACAAAAAACCCCACAAACAAAAACCTAACGCACAGGACACCTTTGTAGCTCTTCACAAACATAAATCAATGACAATACTGAAGCATGGAGCAAAAATAAACCCAGGAGAGAAAAGAGAGAGAGAGCAGAATCTGTCTGTAGAAGGTAAAGAGCATACTTTCATCCTTTTCTGCACACAGAAATTCTATAGAAATAAAATGGGCAAGCAATGAATTACTCTCCAAACACCTGACACAGGGCACCAAATGCAGAAAGATGTCAGTTCAGGTCTCAAAAGCAATACACCAACGTCAATACAAGCTCTACTGCTTCTAATTTCAGAACCAACAGGTTCATCACTCCTCATTTCTCTACCTCCTTCCCCTGCAGCAGCACTGGGGAATAGGGATTGAAGACAGCTCATCACACATTATCTCTGCTGCTCCTTCCTCCTCACTTTCTTCCCTTTTCCAGTGTGGGGACCATCCCAGAGCGCATAGTCCTCCACGAACTTCTCCAGCATGATTTCTTCCCACAGGCTACAGTTCTTGACAAACTGCTCAAGAGTGGGTCCTCTCCACAGGGTGTAGCCATTCAGAAACAAACTGGTCCAGCATGGGTCCACCACGTCACAAGCCCTGCCAGCAAATTTGCTCCAGCGTGAGCTCCTCTCTCCAGGAAGTCACAAGTTCTGCCAGAAGTCTGCTCCAGTGTGGGCTTCCCACAAGGTCACAGACTCCTTGGGGCATCCACCTCTTCCTGTGTGGGGTCCTCCATTGACTGCAGGTGGATATCTGTTCCATCAGCTGTAGCAGGACAGTCTGACTCACCGTGGTCTTCACCACAGGCTGAATGAGAATCTCTGCTCTGGCATCTGGAGCACTTCCTTCTCTTACTTCTTCACTGACTTCGGTGTCTGCACAGTTCTTTCTCTCACATTTTCTCATTCTTGTCTCCAGTTACAGTCACTTCAAGGTTGTGGTTTTTTGCTTATTTTTGTGTCTGTCTTCTTAAATATGTTATCACAAAGGTGCTGCTGACATCACTGGCCTTGGCCAGAGTCAAGTTTGTCTTGGAACTGTCTGGCATTGAGTCTGCTGGACATAGGGGAAACTTCTAGTAACTTCTCACAGAAACCACCCCTGCAGTGGCCCCTGCTACCAAAGCTTTGCCACACAAACCTGATATGCTCCTGCATGGAATATGTTTAAGTGTCATCATTAAGTGAGACGCTGTAGCAATGAACTGTCTATAGTCAGTCATGAATCTGTGCATGCTCTTGTAACTGTTTCCCATGTGATATGTACATATGGTCTTACATTCTAGTGAGGTCATCATAAAGAAACAACTTAAAACTAATTTCTGGAATAATCCAATTAGGAGATGTACCACTAGCGACACTTCTCAAGAAAGCTCCAAGTTGAAAGTCTTACTTGCTTTGGGCATTATTGAGACTGATTTTTTTCTATCGTTAAGACACTCACTCAGAAGTTCGATGACCAAAGATCTCACTTTGGGTCACTGCTACTTGTTGCATAACATAATTCCTTCCCACATTTATCTAAGAACAATGTATCTCAAGAGGAAAAAAAAAAAAAACAGGTCTAGTCTCTGCCAATGTATGGTAATGACCATATTCCATTCACCATTTTGCAAAGATTCAGCTTCTAGTAAAGTAGTTTAGTTCTTAAGAAGTAAAGAATGTTCTGAGTCCCCCTATGCACAAGTACAGATGAAAAAAATCCCATAGCAAATAAAACTAACAGGAATAAGATCAAGGTTCTATTCTGTAATTACTGTGAAATTGGGCTGAGCGGATGAAAATATTGACAGCAAGTTCTGAAAAGCAAAGCATTTCTGTCTTTCAGTTAGTCTAAACAGAAAAAGGATATAAATATACAGGTAAACATGCCATAGTGCTCAGAATAAAAAGTGATCTTGAAGTCAGAAAAATGTTGAACTCTAAGGCCATAACCAGAGACAGTAATAGCCATCTGAGCTGTTCCTACGCTCCCCTTCCCCTTCAAAGAAACTTAGCAATTACATTTTCTTTTACATCCTTTCCCATATTTATATAGAACTATTAAAAGAAAAGGAGAAGATACTATGTAGCTAAAATTTGTCAGTTGCTTCTAAAAAATCCAGGTGCCCATCACCTGGCTGAGGTCAGATGCTAGATAGATGGAGCTTGATGAAGACTTGCACTGAAAGTACAGCAATAGGTACTTCTTGTATACTTGTCATCAGACAGCTTCTTCTCAATTTGTCAACAAGGTTTACCACTGACAGCTGCAGTTATGGGGGATGACTTCTTCACTATCATTTCTGACTTTCTTGCAGAGCTATGCTCTAGGAGTTTACACTCCATCTTTTCGTGACTGTGACCTGACTCAAATCACGTATGTCCTCACTACATACTGGTTAGACTGGTACCAGAGAATTTACCTGAAATCTGAGAAATACTGCCCCTGGACTAATGTAAATGATTTAGAACATCACTGTGAAGAAGGTGTTACAGACAGCATAGCTGGTTGCTTCAGCAGATTCCAGATTTTGTCATGTTTACAATTGTCTAATTTCCAAGGATCTAAATGGCATGGGTCAAAAAATGCAAGGCTGTGAATAAGGACTTGCCAATTCTGTTCATCATGAGCATAAGTGTTGCAAAGCTCAGCCAGAAGGTAAGGCTTTTTTTTACACTTAAGAGATGGTTCTAGCCTTTGCTGCAAAAAAGTGAAGCTGAAACAAATGAGGCTTGTAGTAAAAAAAAAAAAAAAAACCCACAAAAATTCATTTTTATGCAGCGACATTCAGAGTATTGGCTTAGAATTCTAAATTAAAAACTAAAAGTAAACATAATTCTAGTTTAAAAACTAAAAGTAAACATAATTCTAGTTGCATGTAGTTACATGAATTTATGTTGAACTCTGGCCAGTTCTGCAATACACCAGTATAAGAATAGCTAGACAAGATAGTACAGGCCTGAATAGTTATTTTGACATTGGAGCTTTTTCTTTGTGGACAGGGTTTGGGAAGGGGTCACACATTTGTCAGTGGTCCCCCTTCCACAGCCATCAGGATCTTGCAACATCATCTACATGTGCCAGGACTAGCTTGGGTGGCAGCATTTACCACCCTACAGCCCCACACCACTAAATACCTTCTGCAGGGCTCCCAGTCAAAGCACTCAGTACCCCAACTTCCTCAAAATCTCAGTGCTTACTTCCTTCATGCTTCATTCCCTATATTCTAACCACATCCAGGTCTGCTACCCTGCTCACACCTGCCAATCCCCAGAACTTTCTTTTATTATTTCTATCCATCCCCACACACAGGCTCTGAAATGTCTTCTGCAACAGAAACAGCAGTGGCAATGAGGTGCTCCTACACTAAATTATGTTGTGAGCATTTGTTAGCTAACTATTCCACAGACAACTGTGGTGGTGTCTTCCTATACTGGGGAGGGTATCCATGCTGCATTAATAGCCTAGCTAATGATTTTAAGGTTAACGAGGTAGCAGCAGATGCTGGAATACTTGCCTCCATTTTTCCCCACTGTTCGGAAACACCTCCAGAAGGTCCGAAGAAAAGAGGCCCTGTTGTGAGGGGTAGCTTGGACAAAGCTGAACTCCCGGAACAAGATGTGTGTCCCTTGACGCACGCTGGTAAAACTGCAAAGGTAAAGGCAAAACGACAGAACGTTAGAAAGCTGAACCGATGCGAACAGTCTGGGGCCAGCTGCAACAGCAACAACAAAACCACTGGCAGTTACATTTTGTGAAACCAAATCTCCAAAACTCGTACCCATCTCTTCTCTAGGGAGAAGGCTATTTGCAAAAAAACACACATTGGAGCTTAATTATAGGAATTAGAGGTTTATGAAAGTAAAATTCGTTCTAGAGAATACCAGCAAGGGGTGTCCAAGAACCATTTATTTGAAACCTACCCATTGGAAAATGGCTGGGCAAGAGTAACTGTTGTTTACCTGACCAGAAGATGACCTTTCTTTTAGGACTATTTGAACTTCACTGCTGTTCTCATCACAGTTTTCTGTGAAGCCACTAAAATAAAATAAAAGAATAGAAAATAGAAGAATAGAAAATAGAAGAATAGAAAATAAAAGAATAGAAAATAAAAGAATAGAAAATAGAAGAATAGAAAATAGAAGAATAGAAAATAGAAGAATAGAAAATAGAAGAATAGAAAATAGAAGAATAGAAAATAAAAGAATAGAAAATAAAAGAATAGAAAATAGAAGAATAGAAAATAGAAGAATAGAAAATAGAAGAATAGAAAATAGAAGAATAGAAAATAGAAGAATAGAAAATAAAAGAATAGAAAATAAAAGAACAGAAAATAAAAGAACAGAAAATAAAAGAACAGAAAATAAAAGAACAGAAAATAAAAGAACAGAAAATAAAAGAACAGAAAATAAAAGAACAGAAAATAAAAGAACAGAAAATAAAAGAATAGAAAATAAAAGAATAGAAAATAAAATGTAAATCATCTTTAACAGAGGCCCAAGATTCCATTTCTAGGTTCCTGAAACTTGATTACACTGAATGCATAAAATGTACTTCAGTTATGAAGAGCAGACTGACACTTCCCTTAGTGATACTTTGCATTAATGCATTTTGAAAATAGTAGCTGGTCATTATGATGAAGAGTTAATTTGATATTCACATTCTGGTACTTTAGCACAAATTTCTCACATTTGAGTTGTAAGCACTTTAGGCTAACTAATTATAGTAAACATTTGCCTTAAAAATGTTTCTCTGAAATGCAAGAAGCTCTCCCTTGGGCATGGCAAAGCTTGACAGGCAAGAACAATAGAAATGCAAATACAAATACCATATACCAAAAGGTATAATGCCAGGATTGTCTCAAAGGTAGATTTTGTGTGTTTCACTCTGCATCAGGCAAGTGGGACAAAGCTTTCAAACACTCCAGAGAGATCATTAAAAACATTCACTTGGGACAGCAGCTTAACTCTCCCTTATAGGAGAGAACTAATGAAAAGATACAAATTTATTTCAATCATAGCAGAACCTCTCCATAGGTAGCATTGCCACAACAGACAAAATTCAGTGGTCAGTATGAACCTTCTCAGTTTGCAATTTTTTAATCTTCCCATCAAATTTAAAAGGTTTAAATCATTTTATCCTTCATAGTACAGAAAAGGGTCTCAGATTGGAAAGAGAATTATACCAGAATTAAGCAAAATCAAAACCTGATGTAATAACTTGGGGATGTGTTGAGAAAAGTAAATTCAATTTTCCAAAATAAGAGTCACAGCTTCTAGTTTGTCATGTTTTGGAAACTAGACGCAGAACACCGTTTCTAGCCTTTCTACCCAGAAGGAAATTCAATTCAAATAAAATAAGTACAATCACCTTACGATTAAGACATCCTCATGATTCCTGAATCCTAGAATTAGGAATATTCCTTCTGTAAATATCATGGACACATACATTATTTCATATTAATGAAACTTTAATCATGTACCAGTGCTGTACAAACAAGAAGAAAGCACAGCCATTGTCTCCAGAGATTAAATTCAATAAATAAATCATGTGTCTGATCAAAAATATGCCAAAATTATAGGAAAAAGCTCCCATGACTATCATTGTAAGTAAAGAGTATTCATTACAAAGTGCTGTAGCTCTCTGCTTTGGAGTGAATGAGTTCAGAGTAAGGGAAAGCGACTTGTATAAAGTCCCACATGATGCCTATGCCAAGCTGGAAATAGGATTTCAGATATTCTTATCCCAAACCACAGCCTGCATGACTTTCATGAGTTTTTTTCATTTCTGATTTGCATTGTTTTGCTGATGGTTTGACAGCTGATGGAGTGCGATACGAATGAAAAAGAAACTTGATACAATAGGAGAAGGTAGCTCTCAGGAAGATGACACGTGTAAGGCAGACGTAGAAGAAGAGAAAGAAGATGAAGGCACAGTGATACAATGAAATGCACCGTATCATGTTGCTCAGAACAACTACAGCACATGCAACTTCTGGAAGCAGTTCCTGGCATAACTGTAATGGAAAGGTCCAGACATGAAGGTACCACACTATTAATTCACAGCAGACAGCCCTACTATATTACTCCTTAGTTCTCATAAGTGAAAACTCAAGTCACTTGCATTTTCAGCATGGGATGGCTCTCAACCTAGCAGGCAGAAGGGTATGATATAATTTGTTGTTGATTACTCAGTTAAAGAGTGGGTGGATATGCTGGAACATCAGTACACCTGGATGTGCTGACAGCCAAGTGCCTCCAGCTAGCTGAGCACAAGAGGTGCAATATTTCTTTCATTCCTCATTTCTTGCAGTAAGGTTTTGTTTAACTACACAATGGAAAGATTTTCCCCCAAAATCTTATGTCTGCAAGCAAGGGAATCAGAATTTTATCCCCATTTCAGAGACCCTAATTTTTAAATTCTTTCTTATGAGTTGTAAAAGCTCAGCTCATAGGAGCCAGCCCATGATGAAACTATCCAGCAAACAGCCCAATAACAAATCAACAGATCTAGTCTCAGGCAGGTTCAGTATCACTACAAGTGACAGCAACACCAAACATTTTAAAACAAACCATATATTTTGAATTTCCTTTATCATAGATAGATGGACAGTACAAAAATAACTAGGTCACCTTTTTTCTCAGCAACTGCCCAGAGGTGACATTACTGTTAATGTGGCAAGTAGAAATGGCCTCCAGGCAAACTCTTCTGGAAGAAAAAGAAAATATGCCAACACAAAGCTGTTGCAGGTTTTCCAATCGCCCATAGAGAGCACGGCCAACACCTCCCCTATGATTTTTATATACATGCAAACAGGTATCTTTTGCAGTTTCTTTTGAATACAAAAATGAAACAAGCTGCAGACTCTGAGGAATGGCTTAAGTAAACAAGGTATCAACAGCAAAACAACCACCTTAGCTCAAACATTCTCATGAAATTTTACAACCTCTGAAATTCTTCCCTTAGCATTGCTCGGTCTGCCCTCCTCCCACTGAACAACTCATACCCCTAAAGTTAGGGGATCACAGGTTATCAGCACATTGCATAGAATTATAGAAAGAACTGTTCTGAGTTGGAGGGGACCTTTAAAAGTCATTGAATCCCAACCCCCCTGCAGTGAGCAGGGAGATCTTCAACTACATATCCAACCTGACTTGGATTTATTCTAGGAATTTGGCAATTACCACTTCTCTGGACAACCTGTGCCAGTGTTTCACCACCCTCACTGTAAAAAATCTCTTCCTTCTATCTGTTTTACATTTACCCTCTTTTAGTTTAGAGCCATCACCACTTGTTCTGTTGGAACTGGCCCTGATAAAAATATTGTCACCATCATTTCTATAGTCCCCTTTTAAGTATTGAAAGGCTGTAGTAAGGTTTCCCTGGTGCCTTCTCTTTGCCCAACTGAACATCCCCAACTCTCTCAGCCTGTCTTCATGGAAGAAATGTTCCAGCCCTCTGACATTTTTGTAGCCCTCCTCTGAAACTGCTCCAAGAGGTCCTTGTCTTTCTTATTCCGAGGACTCCAGAGCTGAACATGCTCCAGGTGAGGTCTCACCAGAGCAGAGTGGGCAAATCACCTCCCTTGACCTACTGGTCCAGACCTTAACGAAACCTTAACAAAAGTTACTAGTGACATGATTTTATCCATCTTGCTGAGACTAAGATTAGAACCTGAACTGAATGTTCATTAGTTCACACCAGCTCTCTGCAAACAGTCAGTTTTCACACAATAATTGTTATACAACTAGATATTCTGTCACCAAACAGCTTCTTCCATTCACTTGTGAGAATAATCTGGAGAAAGATGAGAGAAAAATAAAGCAAGATTCTTGCTTGATGGGAAGATTTAAAGAAACTTTTGCAGTAGGGACTTCAAGATGCTTACTTTTTCACTCCTTTCCTTTCCTTCTCCCCCAAGAAGCCAAACAACAGAATGGTCTCTTCCAATGCCACTGCTGAGAAGGCTGTATCTTGCAGCACACCCAGTCTATGCTTGTGGGATGCCGCATGCACGTGAGAGGAAGAAAAACAGTTTTGGGAAGAGATCGTGATGAAACAGCCCCAGATCTTACAAATGGCTGTGCTGGGAACTCTGAACAGAACTCAGGTGCTGCTTCTCTGAACAGAGCTGCTTTCAGTAAGGCTTTGTCTTTTGTGTAATTACATTTTGGCAACTTGCCAGAGTTCAGAAACTTTCAAGCACTCTTTTCAAATCTCTGGACTTCTAAATAGATTGTAGAAGTCCCAGGATGCTATGGTAACATCCCAATTGAAACTCACTACAGTAGTTAGCCTCTGCCTGCTGAACTCAGGCAAAGCCAAATATGAATAATGCAGAGAGAGCCCCAAGTCCCTGAGAAGGACAGAAGAGCTTGCCAGGACCCTGCTGTCCCCCTAGCAGGTGCCACCTTTGGTTACCATGCAAAGAGCTGAATGAGTTCACAGGAGCCCTCCCCTATGGAAAACATGGAACAAGGACCATTATTTCTTAACTTACAGCATTACTGCTTGCATTTTCCATTGAGAACTTGATGAAGAAGAAAATTTCTTTGAAGGCTTATGCTGCTTCTCCCACACACACAACTTTTCTTTCCAGTTACACAGGTGTCTAAGTCATTAAAACAGAATTGAGTGCCTTAAGTGAAAATAAGATACAAATTTGCCTCCAAAGGCTATGACTAGACTGAAACATCTATAGAAACAGTGCAGAGGACATGATGCTAACATTATTAATATCTTGGGGTTCTTTTTTTCCTTGAAACACTCTGGAGTAGTTCTAGTCTGGTCCCATGGACTGAATGCTCATTTGCAGTTGGAACACATCTTCCAGTTTAGTTACATCTCAAAGGAACCTAGGTCACAAGCTCCAAGACTGCTTCCTGGTGTGAACCAAAGCACAGTAAGTAGGGATAATCAAGAGTATTAGGATTAATGACTATGGTACAATGGGTAACAAAGAATTAGTCCCAGCAATAGAAAACACTGAAATTCAAAAGGCTGTAAAACCCAGGCAATTTCTGTTGTTAAATAACTCATCCACACACAAAGCATCCCCAAGTGACCAATCACGCTTACCCCAAGGCTATGCTCTGAAATAGCAAAGAGAGGTTTACCTTGCTTGGAAGGAGCCCTGAGAGAGAACACTTAAAACTGAAGGCACCATGTGATGAATAAATTACTGCTGTGTAAGTGTAGTTTAATTTGAGATCATTCTATTCTTCACTTACTGGTTTAAGTGTACAACACTACTTGAAATATTCAGAGGTATCATTAGATTGTTTCATCAGCTATCCCTCTTGGAAGGTAAAGTAAGAACATTAGTAGTCTTTAGTCCAAAGCTGTTCTATCAACTGGTTTTCAGTATTCTATGGATACTAACACCGGGACAATGAAGTCAGCCTCAAGGAAATCATCATCTTCCTCAACTGAAATTAGCAGTGTTTTTAGGCACCTACTCTGAAATGTGTTAGCACTGTGAAGATGAAACAGATGCTTGGTGTTATTCCTGATGACTGGCTTTAAAGGGAAAATCCTTTTTTAACAACCAGGCAGATAGGAAATCATTTACACTCTAAACATTTTGGCCAGACTGAGTGATGTAGCACTGCAGCCACTGAGATTGGATTTTTAAAAATGCTTTCTTTTTCACCCACTCCAGTTTATTACAACTGAAGAGTGTGGAAAAAGGGAAAGGAGTGACAAAAATTTTAATGGTTTGTTTTCAGGCTTCTTGGTATAGGCTTGGGAACCTCTGTATTCATGACAGTTAATACAGGTGGTACAGGGATTATGGCAAGAACTGTTTGAAAGGAAGAGAACCACAGCACCCATGACAGCTCAAAGCAGGCAGCAAACAAGCTTTCTTATGTTGCTTTGCAGCAAATCAAACCCTCTGAGATCAGTTTAGATTCTGGAGAAGGAAAAGACTAAAGGAGTTGCTGTGCTTGTTCTTTATTATCCAGAATCCCTTTACCTTTTTTAGAGTCCACCTTCCTTATTTTTTTCCTATACTAGGTCAGTAATGTTACACCTTGAAGTTTTCAAATCAAAAGCTAAATTGACCTTACTGTGTTGAATTATTAGCCTAGGATTATTAAAAGGAAAAAAAAAAAGGCAAACAAGGAGGGGGTGGGGGGCAGGAATCACTAAAAACAGAAGCCTTTTCATCAGAGCAGCATCCTGCAGTTTGCTGTAACTCAAGCTGGCCATTCTTATATAGTAGGAATTAAGGACTCCTCCTGCCAGGCAGGGCCCTATTAAAACACAATAGCTGTTTGAAAAGGGTAAGCAAGCCGATATGGATATAATAGGCCACATATTGGGGCCCCTTTCTACTCTGAAGTAAAGCTTCTTCTCAGAATTATGAGCTGGGAAACCTAGTATTCAGGAAGATGGGAAAGAGCATACAATGGAAGGGGATAAATAGCCCTGCAGAAGCCCTCCAAGGTGCTTAAGGGAAAAGCAAAGAAGCCTTCAGAGATAAGCATCAGTCACACAGGACTAGCTCTTTCAGTCCAATCAGGTGCTGCTTCAGACCACATGGTGTTTCCACATGGTGTTTCCACATGGTGGAAAGGTCTTGCTGGTATAAACAGACTCAGTTTTTACTGTGGTAAACACGGCAAGTTGTGCACCACTGAGATACCTGCATGAATTGAGATCATTTCAGGTTGCTACCCAGCTTCCATCAAAAACCCTTGCCCTTTTCCCCCCCTCATCATTAAAGAAAAAAAAAAAAAGTAAAAAATTCCAGAGTTATAACTCACACAAAGAAAGCTGCTAGCTCTCCAGATAGTGTATTTAACATTTGTTCAAACTGGTCCAACTAGGTATTTTGGAGAAAGAAGAAAATTCTTCGTTGAACTGCTCTATAATTTTTACTCATGAAGAGGGCATAAGAGATCCAAGTCTTCAGTAAGTGTCACTATCATACAGTTACAATTTCCATTCTTTGGCTTCCTTTATGAACCAAGAGATGTATTTTTGCAACTCTGGAAGTAGCTATGGAATTGACATTGGCTGGAGATGGATTTGGTTAACTTATGTCAATGTTCACTGAAGAAGGAGTATGAATTTGAAAATTATTGAGTAACTGCTACTGCTGAGTGAAGGAAAACTGGTTTCTTGGAAAGTTGAGGCCAAAATACAAGCACGAGTAAGAGCTGTGTCTCTTATTGTAAGACAGTTCCATGTTAGACTAAACATGGAGAAATTTTGCTTTTAATTATTCAAAAAGACAACATCATGTTATGACTGTGGTGATCCAGGAACTATTGATAGATAACCTGACTGTTTCAAAGAGATTCAACATCAGCACCACGCATTCAGCTCCCATGTTTGCTCTTCTCAGTCTCGGTTAGACCGGAGAATTTCAGAAGAATAAAACTATTTATAACTGCTGCTCTCTCACCTATTCAGTTGCCTTGGCAAGAACCATAGCACATCAAGGACTGCACAACTTCCAATATTTCCATCACGGCAACAAATAAAACTTGCCAAAACTCCTTAACAGAGATGAAGCTTCATCATTTGACATTCATGCTAACTCTGCATTTAGAGATTGCTTAGCTAAACCACTTTGTGCTCACAATTGCCTGGCTAGAATGTTGACCAGCTACAGTTTGTCCATTTAATCTGAAGATATGCAACAGCATCGATTTTCTGCAAGCCTCTAAGGCTAACATATTCTGGAATCTGTATGGTTTCAACACTACATATCACAGAAAGTTTCAGGTTCTCTGAGGACATCCAGGATTCTACAAACTAGATATTTACCTTTTTCTTTAAGAAGACAAACCAACTTTTAAAAATCTATTTCAGGTAAGCTACAACACTTTCAGCAGTTTGCTGTTCATGGGGATGCAGAGACAGTTATGGGATTTCGTCCTGTCAAGGATAAAGAATCCTATTACAAGATCTTCTCACATCCCATTGCTGCAGGCATTTGCTGATTTTTACAGCTTGGCATATCCAGTTTAGGAGAAATTTTAGAGTTGTTGGTCTTGTCCTTATTGGAACACATTTATTCTTAGCAAGGCTATTAGAAATGCTCCTCAAGATTGTCTGTGACACCACATCTTACAGCCTAAGAACAAAAACAAAAGCCCTTCCAACACCAAAAAAAATCTGATCTATTTTTGTTTAAAGATCTTCCTGGGAAAAATAAAGCATTCCTCAAGACTTAGTATTAAATTGGAATAAAGCAGTGCAAGCTTTGATAGGTGGAAACAAAGAACTCCTCTGAAACTGATCTCCTATATAGCATGTCAGGATGAAGGTGATGGTCTCTTTTTGGTGGTGCCCAGTGATAGGACAAGGAACAAAGGGTAGAAAGCTGGAACACAGGAGGTTCAACCTCAACACGAAAAGAAACTTCTTTATGGTGAGTGTGATGAAGCACTGGAACAGGCTGCCCAGAGGGGTTGTGGAGTCTCCTTCTCTGGAGACTTTCAAAACCTGCCTTGACGTGCTCCTGTGTGGCCTGCCCTAGGTGATTTTGCTTTGGCAGAGGGGTTGGACTCAATGACCTCTGGAGATCTATTCAGACCCCTAACATTCTGTGATATAGTAGCCTAGACTCACACCAAACGTTTTCACTAAAACCAAAACTAAACTGTATGAGTTGGTAATACTCATGAGAAAGGTAGTTATTGATGAAGCTAACATGTATTCAATAGCAGTTCTGTTACAGCTTGAGACACCAAAAATTGTGTTGGAGGAAATATTGTTTGGTTTTGTTTTGTTTTTTTAAATCCTTAACAATCACAATGCCTTGTGATCCTTAAAAATAATTAAAAAGCCCATATAATAAGACAAAAAAACCCAATATGTACCAAACTTCCTACATGACTATGTTTTTCCAAACTGCTACTCTCCAGTGCATTTTCACTGAATCCCAGGTGTCAACTTCACATGACCAAACCCCTTTTCTTCAAAACACTTACAGAAGCTACAGGAAATCCAATCCTTAGAGCAAGGGACCAAGCATATAAAGAGATTACTGCTTTATACACACACATTGCAGATTGTATGTGAAAGACTGCAAATATTCCCACTACATCTATTGTGGATATGTCACTACTTATCCTTCTCATTTTTTCCTATACATTCCAACACAGTAACTCAGCAAGCACAGTCAAGTGGTTTTCCAGAATGATGAAGAAAGATGCTTGTCAAACAGGGATCTCACCTCTAACAGTAAGCTCTACTACATACCTGTCTCCAGTGGAACATGGCCAATGTAAGATTGCCACAGTTTACCCACCTGCCTTGATGGCCCTTTCACTTCTGCAAAAATACAAATGAAAACAGAGCAGAGATTTGTGATCAGAACTGAAAGAACATGGATAAGGCAGGAACTACCCAGTACCACAGAGTGATGGAGAAAGTAAAATTAAACCAAAAGATCTGTGGCATTCCAAAAAGGATATGATGACCACTGATAAAATGAGTTATGGCAAAATAATTACAAAAAGCACACACATAGGAGGCTTCTTAAAGATTTTCTTCGGAAGAGCAATGATTGGTGTATCCATATTGTTGTACTACCAAATGTAGACAGTGGGATGGGTCTGGAGAACAGGAAAACTATACCACAAAAGCACATAACCAAAGTCTATTACCTTCTAATTGAGATCAGAGAGATCAATTTCCAGCAAGCTCTACGATTTTGTCCTTTTCCCTCTCTCTCTAAATTATCCAAACTTGTTTCAAGAATAAATTTACACATTTGAAGCATGCCACAAAAGTCTGATTTTATCTCCCAGATGGGATTGCATATACATCTCCAAATTTGTACTAGTAACATTAACAGCTATGATGAAAAGCAATAAAAGAATTGGAAGCACAGACACAATTACGCTAAAGCTAAAACTAGACAGAGGATGTACTACTAAAACAAGAACATTCAACTCCAGCCCAGAGAAAAAGCACAAACACAATTAACTCAGATCCATGTAGTCCTAATTGTTGTACTATTTGCCAGATTTCTGGACTTGGGCTTTTGGAAAATTTCAAATGTCTGTTTTTCAGTTTTATTAGCTATCAACACTTCCTGCATGCAATTGGCTTGAATCATCATTAAAGGAAGCTCAACTTCATGACAAATGTGTTGCATTTCCAAATTAAAGGCTGCAAGAAGGAACAGAAATACACTTGACTAGGTAAGGGCTCCATAAGATACTCAGCTGTAAAGATACTGTGACAAAGACGACAAACATGTAATTCCATGATGTAAAAGAATAGGAAAGAAGTGGGCAAACACACACCAGTGAATACATACTAGAAGCATCACGATGTGACCCCACTGCATATAAAAATTGTGATTTCCTCTGTTCATTCAGCAAGAGCACAGTGCAGCTCAACTCAGTGCATGAAAGATTATTGATAAGTAACTACCCTGTGCTGATGAGATGCTAACAAGTGCTAACATTCATATGCTATGGCAAGTTGTATAGATTTTTCTGTCACCAAAACAGTATTTTAAGTTTCCTGCGTGGTGGATATCATCAAGTGGTAAATATTGTCTTTCACATTCAATTCTACATTGTTATTTTGGCTACAAGCGGTCCAGGACTGTCTTGTTTATCAAAACCCTTCTTAACCTTTTCCCTCCTCTGTACTTATTTGCAAGGGGGATTTGGACTCATCTGAACATCCAGTCACCTGTGAGATTCTCAAGAATGTGGGAAGAAAATACTACGTACTACATATTGGCAACATGTACAAACTACACTGGAATCACTGTGTTATTCCCATTAATATATGCATTTTTCCAGTTGTTTACTCAACAGCAGTCATCCCAATCAGCATATTTGTCGGGCTAGGACTTGTTGCAATGTTTGTTATAAAGAAATAACTCTGGGAAAAATCAGGAATCCATAGATCCGGCCTGCCAGATGAAAATACCAATGCTGTTCCTGCAGTTAAGGATTTGTATAACAAAAACACGCTTCATGTGGCAGATCGGCAGGTTGTGGGCAAAATTAACATATATTTGGTCACAAATAAAC
Source organism: Indicator indicator (assembly GCF_027791375.1). Taxonomy (NCBI): domain Eukaryota; kingdom Metazoa; phylum Chordata; class Aves; order Piciformes; family Indicatoridae; genus Indicator; species Indicator indicator. The sequence goes on along the minus strand of NC_072013.1, from coordinate 11,477,227 downwards.
AGAGTTATCCATAACCCCTCAATCTTCCACAGTTCTCATACAAAATGCATAGAGACAGGAGGGATTGAAATCCCATTTCTCACATGAGTTGGAGAAACTTAGATACAAAGAAGAGACTTAGCTCTTCTGGCAGCTCTTCTCTGTAGAGGTGAGACTGGAAGGCAACAACTAGATTTTAACAGAAGGGCTTTGTGTTCATTAGCAACACTCTAAAGAGAGAAATATGTACCTGTTAAAGGTTCCCCCAAAACATTTATCAACAATTTTAGTCCTGCAAATCCATGTGTTCTGTAGAAACTTTGAACATGTCCCTCTTGTAGCAACTTACTTTAGCAGCAAAACCTGCTGCTCAGAGCTTCTGCCACAAGTGCTATGTCAGAGCATATACATTTGTTCTCTTTCCACAGATAACTGAAGAGCAAAGAGGAGGCAGACAGCACTCTTAAGGAGTGCCCTAGGGATCAAGGAATCCCAAGTAAGAGCCTGTCAGGAACCATCAGGAACATTATCCTAGCTGATATTTTTCAGCCCAGCGGGCTGCTTCACAGCTAGGTCATCCACAGCTTCATACTGAACACAGGGCTTAGTGCAATCATATAGAGAATATGTCTTTTTCTTTCCAGAGCAGAAGGCATCTAGGAATCCTCAGACTATTTGAGGAACAAATATAATGTTATTTTTGCAATTGGTCATAAGATTACATGAAAGTGAATTCCAACTTTTTACATAAGAACCTGAAAGTACTGTTACCTCCTAAAGGCTACTTATTGCTTAAAACACACAGAAGTAACACTAAACTCCCCCAAACCAACATTCCTCCCCCAAACAGTCTTGCTGACAAATTCTAATGAATGTCTCCATCTCTCAGAAGGGGAATCTGGCACAACCTGTCAAAGCCCTAAGGACCTTCTCATGACTTTTTTTGCTGTTTGTGCTACAATATTACAAAGCACAGAGATGATGTTCTACAATGCTAGATGCTGTAAAGTACATGCAGTACAGTATCACTGTTAGTCTTGAAGAGCTTACACTATCCTTGCAAACAAGACAGAACAAGTTACTGTGAAAAGGGGAAAGACAGAGGAGCAGATGACAGCAAGATAATGACAATGATACGGTCCACATGCATACAGAGAAATAGGGGAGGAAGTAAAAAAAAAAAAACTGATGGCTCTAAAAATCTCTCCTCTTTACACGTAGATAACTCAGCTTGTTTCCAGTTGCCAATTAAGGCTGTCTTCAGTGAGTGGCTTATTTCTCATGGGCATCTCATTTATCCTGTTGCTGGGCCTTCCCCTCTGCCCTTCCCCCTTCAAGGGTAACTGAGACTATTTTAAAGAGGAGGACATTGTTTACAGATTTATTTAGGTAATGTTGTATAGCAGTACAGGACTGAAATGAGGCAAAAGTTTTTCTAACACTGAAGCCTGTGTCACTGCTATTGCCAGAGAAACCCAAGAAAACAGTATCATATTTGTCCCTAAGGAATGAGTTGAAGAAATTGTTCCAGCTCAGCCAGACAGCAAGAGAAAATGAGATACCTATTGCTATAAGTTGATACTTCTCACCTTGATAACATCTTGCTGTTCAAAGATCTCAAAGTACATAGCACTGGCAGTCCTGTTACTCTGAACAAAGCACCTGTTCCTTGGTGTGAAACAGGGCTCTAGGCATTGCAGACTTTGGTATTTTGAACTGCCAGGCATACGACAGATCTCAAATCAGCGTCTGACCCCCAAACACATATGTTACAGATACCCTCTCAGGTAAATATTATCAAACTGCAACATAAGATTCAGCAGGGGCACTTCAATTTAGAGCCAGAAGAAACATTCTTTACAGAAAATGGGAATCTCACACATGAGTTTCTACACCCCAGTGGAAACAGTGCTGCCATCTGCAAGCTGACAAACAGGATGTCTTTCTGAACCATGGTCCAGCTTGCAGGCAGTCAGGGAGACAGTACACCAACAAAACCCCAAAAAACAACAACCGAAAAACCACCAAACCCACCCCCCCACCCCCCCAAACCAAACAAAAAGCCCCACAAAAAACCAAAACAACCAAGCAAACAAAAAAGGAAGTGCTTTGGGAGAAGAACAAAGAACACAGACAAAAGAATGCTTTTTCCCATGTCTCCACTTGTGTTCGGTTTACTAAAAAACCTATAAAAGTGATAGGAAGAAGAGCTTCCTGTCCAGGGTAAATTGTCACTGGCTAATATATGCAAGCTTTCCAAAGAGTCTTGTACAGAGCAGCCCTGGAAAGAAAGTTTCAAGCAAAGGGTTAGCTCAGAAGAAAAGCAAACATTATGAACAGGAAGTTGCTTGGTCAGTATTTTGGGTTTTTTTTGCTTCCTCTTCCAGCTGAAGTGAAAAAAAAGCCACACAGACCCCCTTGAAGATCCAAGAAAATATAAAGTAGGATGTTATGCACATTCCCTCTGCATGATTAAATCCATTAGTGTTGGGGCCCTGTTTTTCTTCAGCACAGGAAAGATCAAGAAAACAGAATGATAAATAATGTATAAGAGGAACTCATCCCTTTAAGATATATTGGCATAAAAGTTGAGCTGGAAGAAATGAAGCAGCATTAGAGTGTAATTACACAGAAGGCTTTCAAGAGATTTTATGGAGATTCAAATGCAGAGCAGAGATTTCCTGGGTTCATAATGAACAATTACCAGTAGCATTTCAGCATATCTATAAAATCAAGACTAGTCCTAAGAGAGGCCTAATTTTACTCATGGATTAATTGGCAGAAGGGTGATTGATCTCTATCCCTGTTAACAGTCAGGAGTGAGTCAGATGAAAACAGCCTCAAGGTATTCCCAACATTGAAAGCAGATGTCCACATGATTGGGATAAACGAACAATAGGATACAGTGGGACAAAAAATATCCTTGAAGATTAAAAATATTCTGGAAGGAGAACTGAAGAGAGGAAGGTCAGCCTTCTGCCATCAGCAGTCCTGGTGGTAGGCTGTTGATAGCAGCGCAGTACACAACCTCTTTTAATTTCCTAGAAACAACCAGAAACAATCATTGTCTGTGTGATCCATACAGAGAAACACGAACACATAGTTTTTAGCTTTGAAATTTCACTCAGGTAAGCTAAACCCCAGCAAAATTTTCTTAATTAGCTCTAAAAATACTTGTTGTAACTGGCACAAAGATTTGAAGTGACTCATGGTGAGGTGAGCCATGATTGCTCTCCAGCAATAAGAGGTCAATAGAACACCACTCTAATGAAAAATGTGCCTTCTGAGAAGAGTTTGGAGAATATCTAACATTCACCTGTGATGCACTAACTTCACTATTTCTCAACAGTTACAGAAGTTGTTATTTTATCCCATATACACTTCAGGAAAAAAAAACCCAAAACACCAACAAACAAACAAAAAACCTGGACACCTTTTCATATTAAATCATTGCAGCATATTCAAGAGATGCATGTGCCAATCCTCTCAGAATAATCTGGAACAAGGAAAACACTGGAAAGTGTACACGAACCTTCTAGACAAGTTAGCTTTCAGTTCAACGAGACTGAGATTAAAGAAAAAAAAGAAATCAAGATCAAGCTTATCTGCTAGCAGAGCAGCATAGCCTTCAAATCATAGCCTGAACAAATGTTGATAGTTGTATGGATGAACAGAACCTACTGGGCAGTGAGGGCTCACCACTAAGCCCTTGGAACTAGACTGTATGACATCTTCATAAAAGGAAAATCTGTATTCTGAATCCCCCTACACCTATAATATTAACCATTTATTCTCCACTTTAAATAAAGAGCCACACATTTCAAATCTTAAACAGTTTCCCAGCTCTCAAAATTGCTAAGCTTGTTTGTGCTTTGGTACAGGGACAGTTTGGCTTGCAAAACTCCAGACATACTATATATTATAAAACCCCAAACAAACAACAACAAAAAACATCAACAAAAAAAAGTCTAGTTCTATATTGCTCATTAACATAAATAAATAAATAAATCCATCCTTCTCTTGTCTTTCAAGACATCTGAAGCCCTACAGAACACTCAGTATTAACAAAGAGCCATTGCAGAAATTCACATCTCACTCTGAAAATCAATAGGAAAAAGGATGTTCTCCAGCATGCAAGTCAGAGGGTTATGCTCTAGGATGACAGTTTTGTTTGTTATAATGATCTTGAATTACCATTTTTTCTTTCAAAGGCTGAAGAGGAATAGGAAGCAAAAAGAGGATGATTATCATGTCTCAGTGAAGAAATGCTACAGAGAAGCAAGGTCAGTATTGGAGCCACCTTGCCTTCAACTTTGGTAAAGAAATCCTACTGGTGGGTGGAGGTCATTGCAATCATGCTCTTTATCTTTCTTAAGCTCTTACTTGCTATTTGTTCAGCTGACTAATGTCAGTATTACTTTCTGTGGAAACTCACCTCTGTCAGATGGAAGATCATGACTCCCATGTCAAGTGCAAAGCTTGTACCTTCATTTGATGCCAATACTTAACTCTCACTGATTATTCTCCACAGCCCTCACTTAACAGTGACCCCTGCAACTTGCTCAGAACATAGAAGTATCTGGTTCATGGGTTTGAATAGTAAGAGTTTAATTCCTGATACGACGCCTTTTTTTTTTTTCATTTTGATAGTTTAAAACCATTTTGAAAGTTTAAGCTGCTTTATAAACAACAACAAGAAATACTGATTGCCTTATAAAATCCGTGCAGTACTGAGTATTATCTTCTAAACTCAACCTGCTTGCCACACGTTTCTTGATGCATCCCTATGCACCATTTCTTGGCCATAAGGGCACATTGCCAGCTCATGGTCATTCTGCTGTCCACCAGGACTCCCAGATCATTTGCACAGAGATGCTCTCCACCAGGTCAGCCCCCAACTTGTTCTGATGTACAGAGTTATTCCTCCCTAGGTGCAGGACTTGCCCTTGTTAAATCTCATGAGGTTCCCCTCTGCCCAACTCTTCAGTCTGTCTGGGTCATACTGAAGGCAGCACAGCCTTCCATTGTGTCAGTCACCCTTCCCAGTTTTGAGTCATCAGCAAATTTGCTGAGGTAAACTCTATGCCTTCATCTGGGTCACTGGTGAATATATGGAACAATCAGTCAAGCTAGCAGGTTAGACCTCATTTGGAGATTAGATAGATACTGATTTGCAGAAAAGAAAACAAAAAGAACAAAAGAAAAATATTAAAAGCCCCAAACAAAAAACAAAAAATAAGAGCTTGAAACTGTGGTCAGCTGGGGAAGAAAGCTACTCCTGTGCTTTGAGATCCTCTTCCACTGCTGTAGTACCAAGATTGTTGTGAAATATTCTGTTCATTGATTTGCATCAGAAGAAGATTACAGGAAAGGAAGCAAGCAAGGAAAGATTTTCAAACGTGCATCAAAAAGAGAGAAACATAATGCACTGCAAGCACATGCATTACCACAGATCTGGAATGAAACTCACCAAAAGAGTTTTAGACATTGTACAAAGGCATCAAGTTGGTAAAAACATAATCAGCCAAGTCAACATCAACAACACTGAAGACCAGCACATAGCTTCTCCCCTCCTCTCCACCCCCCAAAAAAAAATAATTCCAAATTAGTACAAAGATATTATCTGTGCTAATTATTTTGTTAATTATTAAAGGACTCACGCAGGTTATAAGGAGGAAGAGACATTCTAATAGGACAACAATTGCACAAGGACACAAGAGAGTTCCTTTTTCTGGGTGTGAATTTGAAGAATGAATGCTGCTGAATGAGAAGCAATCTCTGCTTTTTGTACTAGAAGTCCTGATCAAAGCAAGCCAAATTTGGGATTCTATATGCTTTTAAAAAGCTCTGTTCCCTCAAGTGATTGCTTCACATGAATGTTTGTAACAGAAGTACTGAGCTGTATGAAACCCATGAACATATCCAAAACATGGTTAGGCATCCCTTAGCTAACACAGTGAAATCCAGCATTCACAACATGATCAGCATGTGCCTAGCTCCATTCTCCATGTACCCTGCTTGTTTCCAAAAGCCCTCCCTCAGGCTGGCCCTTTTGGCAGCATCCTGATGTACTTACTATTCAGTGAAGAACCTGGCAATGCCATACTGACTAATATCTTCTCTGTTCTCCAGCAGCTGGCTCACTGCATCCTCCATGTACGTGAGAACATGTCTTTGTGCTGCAAATAAAAGACAGTAAGAGACAGAAATTAGAATACAAGGGGCCTGCAAAGCCCAAAGCCAGGCCAGCCTAGTTGTATGCCTTACACAAACCAACAAGCATTTGCTCCCTCAGAGAGCAGGTTTCATTCATTCAGATACGGACAGAAAAATTCTGACTTAAATCTTGACCAGCTTTCTTTCCTGCCTACACAAAATTAGTCATTAACAGTGCTAACCCTTCTTTAAAATCCCTTATGACTCCAGAAGGGAAGGATATAGGAGGAGGAGTTGTGAGACTTCTTCACTGAAAAATACTTATTTAAGAGGAGCTCCTCTTTCACAACCATCTTTCCTATACAGATTGCCAATGCTCTATAAACGAGGCTGCTGCAGAGCTTTAGGTGTTCCCTACCCTTCCCTCCTCACCAAAGCCAAGTAGCTCTACAGTCGTGCTGTGAGATTTTTCCCCCTAGAGGTACAAATAAAAGCACGTCTATTTCCGTACAAGTATCAGTGAACACTCTTGGAGTGGCAGGTGGGGAACAGGTCTCAATGCCAAGAGAGACTTATATTATTCAACTGTCAGTTTCAACTAACTGCCTAAACTAAACATCAGGAAATTTCACAAGTGCTGGATCTGCCAGTAGCCAACCACAGAATGCCATTCACTTACAAGACTCCTAAGCGAAGAGAGTTCAGTGCAACACAAACCATCTTGCTGCTTCTACAGGGGGCAGACTCTGTACATATCAAGCACTTGCCAGGGAGGAAGCAGCATGGATTTGCCACTGAGCCCCTTTGATGTTTTTGGCTAGAAACCAAGTTGGAGCAATAAAGAGCATAGTGGGGGTGATGTGCCAGCTACCAAGCAGTAGATTTTCCAAATCTACAAGTTCAACAATCAGAAGACAAGTCACAACGAACCCAGGAAAACCATTCCTAACCTGGAAAGCACACAAACCCTGTTCCCAAAGCACACCCCTCCATCCTAAACATGTATGTTACTGCACCTTTGCAAGTAGTGTCGTGTCCTAAAAAGAGCAGGAGAAAACCCTGAGGGGATATAGGAAAGGCATGGGCTGCTCTTGTTCCTTGCCGATCTGCTTCAGACTTGGCAGCGTCATTCCCTCACCAGCAACTGGCCAACCTCAGACCCACATCAACATTCTTCAGACCCTTTTAATTTGTGCTTAATATTCTGGTAAGCATCAAGCCTGCACCACTTGATACACAGCATGGCAGTCCCTTTCATCTTAGCGTGAGGCAGGTGGACTTCAAGAGCAACCCGGAAATGATTATTCTCAGTGGATACAGTGATTAAAAGTATGTATGAACATTGATTGCTATCAGGGGATTTCTCTGCCTAAAACACTTTTCAGGACAATGGTAAAATTGGTTAAGTACACCCTGGAAAATACCTTGCAGCTGATAGCAAAATGGTGAGCCAAAGGTTCAACGATATTATCTGGTACTAAAAGATACAGGGCGTAGCTTAATTTAATTATTTTAATGCAAAGGAATAAATTTAATTTATGTGAGTGATTAAAGAAAAATAGTTCTGCGCACCTGTGGCCCCTGAGGGAGGAATGAGTTGTGCAGCTCAGTCATAGGCTCAGAATAACAGCAACTGGGTAACTTTATTTCACCCCATTCTTCTGCCCTCTTCATTATGCAGCCCGTCTTACACTCTGAAACTTTCTTCCCAGGCCCCTCTTGAGCTGTCAGCAGTACCACAGTAAGCCAGGTACTAGCAGACAGGCTTCCACTCAGCCTGCAATAAACTTCTGCTCAACTGCCAAACAATTCTCCAAACTTTGTGGGAAGTATATACTGCTTTCATAGAACAGTCCCTATCAATGAAACATATTTTTGCAATTTTGCTTCTTTAACGTCAGTAACTACTCCCCTGAAAGCCTATGGGAATAGACAGATATGGTCCCACAGTGCTACACTGGACAATGTGGCTGACCTCTATACCAAATACCTTCAAGTCTGCTCCTGAAGAATAAATTAATTTTCAACACAGAATTTCAGACATTCCTCTCACAATTTAAAAGGTGTACATACATATAAGGGTCATTGTTTCAAACAGTAAAACAATATTTCTGTGAAGTTTTTTTGTTGCATGGCCTAAAGATCCTGCCAAAGAACCTTTCTCCCTGCTTCCCAAAAGGTAGGTTGAGGTGTGGGGGAGAGAAGAAACTGGCAAGCTGATAAACTGAGGGAAAACATCACTTGCAATCTCCTTGAGAAGTCTCTTTCCTTGGCTCTTGGGCTGCTGTGCTGTTTTCCAGGTAGCACAGCTCCCACTGCCAAACCAAATTCTAGCTCTGGCTTCCTGTTTGCTGGCTGCCCAGTTCCATGGAATGGTACAAGAAGTATGTTTTATAACCCAATCAATCCTACCCTACACAGAAAAGTCATAGAATAAAATTTAATTTGCAGGCAGGTTCTAGCAGGCCAGAGAGGCAACAAAGTGCCAGGAGTCTGGTTATAGCAAAATAGTAGTTCCATAATTTATACAAATGGTACTTTCCATAACAAACACTGCAACCATACTGGAACATTTACTACATATGCAAGCAGAGTTAAAAGTCTCTGGAGTCCTGTGCAAAATAAATGAGCTGATTCATACATTTTAATAGGTTTTTTGAAAATTCAGGGAGATAATCATGTATTGGTATACATGTTGCTCATATTGCAATGGGAGGCTCAAAAACAAGGCAGCAAGCGCCAATGAGAATGCAAACCAAATACACTCATGCAAATGTGCTATTACAGCTTGCTCTCTTCACTCCTTTTTCTTCCCAATCGAAATCCAGTATACTGCCACTTCCACACAGAAGGTATTAAAACAGCTTATCATCCTCAGCATTTATTTATGACTTATTGCAACAAAGGGTCTGCTCCCTCCTCACACCAAACTTTCCAATGCAACCCATTTTTGCTAAACTCTTCCCTGAAATCCCACACAATTGTCCCAAACAGTAAGTGTGCCTGCCACACTCACCTGGTAGGTGCTACTCTTCAGTGTCAGATTTAAGAACTACTAGGCAGCTTTCACAGAAGGATCTGACACAGTAAGTTCACAAAGGAGTCTTTGGGCAGCCCATGTCCTGATGTAAAGTAGATAACTTTGCACAGAACATCTTCGTTCTTATCACCAAACCACTAACAGTGATGTTACACTTTGAGCCTCTGTGCAATCAGGAGCAGTATGCACAGCGCAGTTCCTCCAAAGCTGGCTACTGTGGCACTTAGGAGAAGGGCCTCTGATGGAATTCCATCACATTCACATGCTCACATCCTATCACCACTCGTGTGCCCAATTCCTATTTAAAGTAGAAAAAATAGCCCTTGTATAAGCCACTGAGTTTCAGTCTTTTTACAAGAAGAAACAACGCACTAATTCATGGGTTTGATTAGAGATGTATCAACAAGCACTGACACTTGAAAAATCTTGAAGGAAAAGGAAAAACCAATGCAAATAATACCACTGCATGAAACAGAATACATGCACTGAAAGCAAAAATTGGGAAAGAAGGAAACAGATCTTTAAGTAATGATATTGCATATATGTAGCATTTTTATTGTCAGCACTGCTCAGGAACAGAGAAGATGGAAGTGCCACACTACTATTTGTGTCAGTTATGTGATACCTACTGCAGCATCTATTTGAAATATAATCACCTGAACCATACTACTTTTGCACCTGAGTTTCCCAGTTTTGGATGCATCTCCCTAATGCTACATTGATCAGAAGCTTCTCTTTTCAACCAGTTTGCCTTTTCTAAAGGCAGAGAAGAAAAACTGAAGATCAGTATATCAGCACACTTCCCAGGAAGTGATGCTGCCTGTCATACTTCAAAGGAATAGCAAACATGGGATGGCCAAAAGATGGAATAAAAATAGCAGCAGATGTTGCAAAGGAAGTAAAAAGTCTGCCAAAGAACCTGAAACCAAAAAAAAACCAAAACCAAAACCAACCAACCAACCAAACCCCAAAAAGGAGTTTGATTGGAATAAATGGTATCAGGTAGTAAACATATATCGCATATCTTGTTCAAAGAAGCATAGAGCCCTACAGTAGAGGTCTTCATTATTATAAAATCAGCTAGCTACATTACTGATTAACTCTTCTGGAACATGAACTGTCTACCAAAACAATTTGTATTGTATGCACATAAGAACTTTTTTTTTTTTTTTTGGTGGCTGGTTCATTCCTGGCATAACTGAATATGTTGAAAAAATTAGGAGTGGGAATTCCTGGATAATAAGAGCAGCTTTTATTCATTATTTGCCTTCTCCTCAACTGAAGTGCTGAAAATACACAGTATTTGATGCAATTAACATTATGATGCATTTCAGTTATCAGAAGTTCATGAACATAACAAGCTCCAACATATTTGGAATATTTCTGGCATTTTTTAATCCCTGAAAGCATATAAAGTAAGAGCTAAATAGCCCTTCAGAATGTGTTCTAACCTGGAGCTTAACTACTGACGCTACACACACTGCAAAGACACATTTACAGTACCATAAAAACAATAATGATGCAAGAGGGAATTAGTAAAGATACAAACTGCAAGAACAAAATCACATCAACTCTGAAAGTTTCTCCAGCATTAATGGTCTTTAAGGATGCTCCTTTTAATCTTTTCAGACACCATGAGGGATTTACTCTCTTCAGATATCACTAAGGAATGGCCTGAGCAAGAGAAATACGTAAACAAAACAATCAACCTAAAAGCTAAATCACTTTACAGTTGTAGTTCCTTCCAGTGTTGCAGTTTCATAGTGTAATTTCCTACTGACCCTAAAATCTTCTTTTTTTAAGGGCAGAACATGTAATGATGTACAAGCAGACTATGTCATACCAGAGATAACACTATGATCTGAGACATGTGCTATTACTCAGGAATACACGCTACGTAACACACAACATAACTACATTTCCTGTGTTCACAGTTGCAAAACCACTTTCAACAACAAAAAAATTAATAAACGTTTATTAATTTTAATGTGTCATAAATTTAATCTTGACCATAAATTAAATTTTGTTTCAATTAATTAGCATATTAGTCACAAAGCATGATATTGTTCTCTTCCAGTTTGCACTCCTGAGGCTGCACAGACATTTCAGCTTGTTATAATGTATTAGGTGGCTTAATGGTTCCCTCTTTATTCATACTCAAACACAGAAGGACTGTGTACCCTGGAACTCTACCTAGACCAGGATCAGATTTCACCTGTTACCTTCCAAGTTAAGGTGGGAGTTTGGGGATGAAACTTTCATCTTCAGGAGAAAATATCAGACCGAGTCTAACAAGACCCAAAATTAACTAACAATTCTACAAGCAAATTCTTATGTACCAGTGAGGAATTAATTAATCTTCTACGTTATAGTTCTCCTATCTGTACAACAGAGCAGGAAATAAAAAAAGAAATAAATTAAAAGGCATTCTCTTTTTTAGACCACCAGCTCCTTAATATTAATAAATACCTAGGCTAAGAAGAGACTCAGCTTCAGCTCAGCTGCCTAGTTAACAACAATCTATAAATTGATTCACTGATTACGCTGTTAAAGAAAACCATTGCACCTGGACTTTACAAGTCCATATTTCTTAAGACTGTCCAGAAGAAGAGTAAACCCTAGGTATCTGCAAAGTCTTTACACGACTGATGTTCTCTGATGGGAGGTTCTGTAAATGCACCAATACCATGAATCTTTCTAATTATGACGCCCAAGGCCTCTTACGAGAGAGGAGAGGAAACACGACCATGTTTCTGGCACTCAGTAACCCCACGCTTTACTGATAAGCCACTTCCCTAATAGAGTATTTGCATTTTTAGATGATTTACACTGGCAAAGGAAGAAGAGAAAGCACATCTTTGAGCTGGGGAATAGAAGGGAGGAGAATCCAGAGAAAAAAATCAAAGTTTAGAAATTTACAGTAATCTACCGCTTTTTCTCCATAACAGAAAAGGGGGGACAGAGAATGGGATACAATTTGAAGCTTCAGAAGACAGCTGCATGAGCAGAACAATACACTAAGTGCTTCATTCCCTGCTATAAATAACTGAGCAATCACCAGTTATTAAACCATAATGAGGAAGGCATGGAAAAGAATCTCAAATAGGCCTCATTTTGCCTACTGTAGTTCCAGTATCATCCATCAAATGAGAAATATATTTTCATCACTATCCCTGAACACTAAATATTGTTTATTTAGTGAAAATTATGGTTTAAAAAGTCCTGCTCGTTAGGCTATTTTCACCCTAGCCTTTCTGCCAACTTCTTTCCTACTCACTGAGTATCAGCCATCTCTTTTTCTTCTACTTATTATTTCACAATCACTGTAGCATAAGACATGTTGCCCTGATTTTTGTTTTCCAGGAACTCTGCTGTACCAAAGCTTTGCAATTATTTTTTGTCTTAAGTGAATGCTTAATTCTCCCTCTGTTCCCTTCTGCTTTAACTTTTATTTCCCTCTTAGCATCCAAACTGAACACAAAAGAATCATTTCAAATAGGAAGAAAAAGGAAAAGAAAATAAAACAGTAATGCAGCAAGTAGCAAGCAATGTCATTTTGGCCACTTATTTTATTTGTTGGTCTGGGTTTTTTTCATACTGAAAAAGGAAAAGGGAGAAAAGAGATTAGGTGAAGCTTACCTATTCCAGGTCAGGAAAGACATTGCCATCAGATCTGGGAGACTCAGAGAATAACTTACGTGGCAGCCTGAGGCAACAGAACTTCAGAATGAAATTACAGAAAGTGAAACTCACCACAATTGCTTACAACTCCACAGACAACTATATTAACAAGACTTTAAAGCACACAATGGAATAAATCAAAGAATGGTGATTTCAGAATGCCAGGTCAACAGAGAAAACATAAAAGCATCTTATGAGAACATGTGGGGAGGTGTGTTTATTGGTGGGCGGAGGGTGTTGTGTTTTGGGAGAGGGTTATTTGTTTGGGTTTTAACTACTTAGCTCCTGTCAATACAGAATTCATTCCATGAGATTTGTGAGCAGTCTGGTAAGTTACAAAGTCTAACAAAGACAAAAACACTGTTACTGGTAATATTTACAGCTAATAACAATACCATCATGTAGCAGACACTTTTCCTCTCCTAAGAGACAACAGAGATTGCAACCTAAACAGAAGGATATACTATGTGACAAACAGCACAGGCCCTTATATACATTACTACTCAACCTGACATGCTCACACGTGTCTTTTGCTGACCCCAATGTCAGAATATTTTTGAAGGTTGCACAAAATGGAAAGGGAGTGGTTCAGAGATAAAAGGAGGTGTACTTTAAGAACGTTAATGAAGCTGCTTGCACACCTCTTATGTTTCTCAGCTTCAGATGTGAAACAGAAAACTAGTTTATTCTTATAACTGAAGAATTTTTCCTAGATTGTTTTGAGTGATTCAACCCTTACTGACAAGTTTCACACAAGTAAAAGTGCCTATTTCATTTAAAATAATTAAATTAACCTAAACCCTAGTTGGCTCATTAAAAAAAGAAATTTTGCAAGTTTCAGCCTAGAGCAACTCTGGAAAAGATATGAGTCTCCCTATTAATGTGTAGGTTGAAAATGCTGATATAGCGTGATAGAGTAGCACAAAACCAAAGGGTGTATCCACATGTCACACTGTAATACTGTTCTCAAATACCTGAACTATCTCCAGAATTGAAATCAGCAATAAGAACTTTAACAAAGTGAATCTCCTGCAAATCATCCCTAAGAGAGCACTAACCAAACTCTCATTTCTGTCTTGAGTTTCCTTAACACAGAATAGCATTGCAGTTATGTAAGTATGCAGAAAGTACCCTAACAGCAGCCTAGGAGCAAAAGCACAAAGAGACTATTCCAAGATGAAGGATATCACTCCTTTGCTTAAATACTTCAGTGCTATGATACGTGAAAAATGAATTAAAATCCCTCCTCATTGACACTGTTGCTAGGCGAAGCAAACTAAAGTCTTTTAGTCTCCTCCCTGCAAGACAGTGCTTCTCTAGTCTTGGTCCATTTTGACTTACCAGAAATAGCACAATCATAGTGGAACATGTAGAACAAACCAACCCATGCCACTTCTGAACTCTCCTTTGCAAGAAAGCAATAGATTATGTATACCTTTATAACAGTTATTACCAGACAGCCTCTTGGCCTAGAAAATAATGGCTGAAGAGCTTCACCTCAAAAATACTGTCTTGAACACATAGTAAATGCACACTACTGGTAATTCAACTCCTCTTCAGCAGTTAAATAAAATCATATTGACTTTAGTCCATCCTAATTATTTTTGTTTGAAACAGTAACACCAAATCACATTGCTCCTCAGTTTTCTGGAACATAAACCAGGAACACAAACTGTTAGAGCCAGCCTAAAAGGATGTAGCCTGTGAGGGCGCAGCTGCTTTATACGCTGAAAGATTTCCATTTTATGTGGGCAATATGACCAATATTATCTTATTTTGGAAGAAAAGCTGACACATCATATTCCAACTTAAGAACAACACTCCTTCCAGGGTTGGGAAAGGAGCACAGAATAAGGTGGCTGGCACAGATCTGTGAACACAACAAATGAAGTTAGGGTTTCCCATAGAGCGGCTGGATGTTGCTTGCTACTACTCACACCGTGCAAGAGACACGGGAGGAGGCAGCAGCTCACCTCCCTCAGGCCGGTGCATCAGGGCATCAGCGGAGAGCTCCCTCCGCCCGAGAGGGTCCCGCAGCCCTCCCACCTCGGGGGAGCAACCGGAGAAGCAGCGCCCGACAACGCCCACCTGCAGCTCCCGGCGCTGCCCTTTCTCCAGCCAAGGAGGCAGACACAAAGGACCGGTCCGACCCGGCCCAGCCCAGCTAGAGGGCAAGCCCGAGGCCCTGAGGCCGCTCGTCCCTGTCCCCGGCAAGGCCAGGCCAGGCCAGGCCGCAGCTCCCTCAACAGCGGCCGAGCCCTCCCCATGCCAGACCACAACACATCCAGGGCGTGGGGCCCTCGGGGCTATGACCCGCCGCGCCGCTTCTCACCCAGGTACTCGAGCCCCGGCAGCGAAAGCCGTTCGGGACTCAGCATCCTGCCACAGCCTCTTCCTCCTAGCTTCCGTCCGTTTCCAAGGCGCCCGACGCTGCCAGAGCTGAGAGGCTGGCGCTGCTCGGCCGCTGGGCCCGGCTGGGAACACGCCCCCGCGGTGCCAGGGTTCCGCGCCAAGACCCAAGCAGGCAGGCGCGCGGCTGCCGCCAGCTCCCGCCCCGCTCCCACCCGAGCGCAGTCACGGCGGCCTGCCGCAGCCAGCCCGCTCCGAACGCACAGGTCAGAGGCTGGGAGGCCGTGAGTGACCTGGTGGGCAGGGGTCTCTGGAGGAGCGTGGTGACATGGCGACCTGACTTCGAGGAAGGGCCTCTGGTCAATAGAGTGGTGGGCAATGGTCTGGGCAGGGGCTCTACGGCCGAGGGCCACCTCAGAGGGAGAAGAGGTAGTGAAGTGATGAGCCACAGGGAAACTGGGAGGTGCGTGCGACCACCGAAAAGAGCCAAGTCCTGTCCTCATGACCCCCACGCATTAGATATTTATAGACATTGATAAGGTCCTCTCTTAGTCCTCTCTTTGCCAGGCTCAAGAGCCCCAGGTCTTTCAGCCTTTGCTCCTCTAATTTGCTGCAATCCTCTAATGATCTTTGTGGCCCTGTCAGTTTTATACTTGCGTCCTTCTGTCTGTAGCACACCTCTGCTGTTCTTTGCACCTTTGTGCTTGGGATAGGGAGGTTCGGGGAGCACAGAGAATCATCATTTGTTCAGATGAAAGCAGAAACTAGAAGAAAAGTCCTAGGCCACAAAGGCTCCTTATCTGGGAATGGCCTTTGTCCCAAGGATGCAGAAGAGGCAGATGTCTTCAGATGGCTAGAAGCAGGCTTGCTGGGCTCTTTTTTCCTATAAGTTGATAAGGAATTATTTGGTAATTTCTTGCCCCACCATTCGAAAAAATCCCAGCCCAGGATTTAATCCTGGGAGCTAAAAAAAAAAAAAAAAAACAAGAAAGAAAAGAAAACCAAAACCCAAGGACTAGAAATGTTTTCTATATTTTTACTGACAAATGCAAAAAAATCCAGAAATTAAATAAACCATATTTTCACAGTCACCTGAACTGGCTGTCCCTCCCCACTACTATGGCTTTTATTCCACTCAAGGACAGAGCTAAGTGTGATTATTGGTGACTCAACTTTAGTCTATACTCAAAGGACAGCCACAGTTAAAAAGGGCAAACAGGATGTTATAACTTACCTATTCATATCCCCTAGAAAAACTGCTTGGACCAACCCCTTGTCTTTGGCTTGTTCTTCCTTTAAAAGGGTATGATTTCAAATATGGACAGAGAATGATTTAGGGAGCAGAAAATGAGACACTCGGGCATGAAGAATGATTGGAAAAATATTGTCTTAAAGAGGATAGGCATAATATATAAAATTAACGTTAACTAAAATGATTTGTGCCACAGTGAAGTTCATTAAAAATTCTCATTTGTTTGGTTTGGCAGGTTGGGCATTTGCTTATAGGCTATAAATTAAAAGATAGGAATTTTTTTATAATAGATTGTCAAAGGTTAGGGCTGGGCCAGCCACCAAACAACTAACAGACACCATCTATTAACCCTTCTCCCTTTCCAAAGAGGAAAAGAAATGGAATAAGGGGAAGAGATTTATGAATTGGAAAAGAAAACTACTTTGCTGAAAGTAATAACAATAAAATTACATATATACAAACCAACATTGAACCAGAACCCCCTGATGGCAATTAGTGACCATCACCACTGATGCTGTGGCAGAAATCCCAGACTGGACTCAGCAACATATGGAAACCAGATTCAGGAGCTGGATTCTGGAGCTGAATTCAGGAACAGAAGGATTGGGATTGAAGGCAGAACAGACATAATCCTCCTTGGACACTTGCCATTGAAGAAGAGAGCTTGACCTTCATGATCCCTCATCTTTATACTGAATATGAGGTATATGGGATGGAATACTTTGTTGGTCAGTTCAGGGTCACCTGAAGTGTCTGGTTTACCCCACTCGTACAGTTTTTACTCTGCACCACCAGCAGATTTAGCAGTGACCTTGATCTCCATACCATTCCTTATCACTAACTAGAAATACTGAGCATTATCACTTCTAGAAGCAGACAGTGTCTGTGAAAATACTCTATTGACATAAGAATTTGCAGTTACTTAGAAGAGACTGAGATGAAAAGTAACATCACCAAACAGAATTTGTTTTGTTCTAACTCAAACCAAGATATAGCTACAATCAGATTGTAGAATACAATGACAGAGAATAATTCTGAGGACAGGCATTCAGCAGAATTTAGAAAAGTAGTAGATATTTTCAGGCAGAATGAGCAAACACAGGACTGTGTTGCTACATGTGAAAGGATAGGGGCAAAAAAGAGCACATCTGTAGGAATATGAAGTATCCTACTTCAGAGTGAAGCCAACTGTCTGACTAATGGGATTTTGGAAAACATTTTTCCTGACATGATGTCAGTTCCATAACCGCTCACTGCTTTAGGGTTTCTGGCACTTTTCAGTGAGGTATCTGTTCCAAGGCCGCTGCTGGAGAGGAGAACCGGGATTTGATAGAGCCCTTGTGATCATTAGGCTTAAGAGCATAGTTCCTGCACTTCTAAAACTAGCATCAAGATCTCTGTTCTCACAAGCAATTCTTTATAATCAGGCAGGCAGTTTCAGTAGTGTTCTAAAGCCAAAACTAAAAGCCTTCCTCTTCTATATTACTGGTTGGCTGAGCTGGTAGCAGCCTTCCACAGGTTGTGCACTGTTTCTTTTTTTGTTATTTAACCATTTTTGTAAACCACAATTTGTTCTTGATCAGTATCTGGAACACTCATTTGCAAGAGGCCTTTTAACTCTGGTTTTAAATACTGCATTCTAATATCTCTCTGGTTTTTTGGAGTTTTTTTCTTGTTACTATTTGGTCCCTATGGGTTAGACTTTGTTATTTCCTTTAAACCAGCTAAGGGAATCCTTTTGGACAGTGAGCCCATTTGTGGTTTTAATAATCATAAGTTTCAGTAGTAGTGGCGCCTGACTGTTAACAGCTCAAAGAAAAGTATATAAAAACAAGATGTCATTTCTGGAGCCATTTATAGACGTCCCTGTTTACTATTATTTCTGTCTGGGCTTGCCAGAGCCAGGATTAGGTGATATAATGGATCAGCTGCAGCACTCACCTGTTCTCTCACACTTGTGACCTGAGAAGGGAGAAATGCTGCCAGCCTAGCCATAGGTATTAGATTTTTTCTCCCTTGCTTTTGATTTTGGAACCCTAGACGAGTGCATTTAATAAATTGAGAAGGGTTTTCTGGGTCACTGCAAAACATCTGCAAGCTTCATAGCTATCCCCCAAAGGGTAAATCTAAGAGGGCTTAATGTTCTTCTGGGCACAGCTGGAAGAATGACAGTGAAAAAGATGTATTTTTCTCTGTCACAGCTCCTCATCAGATTATCAGAGGTACAGGTCTCTCTTCAAGGTATGCCTATGGAGTCCACTTTTAGGGTTGCCATCTACCCTGGGAATCATAGTGGTGCTTATAAATAAAATTGCTGAGTTTTGTCTACCAGGGACATTTGGTTATCTGAATCAGTCTTTCCAGAAGGACTACATAGATACATTTTGTGCATGCTCTGTTTCAGACTTAAAGTGGCCTTGATTTGATTTGGCTTAATTCACTTTGAAGTGTGGTTTAAGTACTCTTTAAGTACTCTTTCAGAAATCATACCTTTACCATAAATTGGGCTAATTTACTTATATGAGAGTCCATGTGACCACAAGTTGGAAAATAGCAGTGGTATGATTTGAATTATGTCATGAAAGAAAATTTCCTTCTAATGTTATAATACATGGATTGAAAACCTACTTTCTGTGTCAGTTTTATAAGTATTTCTCAGCAATTTAGCTTAAATCAGATTTCTGTATTCCTCCATTCCCATATACTTTGGCCCTACTATGTTAATTGCTTAGCATACTCTTTGATGGTTTTATGTTCACCTTCCTGAATGATACTATTAATGCTGAGCTGAAATATTTTCCTTTTATTAGCCAAAGTTCTCCTGAGAAACAGCTCCTCTTTCAGAGAGAGTATTATATAGAATAATAAACAGGACTAGATATAAAGCAACAAATTCCAGAGGAAATGCCTTGTTTTAAATAGACTGAGTCATTTTGTCTGGCTTCTATTACTTTTTTCTTGGAATGAAATGTTTTATTTGCTTAGAATGTTAACAATTATTGCTGAAGTAGTTACAATAAAGCCTAGATGTATTGGCGGAGACTTAATTTTTCTTTTCTTCTTTTCTTCAGGTGACAGTTGGAAATGCTATTAAGTGTTAAAAGTTCAAAAGAACTAGGCTGTGGGCAGTCCTCGGTTCTATTCTATCTGATTTCTATGAAATCAATTTAAGCCAGTGTTACAGGACCACTAGGAAACTGTTTGTAGCCTTCCTTGTTCATTCTCTGAATGTTCAAAGCCTTGTCCTACTTTAAAATAGTTAGCTAAGAGCCTGTCTTGTGCAGGATTTAGCTTTTTGGGGTTTGCTGGTACTTTGTATTTTTGAGGCTTCCTAGACATTTGTGAGCCAAGATCTATTTAGTATGTAGTAATTTTAAAACTGCAAGTGTGATAACAAACTGTATTTATCTTAAGACACTTGAAAAACAAATTGTACTGTGAGAAGAAAAACACTGACTTAAACAACTGTGAATTATCAATAATCTATTATTTTGTGCACCATAGAAGAGTTAAGTTTTGCAGAGAGGTTTGAAGAAATGGAGACTAAGAGCTCATGTGCTAGTATTTATGCAACTGATTGGAAGTCTTGTGAGTGAAATTAGGATTCTATTATGCAAGACATTTTAAAAATCCATGATGCTGAAGCTAGATGATTCATTTATGAGTCAGTTGCAAACCCATAAAAACCTCCCATCAGATTTGTGATTTAATAATTATTTTTATAAATTATGACCAAACTCTCTAAACACACACAGTAAAACTAAGATTATCTTAAATAAAAAAAGGTCAGCCAAAATCACTATGAAATTATGTGATAAAATCTGTATTTTCACATTTTTGATTCCTCAGGAGACATTTGCAGAGACAGATCCAGTGCTTCTATTGCTTATCCTAATCTGAGCCTTCTAATTTTTCTGGTTCACATGCATCACAGTGGTTTTGCACAAGTAAATCTACTTTGCATCTTCAGGTAAAACCTAGGCAAACAGACTTAAATTGTGCTTTAAGATCAACAGACTTGAAAGAAACAAGATTTACAGTTTCTCATTCCAAACATCTGTAACAAGATGAAATCTGGAAGCAACTGTTTTCTGGCTAGCGACAGGACTTGACAACAGCAGCAGCTCTCAAATAACCAGCATTTGTACCATTAAAGGGCTTAAATTTGACACCTGTAAATGGTGCGTGGAAGTCTTAAGTCAAGAATATACTTAACTATCATAAGCATGTGGGAAGCTGTGCCATCAACATTGTGCTATTATTATTTGTTTTATTTACTAATTTAGCTGCATTTTCATCTGGATTGCTAAGATTTTAGTTTCCACTTGAAGTGGTGGACAAAGGAGTTAAGCAGATCTAATTTTGAGGTCTCTCTGTATGCATGAACTTCATGTTCATCTGAGGAATTTTAGTCAACCTCCCAAATCCATATATTTTAAGTAGAAATTATGAAAACACCTCAAGATAGTCTTTTAGTCCTCAGTCATATGAGTACTTCTGAATTCTGGGTGATCTGCTTTTGAGAAGAGGGAATATTATTGTGATAGGTTCTGTGGCTTATGGAGGCCACATCTTAATTTTAAAATCAAGAGAAGCTGTAGGTTTTATGATAGATTCCTGGCACGTTTTAAATGTATTGTCCAAATTCTGGCTGGTTTTGAGCTTAGTGTTAGCAAGCAAGGTTGGCTTTTTTGTAACAGCAAACTGTTGAAAGACCTCTTTCAGTTTTGTTCTCATTATCTTGTCAGAAAGGAAAGGACAACATCTTTAAAAGCACTTAAGTACCAAGCAAGTGACCCTTTGCTGCTGGAACATCGCCCCACTAACAGTGCAGAGAAGAAAAACAGCCATTTCTGGCAGAGTTTGCAGGATCTCTCATGCCAAATAAAAAAAGTCTAAAATGCCTGGTAAAAATAAATATCACTGTGAAATTCTGGCATGGGAAGCATTTCTGACAGCCAAAGCTTAGCTCATCCTGGGGGGGGTAACCCAAGAAGGCCTGCAGTTTTCATTCCTCATTCCTACTCATTGAAGGTTCCTTGCAAAGTTAAGCTGCCAGACTGTGTTATCTATTAGACCAGGTGTCTGTGTGAGGAAATTTTAATAAGTAAGTGGCTCTGTGTGTGTGCAAGAGAGTAGGCAAATCTTTGTGGGAGTGAGCTATTGCTTCTTGGGCTGAAGGGAAGCAGTAACTGATGGCTCTAAGTGGCAAGCTCTTACAGGGAAAGTATCTAACTCTCTGTGTGTAGTACAAAGATTTATACATTCAGAGTACTCTGAATGTATTTTGTCTTTTAACATTTATGGGAAAAGCAAATTATGGAAGATATAAAACAAACAAACAACAAGAACAAAAAAAAACAAACCCACAAAATAAAAGAAAGAGGAGATCACAGATTCATTAAAATTGTGAATTTTTTTCAGGACAATTTTTAGTTCATCGTGCTAGTTGCACAAAAAAAGATCCTCAGTGTTTATTAGGGATGTTTTGAGAGAGCAGTGCCGAACCCTGTGGCTATGCAAGACCCGAACTTTTGGTTCTGGGTTTGTGTTGTTTGTTTGTTTGTTTGTTTGTTTTTTCAGTGAAAGCACACATTGGTTTCCCATTCATTTGGTAGTGTAAGAGGACAAAATGATGAGGGTTCTTTCCTTTCTGCTACATAATATTCGAGGGGTTTTCAAAAGCGGCATCTTTGTGGAGTCACTAGAAGAGAAGATAGACCACAAAATGATGTAATTGTTGGAACACTTTGGAAGAGAAGTTGAGGAGTGGTGCATTTGAGGTGGAAAAGTAGTATGCAAATCACTTCCTGAGATAGAAGATAAACCATGGGAGACTGAAACATCAAATGAAGATGTTGACAATTAATTCTAAACAGAATAATGGGAATATGGAATATTTTCCAAAATACAGTAGCAAATGAAGACGTTAATTCATTTTTACCTGAGGAATGTATTTAAATATCTCTTTGGATTTGTTATCAGGCTAATTTCTAAACCACAGCAAAATAGGTTGGCCATTCCATATTTGAAAATGATAATAACATAATAGTAAGAAAATGTCCTTATTGTTGCAACTTTCTATGTGTTAAACTTTACACGTTAGTGAAAGAAGGGTTGTTCCTTTAACACTTGAAGTTTAATGTGGATCAGTTTCTCTCAAATTCTGTTGCTAGAGTCCATTTCTAATATTTACTAAGCATATTCAGTGTGCTCTAAGTTACACGAAACACAAACCTCCAGTTTCTGTGACAGTTCTCGTGCATTAAAAGCATGGTTTGTGCTTGCTGAGATCACCCATAGTTTCCATCAGCTCTACCAACCTAGAATGAAGCATAAATAGAAATGCAATACACAAAGCCACATTACCTTGAACTCTCAGAATGCTGATATCCTTAAGAATCCTAAAATTACAATGACACTGACACAAATGTATGTGGCTACGAGGGAGGTTGGATGTGTGTGTATGTGCGTGGGTGGCTGATCTCAGACTCATGTGGAGGGTGTGTGCAACTTTGGATCTTGCTCCCACCTGTGCCTTTATTCAGGTCTCTTAGTGCTTGTAAGAAGCAATTAATTTGTTCCCTCATTCACATTTATCAAGAGCTAATATAAGACTGGGAGAGGTGTTAAGAGGCGTCTCTGATTCAGCCAGCTGATAGTAAAGCAGATGGTTGACATGCAGTATCTCTTATCAGAAAGACTCAAGGGTTATATCTTGTGCATGCTGGCAGTACTTGCCTAACCAATCATGCCAGTAAAGTATTAGAAATGAATCACCTTCAAGAAAGAAAACACACTTTATCTGTCTGTCTACGTTTTTACATGTCACTCATCTCTGTAGTGGCATGGCTTCTCCAAACAAGAAAGGTTTGTGTTGTGAGCTGAGGGAAAGATATGTTTATGTCTTTCACATCTGTTCCCATGACTGCTTCTTTCTCTTACAGACCCAATTCATATATTCTAGTTTCTGAAAAAGGAAAATTCAGCTCATCAAACTGATGAGCTGATCCAGTTACCGAGATATAATATTACCTTTCTTTCTAACTGCGTGGTTGATTTCTACCACAAACTTTTTATCTGAATACAGAGACATGAAGAACTACATGAATAGCTTAAAGTCAAAGAAAGACACAAGTCTTCAGTTCTTTTTTAAATGCTTCTCTGTGCAGTCAAAAATTAGTTTAGGAGCCAACAGTTGTGCTTATCCACTTGAGAATAAAGGTGGGTAAGCTTCTGTCTTCAAACTGAATTCTACTGCTAGCTTCTAAAAGATCATTTTCCTTTTATGCCTTCCTCTTTTTTTTTTTTTTCTGTGCCAGAGTCAAGGTATTTAACTGTGCTATTCCTAAGGCTAAGCCACAGGCTACCTTTGCAATGCAGACATTGTGCAAGGCTTGGGTAATTGCCATTTCACTGCAGGGAGGAGCCTCATCAAGAATAGAAGAGGGTGTATTTGCATTATTTTTACATAGAGGATGTAAGGAAACAGTCAAAAGAAGGAGAATAACCAGCTTGCAAGACACCGAGGAAGAGCTACCATCTCAAAGTAGAGGAGATGAAGAAAGGTTTGGGTTTGGGTTTGTTTTCCCTAGTTTGAGAGTCAGTTTACTTAGGTTTTTGGGTTTGTTTTGTGTTTTGCTTTGTTTTTTTTTTTTCCCACAGTGGCAGATTAACAATCTGGTAGGTTGGCTTCAGTTCCACCTTTCTAACACATGCAAAAAAGGGTGTGTGGGGGGGTGGGTGTCAGATGAGTCTGCACGTTGGTTATTAATTACAAAGGGCCTTTTGCAAGATTCTTCATATATTAGCTTCTACGTGTAGCCTTGTAGCAGTTGTGCTATTAGGCACTGCAAAGTAGATTTAATGGTGGTCCATGAGAGGTTTCCCCAAATAAACATTCAATTGGAATTTAGAAGGCAATGAATAAATGAAAGGTGAAGAAAATTAAGTAACACATAAGCTATGACTTGTTAACCTGAATTTTATTTTGCTATAAATTAAAACAGTTGTAGGAACACTGCAGAAGATAACACATGGATTACTGTTTCCTTAAGAGTAAGTGGACAGTAACTTGAGAAACACTGTAAAATACTGATAGGACTTGAATGTTTATGATATCTGTAAGCACATCTGGGTACGCAGTAGTAGTGCCACTGACTTAAAAAACTTCAGGGAAGGCAACGAGGGAAAAAGTGATATCATAAAATATAAATCAATGCTAAAATTTCATTTAATGTACTTAACACAGAGACCATCATTTACAAACTAGGTCACTGGCTATGAAAGCTGTAAGTCCCTCTGCTCTTTGGAAAATTAAGTTGTTTCTTTATGTGTCTGACAGTGAATTCAGAGGCACAACTGTGTAACCGCATCTTGCTGTGTATGGGTAAAATCTTGACTTTTAGCTTACCAGGTATTGCAAGCTACCACCTCTTTTATTCACTGATGATACTGAAGAGGGAACTGATGTGAGTAATGTAGTGGTGGAATAATGATAGAAATTAAAAGAGCCCATTGCCTGATAGCATGGAACCTGTGGTTTTATCTTGAACCTAGAGCTTTGTGGGAAGCAAACCACTGTTTTCCTGTCTTTTGTGTTTAGTTCTCTGAGCTCACTAGAAATGCAAACTTTTATCAACCAGAGTGCGGACTTTGTAATGATCTTCCCAGTTAGAATTTTCTGAATTATACCCATTGTGGAATTCAGGTTTGGGAGTAGTACCAAAAGATCACCTAGTCCAGCCTGCACTGTGTCAAAACTGAATACATCAAAGCTAGCACCAGCATGCTTATCAAACTTTGTTCTTAGAACATTCTGGTAAAGGAGATTCCAGAGTCCCCCTAGACAATCTGCTCCAGTGTTGAAAAAATACCTGGCTGGAATGCAGATCAACAAAATCTTTTGAGCGTTTCTTTTCACAAAACAAGTTGACTCTTTCATGTCTTTCTACTGGAGCCTCTATGGAACTTGTTGATCAGGATCAACACCTCTCCAGTGAGTTCGTATGTATCAGAAAGCTGCATTTCACTTGAAGTTTTTATTTTTTTGACTCAGCTGTTTCTCAGAGGGTTTATTTCCTAAATTTCTTGTTATTTCCTTGTTTCTCTTCAGCTGTGTTTACGTTTCTGAGGTGTTCAGGTGACACAATACAACGCTTAGGACTTCAGTACCACGTGAAGTTAAGAAATCAAACAAATTGTCATTTATATGACACAGCTGCTAACTCATTCCAGAATTAAATGCATTTTTTGGCAGTGGAACCGCACTTCTGATTCATATTGTTTGTTATCTGTACAATCCCGTGATCTGTCGTTTATGCCTCTTTCCTAAGAATAACATTTATATTTTTCATTACTGTTTTTTTCCTTGTAGTTTTTCTTGGACAACCCATCCAATTTGTCAATATCATTTGGGTGTCTGATCTTATCCTTTGTAGTATTGGTGTCCTCTGCTATTGTTTTGAGGTAATAATTTTTTACAGATTTTACAAACATAATTTTGTGTCATCCAAGTTGTCAGTGCACATACTAAATAAAACAGAGCTTAGGATAGACCCTGAAAGGTGTCTTTTTGAGGTACATTTTGATGAACAACTACTAATGACTGCTAAGGCTTTCTTCCCTCAAATGCCTGCACACCTTCTGCTAGTTGTGTTTAAAATGTCATTCTGTGAAAACGTCTCATGAGATGGTGCCAAAAGCCCTTCAAGATGTATCAAGTCCCTGTTTGCCCTCTGAGCTTAACATTACTTGAAAAAAGGGAACCTGATTTAGCATAAATGCATTTTGCCAATCCTCTGTGTGCTTTTTTTTCATTCAATTAATTCATTCTGTCTCAAATATTTAAAACATGATTGCTTCAAACCTTTCTGAATATAGCAATTAAGCTATCTCATCTGTCATTTACTTCTAGGAAACTTGACATGTGGAGAAGCATCTTACCAAGAAAGGACCCATTAGAATGCTTTAAAAATACTTCATCAAGTAAGGCCAAACTCTTCTTCTTGACTGGTTCTGATTCCTTTCTTTCTTGTTTTTCTCATGACACCATGTCCTTAGTTGTCTTTTTCCTGACATTGGGCTGCAATTTCAAATCATTCTGAAAATGATGTGAACTTCTAGTATTCTTTCACAGTAGTTATTTTCTGTGATCAGACTGGTTTATTCCTCTCATGTATCTACTTGGAGGTGGGGAGAATTATGTCCCAAAATGGTTATTAGGATGATAATATTTTTTTCTTGTTTCCTTTATAATGACCATTTTTTAAAATTAAGCATATTGTCGTATAAGTTAATTGTGAACTATATTTTAATTATTTCTTTCTGTCTTGCAATACTTGTGTTATATATCACTTATCAGTGATCTATAAGTTATTACAAGTTATCACTTATCAGTGATCTATAAGTTATTACAAGTTCCTTAATAATGTTCCTGCCTCATAGCTGCTGGTAAAAGCAAGTACTTACCTTGTACATCAGCTGAAGTGCATTCTGATATTTTTCATAGTCTTTATTAAAGTTATCTGATCTGAAAGGAGGCAAGTCCTAAGCATCTTGTTAAATTTTACCAGTATTTTTTATCAGCCCTTCTACTTTTCTTTCACCAAAAATAGCCATTTTACACTGCATAAATCAACTTTACAATTATTCCTCATAGATCCTATGTGGAATGAGGGTTGTATTCAGTCAAGGCCTTCTATCAACAGGCAGGTAATAGAGAGGTTTATACTGTAAATCTCCATCTGCTCAGCTGTAACCTGTTTAGGAGATTGTTGTGAAAAATGTGAGAATAGGAATGTGCTTTGCTATTCTCTAACATTTCACCATGGGATTTAAAAATTATTTCTAAGACAAAGATACAATTTAGAGGAGTTGAGCTTGGAGAGGAAGTGATTTGTTAGGAATACAACACAAGATGTGGAGAACTGGTAAACACACTTTAACAAACACAACTGTGTGAAAACATTTGTTACCTGGGAAGAGATGGACTGAAGAGCTGATGAGTGAATTTATTTGTGTTTAGGACAATATTTTTCAGGAGGCTTTTGTTTTGAACACAGGAAAATACTCATCTCAGCTTCTTCCATGATGTAGGTATATAATTATCAGTAAGTCCTGGGCCCTATGTTTGTGCTTTATCACATTCAGCACTTTGGCATCTAAAGTTCTTACAAACTCCTTTGACTTAAGCTAGCTGAGAATCTAGTCTCAGCAGAGAATATGAACTTCAATGAATTTTGGTTATGTTGCCCTGTATTTTAGGGGTATATAGTTAAGGATTTGGCATACTATCCAGTGAGCCCCCAAGTCAGAGTGGGAGGTTCTGTCTCTCCCCTAACTTCAAACAACTGTTCTCAACTCTTCTGCTTCAGTCACCTTAAACTCTGGTGTCTTGAAGTTTATTCCTTTACAGTAATTGCATATTCTTTCCATGCCTCATTCTGTCACTGCTCTTGAGTCACTGTTAGCATAGATAGGGTTTTTAATCTCCCTGCTTAAATCAAGCCCTCTTGGCTACCCCTGTTTACTGCTATTATTTTGCAACTTGCACACTTTACCCGTCAAATACGTAGAATTCAGTGCCATAGTCTGTGTGCTATTGCACTCATGCTTTGTGAAATGGATCAATTCTTATCTTGAAGCCATGATTCTGCATATAAAGCAACAAGTTTGCCTTTTTTAAATTTTAGGGGTCATTGTAAATTTATGCATATTTTGCTGCTTATTGTTTTTCACAGTGTTCTGGCTCTTGGGAGTTCTCCTCCTCAGTGAAGCTCTGTATTGGACTAATTTTTTTCTTTGCATTGAGCTCAATTTGTCAAGACTCAGTCCCTGTTCTAATTGTATGTTGACATTTTTAATAATATCCCTTGTCTTCACCATTTTACACTTAATTAATAGGAGTGTCAGAATTGTCTCAGTCACATTCTGTTCTGTTTTCTTGCTCTTGTGATTCTTTAAAGGAGAGGATTAATTGAAGCTTCCTCTGAATTCACCCATATAAAGGTTTTGAGTAAGACCATTCTCATCACTGGCCTTTTGGTGTCATTTTGACAAAATTCTCATTTTCCCCTGTAGTCCAGGATTTGGAGTATCTACATCAGTTTTCCATTCAAGTTAATACTTTGAGATCCACTGAGATTAATTAACAACAGTTTCTTGCATTGCCAACCCTATGTATAGAATGCCAGATCATGACACTGAGGATCGTAAGACTGGCTTTACTGATGATGTCCAGCAAAACCCTGTCTGATTTTAAATGCAGCACAGAGAACAGAAGACGCGAAGTGCTAATTTCTACTCCTAGGAGCAACGACTCTCGTTCTATTTTTAGGATATCCTGGATTGATACGTGATCGGCTGTCTCCGGACACTGCCGTTGTAATGCCAAATAGCGCAACGCTTGTCAGTGAGCGGAGGGAAAAGTCGGGACTGTTCTTTCAAATAGCAACGTGTATGCCGGGCAAAGGATGCGTGAACGAGGTACTTAGACGCTTTCAGCTTCCGAAGGGCGTTTGGCAAACGAGGATGGGACGGGTAGAAGGGCTCTGCTGTTTATCTGGGGTACAGCCAGCTGGCGCAAGCCGCGAAGCGGTGGGAGCTCACGCGGAAACCGCTCAGCCACTGGAGGATCCCGGGCTGCGCTGCGCTGGGCAGCCGAGAGCCCGCAGCGATGCTCCTTGGCGGCGCTGCGGGACTGGGGACAGCTAGACCCCCGAGCACCGGGGCCGTTTGGGGAACGGCTTCCGCGCCCGCGGCGAAGTGGTGCCACGGGCGCACCCAGGGGTCTCGCCACGGTGCTGGCCCGTGGCTTCAGAGGATGGTGAAGGCGGAGGGTAATGGGGGAGGTCTCGCTCCGGAGCTGCAGCCCCGAGACCGGATCAGCCACGCCGAAAGTTTGCGAAGTACCTCAGCGCTGGGCGGGGGGGAGCGGGGCGGGGGCTGCCCCGGCGGGGCTCCTCCTCCGGGGCCGGGCCTGGGCCGGGCGGAGCGAGCCCCCAGCCCCCGGAGCTGCCGCGGCTGTGGAGCGAGCGAGCGGCGGTCGGGCTGGGGTGCTACGCGCAGGAGGAGCCCCGGACGTCGCTGCGGGCAGCCCGGTCGCGGGGCCGGGGTACTGCCAACCATGAGGCGGCGCGGCAAGGGCTGTCTCTCGTCCGCGCCTCCGCAGCTCCTGTTGTTGCTGCTGGGAGCGCTGCTCCGCGCCCGAGGTAAGTGGCAGCGCGCTCTGCCCCGCAGCGGCGCGGAGGGCCCGGCCGCCGTCCCGGGCTCGGTGGCGAAGAACCTTGCCCGGGCGGGAAGCCGTCCCCTGCCGTGCCGCTCACCTGTCTGTGCCCGTCGGGCGGGGAGTCTCGCCCTGCCCTGCCGCGGGACAAAAGGTCCGTGCCCCGTCCCGCGCCTGGATGCAGCATTCTCGCTTTGCCTGTGCCCTGGCCCAGAGCCGGCGGGGACCCCCCGCAGGCCGAGGCGCGGGTCCCGAAGTGGCGCTGCCCTGGCCGGGGGGCACGGAAAGCCCTCACCGCCCACGCGGCCGCTGCCCTCCACGGAAGTTTGGCGGCGGCGAGCGCGGGCTTTGTTCCCGCGGTGCGAACGGCGGGCCGGGCTGGGGCGGGCGCGCAGGTTGCCTCGGAGGCTGCCGTGCCCGGCGTGTCGGGACAGCCGCCGCTCCGGAGCAGGAATGCAGCCGCGCACCCGCCACGACGGGCCCCTTAAAGGTACAGCCCGGCTCTGCGGCAGTGCCCCGGGCTACCTGCCTGGCCTCGGCTGAGATCGACCGGTAGTCTCCCCGTAGTGTCCTGGCGGAGTGGGGCCAGGGCAGGAGCCGTACCGAAAATAGCGGCGAGAGGAGGGGTTCTCTGTGGTCTTAGCGAGCAGAGAGGCAGTGCCATGAAGTCTCGCCGGTGAAAACTTATCTTTGTGGTTGCTCTATCAACTGCAAAACGATTGCTGTTTCTTCATCCTGAGCGGTACTGCTTTATTTTTCAAGTGCGCCCGGTGGAGGAGAAAACATTTAAACGCTCCGCGGAATTGTTTATAAAGAGCTGGAAGGTTTCTGGGGGAGGGGTATAGAGAGGAGATCTGTACCTCCTTTCTCTCTCTTCACTCCTTGGGCAGCCGTATAATTTCAACCATCCGTTTTCTCCTGTGCTACTCTGAAATTACAGGAAGCATTAGCAGTAGTGCTGCTGACCTCCCTCATTCTACAAGTATTGCCTCTGGGGCAAAATCATAGAGAGTTTGGGTTTCAAATAATATTATGTCTCTTCTAACAAGAAACCTAATTGCAGGCAGCTTTGACGAAGGTGCTAAACTAGCTGAGCAGAGCCTTGCAGTTATGAGTCAGGAAATCTGCTTTTTAGAACCCAGAAATACTCTAAGTTCCCAACTACCACACGGATACTTAGCTGCAGTCTCAGAGTGAGAAGGATCTAAAGCATAGATCTTAGTGTAGGTGCAGATCTGGATGTATTTTATTTTGGCTGTTACCCAGGTGCTCCTAGTTAATGTGTCTGGGTTGTTAACAGCCATGTGGGGGATGTCTGATTCTAAAGTGCGCGCTTGCTTGTAGGTGGCTGTGCCTTGATGTTCTCTGGATGCTTTTTTGGGTAGTTGGTCGCTTTTTCAAGTTTTTTTTTTTCCAGTAGTGCACTTTCCTGTATCCTCTTGTCAAATGAAAGTGAGTTTAAAACAGGAGGTGCCAACTGCTTCCAGAAGTGCTTATAGTCTTTCCTTCATGGGAAGATGTGCTTTGCAATAAGACCACAGTTCCTCAGCATTTTTTTTTTCATTTTTGAGGCAAGGAAAAATGTGGGGAAGTGTCAGGATGGAGATGGCAGAGAAGATTCCAAAGTAAATAAGTTGATGTTCCTTCTCATAGCTAGAAATTTTTCATTGTTGCCTCTCAGAAGTGCGTGTGGGGCTGATGTACAGCTTTACTGTCATAAAGTGTTCACAGCTACAGAACTCACAGTGCCAAACAGGTAATTGTTAGAAGCCCTTGGTAATTTACCACTGTGCCACAGTACAGGAGCTGATAAAGCAAACAAGATTTGCAAGGCTGACCTTTGTCCTTCTTCTGGCAGATAGTAGCAGTTAAAACTGGAAAAGTCTGTGCCAAAAACAACCCCACAAACCAAACTCAAAAACAGTCTGCAAGCATCTTGAGCACTTGGAAAAGTGCATTGCAGGTAAAAATGCATATATAGAGAAATTAAAGCTAATGGTATGTGCTGCTGGTGTGCAGTGATGACGAAGGGCTTGATGTTACAATGATCATTGTTAGCATAAATACAGAATGCCACAGAACCTGTCTGGGTGATCTGCTTGCCATTCTGGCTTCTGAAGCTCCTGACATTGAAATTCATGGCTAGTGTCAGAGCTTCACTTCTCAAACATCTGGACTATGTTTTAGAGTCACAAACCTGAATGTGATACCGCTACAAAAGTGTAGTTTGCTATGGGAATCATGATCTCCCCTTTATGTGCTTGGCATTGCTATTGGTTCTACAGCTCCCAAGTGCAAAAAGCCTGTTTTCCTGTCAGCTTGGATCTGATACTGTTCTACTGCCTGGGTGTGCTGAGGGTGCCTGGGTTTGCTGTTGATCATGTTGGATGATATTCACAGATGTGATGATCACCCTGAATTATCTTGACTTTTTCATAAAAGTGGTGTTGGCACTGAGTAATATCTCCACTCATCTAAAATGAAGAGGAAGATGCTGCAGGAGGCTGACAAGTGGTGGTGGTGTGCTTTGGGGGTTTTAATTTTAATGTTTTTCTTTCTATTTTTTTAAAACAATTCTGTGTCTACTAAAACATGGTAGCATTAATGGAAAAGCATAAATCTTCCCGTATGAAGTTGACATAATTCATTTACTTAGTGTAGATAAGCGATTTCCTTTTTTTTTTTTTTTTCCAAAAGCTTTTGGTTGTGTGCTTTAGCACTGCTTTCTATGATAGAGAATCCCTTTTTGCATCCTGGGAGTGTGGGTGTGTGCAGCAACCGAATTAATAGGTGCTTTATTTTGTAAAGTACTTGCGTTTCCAGAGTGTCTTGTGAACCTTGAAGAGGGATGTCCTGCTAATGTAGGCCACAAAGTGGCATTTCAGAAAATGTGGAGCTGTGTCTCTGCATTGTGTCCTTTGTTGTTACAAAGAAAAAGTGGTTAGAAACAAACATGATTCACTTGTTTGTAGTTCAAGGCAGTACTTGCTGTACCTTAACTAGAAAAAGAAACTGAAGTAATTTGTATTTTGGTTTTACTCCTGAAAACCTGTAGTTCTCCAGACTGGTGAAACTGATGCTAAAAAATAATTAAAACATTAATTCTATGTGAATGATGGTCTTCTTGAATCTTCCTTGTGAAATAAGCAAATATTATCCTTGTTTTGTATATGTGGGAAGTGAAGTAGAAATTTTCTTGCCCGAGGCCAACTCCCATTTGTCCTAGAATGCAAGTTACCATTGAACACAATAGAATATATGCTTCATAACGCTTATAAAAGCTGATAAAGAGATGTTATCTTGAAATCCACTCAAGGTTTAAAAAATAGGTTTTAAAAGTAAGTGCATATCCTACACCTTCATCAAGTTCCTCTGCTGCTTGTGATTTGTGGCTATTTTTCTTTTTAGTAATAGTTGTGTTTCCCTTGCTGATGATTAAAAGATTTGTAAAACTGCAAAAATTTTACTCGCTCTCCACTGGGGACTTGTAAGTAGAATGTTGTTAAGCATATAAGAAAAGTGGACACATAATTTGTCTAGACCTGTGTTATCTCCACCTTAGCTATTGATGTTATCTCAAAGAGCATAATAAGGTGATACATGCACACTTAAACTGACCCTTTTTTAAGATGTCTGGCTTTACCTGATCCAACATCCAGAACTGGACCTCTAGCACACTGAAAACCTACTCCATTAATTGGCATATGATATTTAGTAGCTCTCTGTGCTTCACATAAATCATAGCAGAGAACACTAATCTTACTTGTCGCCCATGAATCTGTTGTGCTTGATAGTAATGCTTTTGCATCTGTAGTGCCTGTGGTTATTTGCTGTTATGGTTGGCATTGCTCTTTTATGGGATTTTCTTGTCTCCACCGTGTGAAGACTGGGTGTTGTAATGCTTTTTCAATTTCTTCTTTCTATATTATTTTCCCTGCAGATTTCCATTTCCCTGAACTAAAGATAGTAACTGTATGGATCCAGGGGCTTGTGATTCCATAGGCTTGTGGTTTATTCATGCTGTATATCAGGTTCCTTTGGGATTGTTACCTTGGGAGTGTTTGGCTGCCATCTTCCTGTGGGTGAGTTTGGGTGAAAGTTTTTCAGCTTTCCAGGTGGGGTTTTTTTTTGCCTCTCCTATGCAGACCTGCCTGTGTATTTAGTGTGAGAAACTCTTGAGCTGCATTCAGAGTTGCTGTGAGGAGCAGAACTCTTCGCCTGCAATAAGCCTGGATGAAAGGAGGCTCACTATGTAAAGGCAGGAAAATAAGTTTGATAAAGACTTTATTAACATTAAATGAAGCTGATGTTTGTAGACTTGCCTTGCTAAATTGTGGATGTCAGAAATTACCCATATCAAGGAATTATGTTTGTTTAAAAGAGAAGAAAAGGAAAAGAGGGTATTGAACAGTTGGGAGCCTGATTCTCATGGTATGAGATACATGCCTACAGCAGGATGCTTGAAGTTATCACAGCTTTGGGTTGTAAAATGTAGTAACAGAAGGCTTGTGTTTTTGATGAGGGTCTTAGATCATTAGCTTTTTCTGTATTTAGCTACCAGTCAGAAGTCACAAACCATTAACAGGCAGTATCATATTTGCATATTCAGTGTTTGTACTGCAAATTGCAGTTTTGTCAAAAAGTGTGTGACTGAAGACTATGCAGCCTTCTCAAGTCTTTTGGATGTTGTAATATTCACAACTAAGAAGCACAAGATTCTTTCCCAGAATGCTTAGGAAGAGAATGAAATTCACTTCCCTGTACTATAGTGATGAGGTTGTTTAAAGAAATGCTGTCCAGCAAAGCTTCCAGGAGGGAAAGTGTTTGCCTGGAAACAGACCCCATATTCTGTTGTGTCAAGGTGAAGTTCTACTTCTGGAGTTATATGTACCAGACATTATCATGACTTCAGACAGGGGAGACTCCTTTAGTGGCTACAAGCATGGTGACTTCCTCCATATGCCCTAGCAGGGTATAGTCCTCTCTGTCTCTTTGTTACTGCCTGACAGCTCCTCCCAGCTGCTGGAGCTTTCTGTTTCTATTGCATAGCAGCAGTTCTTTAATCAGAAATCTTGTTAGTATTCAAGGATAATTGATCCGACTCTCTGGTAGGGGGTGGGGACCCAGCCTTGCATCCTTCTCCTACTTGCCACCCCCAGTTTGACCCCTGTTGTCTCTTTGTTTTCTCCTGTTAAGTTTGTGCCAGTGATGTGTGTGTGTGCTGTTTTTCCAAGCAGCCTGAAGTTGGCCGTAACCAAGAGCAGCAGTTAAATAGAGCCCGATTTCCCCGCTTCCTGGCGTTTAGTTGTTCGGCTCCATTTTCTGGTCTTCTGTGTTTTTGATTTGCAGAGAAGGAACGTACTTGGTGCCCCCGGGCATCTCTTAAACCCATTAGAACAAACTCCATTATTTAACTGTACTTAGAAATCCTCCTTCTTTAGTCCCAGCATCCATCAAAATAATGTATCCTCTGTAAGGCCCTCTGGAAAATGTTTAATAGGATCTTTTCAAACTCAAGGAGAGTTCCAGTTGGGAAGGGGGAGGGGAGAAGGCTAATGGAAGATCTGACTGTGACTTGCAGTAAGCCCGAACTTGGCCTGTGTCAGCTCTCCCTTCACCTCCATGCTGAGGGATTGCTGAACAGAGCAGATCCAACACTGGGATCAAAGCTGGAAACAAAAGGCTTTGGGAGAAAAATTTCCCGTCTGGCCAAGAGGCAGCCACACAAAGGTAGTGCATAATTTATCATTCGAGGTTTATTACTGCTGTGCTCCTTCTGGAGAGGGAAGGAAAAAAGAAGTGACTCTCCTGCTGTTTCAAAGGGGATAAGTGATGGCTTTGGAGACTTGAGGCAGGAAGGGGCTAGATATTACCATGGAAAAACTTTTTCCGTGCAGTCTCTATCCAGCTTCTCTCTTCTCAGACATGGTCAGACATTATTTCTGTTGGGGGGAAACCCTGTTCTTGCCTTTTGAAGTTTCAAAGAGTGAGTACTTTTAATTTATCTGGTCATTCCAAAGTCTCAATGTATGGAATGGTGCTGCTCTTGGTAAAATCAAGTTCTTTGAATTTCTTAGGTGTTTTTCTTACCTTAAGGATCAGTCTAAGTGCTTGTGGCTCTGTGTAACATGGAGGCGGAGGAGGCTACATTTGCCTTAAAGGATTTATAGTCTAAATTGGACATCTGACATCTGATAAGAATCATGGATGTGATAATGCTAGTGGGATAGATAAGGTCCAATATTAAAATAGCATAGCTTTCTAATTAAATTTCCTTTAGCTTTGGTTTAATGGAAAAAGCTTCTGAAAGTTTTTCATTCCAATCACTTCTTAGAGCAAGGGTAGAGAGGGGTTTCTGGGTAGGAGTTGGCATCAAAGACTACTGAAAGAAGTTCACTGAGGGTATAAGGATGAGGAAGCAGATGCAAGAGAAGTGTAAACCATGAGAAGGGAAAGGAATATAGGAATACAGATATTAACAAGCAAAGATAGGCATTTTGGAAATGAGAGCCAAGAGCTTGAGCTGGCAAAGGAACAGAAGGGCTGTGTGAGGAGATCCAAGTGGAGTAATTATATGGGATCTGATGGCAGAAGGAGTTGTTAATTAGGTAGTATAAAAGATGGAAGTTTTGAAAGTGAAGATTAACACTGGGATGAATTTAACTGCCGAGGCAGGGAGTGACTTACTTTAGTGATGCTTTAATGGAGAGTGTGACGAGTTATTAGGGACCCTCAACAGTAGAGTCCCTGACCTAGTGCAGTGATTTTATGAAGTACCAAAAGCTTGACAATGGAGTCCTGTCTGGAAAAGTGCATGAAATGGGAGAGCAGAGCTGAAGAGGGAAGCTAGGAGGCTGGAGATGATTGCCTGGAAAGAGGCATAAAGTGAGAATAGGAGATTATTCTGGGTTTGGAGTCTGGGTAGAGAAGCAGACAATAACACCTTTCCTGGAAAGGAAGGTTCTCTTCACCATTAAGAATTGCTATGTGAAGTATTGAGTCACTAGTGAAAACTGTTAAAACATAAACATGTGATGTTCTTAGCCTCTTTCTCTGAAGGGCTCATAAGAAGCATTGCGTGACCATGCAAGAAGGTTAGAGGGAAATACACACTCTGTTCCTGTAGCCTGAATCTCCAGCTCCGTTGGTTCATTTGACTTGGTGACAGCTGGTAATGTCTGGGAGAGGTTCTTGCCTAAGGTGCAGCCATTGACTGTAGCAGAACTGTGTCTCATGGGATCTGGGATTAGAATAAAATAAAGACACACCTTTGCTTTTTTGCTTTGTGTTCCCACCCAATTTTACTTCTGAATTTCCATAACTGCTGAACAGTCAAGTCCTTTCTTTACAACTTTGAGGGCAGGGAAAAAAAAAAAGAAGTCTTAGGATTGGCATTTCCTGCTTCTCTTCCAAGCTCCTGAGGACAAACCAGGGGGTGGGATAATTCTCTGAATTAAACCTTCATTTGTTAAGAGGAAGCCAGCTTTACTGCTATCCTTTCTTTGTGATTCAGTTTGCAACTTCTTCAGGCTTGACAAATTTAGGAAATGAGGTTTTTCAGGCCTCAGAGATTATGTTCTTCTCACTGTGATTTTTGAAGCCTCTTACTCTTGAAAAGCCTGAATTGAGTTTCTTATGGCTGGAGGACATGCCCCTAATTTGTACAGCCTTTCCAAAAGGGGCCTGATCACTGTCGTATCTATTAGGATGAGAAAGAAAAAAGTGGGTCTGCCTGTGAGAGAAGACAGGAGAGTTTGTGGCATGGGAAGGGGAAATGGATTGGAAGCTGCTGTTCTTGAAGCTTTAAGAGCCAAGAGGCAGGTGAGGACAGTCCTTGGCAAATAGGAAGGGTAGAGGACTATCTGGATTTTTGTCATGGGTCTTAAAGTACTCAGTATCTAAATCTTGGAAAGCATGTGAGAGTAAGTGGGAGACTGGTCCAGGTATCCTGACAAGGGCACTAGTCATTGCCCTGCAAACACGCTGAAGTCTAATACAAGGAAAGAGCAGGTTGAATTGAGATCTGTATCCACACAGAGTCAAAGTGGTGAAGGGATATTTCTTGGGCATGGATTTGGGAAGAGGCAAGGACTGAATTAGGCTGGTTGGTAAGGTTTTGGCCCTTTGCTATCTTTGCTAGGCCTTAGGGAAGGCTGCCCTTAGGTCTGACTTCTTTTCTGTACCAGTGAAGAGCAGCTGCAAGAGTGTTGACTCATGAACCACTGATTCCTGAGTGGTTAAGATGTCTCCACCACAGTGATGGTAACCTCATGTGTTCCAGTTTGAACTGTCACTGCTTATGAATCAACACTGTCTATAGGCCTTTATTGACTGCATTTTGAGTGTAAGGAAGAATTCAGACCTGCCATCAGCATTATTTTAAACAGTAGGTTTTTAGGGTTTGGGGGCATTTGTTGGGTGGTTTTTTTTTCCCAGACCCAGGGTTCTTTTATCTATGGAGCAGGTGGATCTCCTTCCTGTGCCTCAACTGCCCTGGAAGGGTAGATTTGTCATCTTTGACAATTACTCAACGCAATTTCTGCTACCATTACTCAAGCAGGAAACAACTTTGTTGATCCTTGCCTTCTGCAACCTTCTATTACAGGCTTCTTTGGCTTGAAACAGCTCATCCACTCACAAAAAAAGCTAATTTTTCACTGAGGTTTTTCTTGTTTGTGACCTGCCTCCTGTGAACTGGGAGATGAGTTGTTGTCATCTTCTTTTGTTCTTAGTGTGAATTCCAGACTAGATCAAAATAAACTAATTCCTCAGGTTAAGTTTCCCAGTAAATTTTCCCTAGAAAATATGGTGTTTTTTTCATACTTCCTTTCTTTCTCGTTATGGTTAGTTCTTCACCCACAAGTCTTCAGAAGTCTGGGAGCAAACATTTAGTCTGGGGAGGAGTACCTAAAAAAACCCAAACCAAAACAAAAGGGGTAATTGCTGTAATACTCTGTAGTATCTTTTTTTTTGGTTGATTGTGCTGGAGAAGCAAACTCTTGATGACAGTAATACATATGCTGGAGGAAAAAGAGAAGCTCAGATGATTACTTTCTGAGCAATGACTGATGAGCAGTTTTTGTGCTGCAGATGCTTTAGAACAGACTGGCAAGGAAGAGGGAGCGGCAGGCACTTTGCCTACTTTAAACGCTTGGTAAAACCCCCTGTTTAGCTTAATTGGGTATGTGAGGCCACATCTAACACAGTTACAGTGTAGAACTAATAGGAATACAGGCAAATTAAACCTATGTACAATCCATCAATTGTAGGATAAAAATAAACAGCTCTCAAACAGAAGCCTTTGAGCAAGGAAGGGAGTGAGGCAGAGATGACATCTTTGGTATGTGCATCTTGACTTACCCATTCAGGCGAAACAGCCTCCGAGCTCATGCTTCCCTTTAGTGACTGGGACAGCTGCCAAAACACCTATGTTTGCTAGCTCATGTACTGCAGTGCATTGGTCCTTGAGGTTAGTCTGGGAAAGGCATGGAATGATACCTGGGTTGTTTGGGGCTTTTTCTTGAACAATGTCATAACAACATGCTCTGCATCCTGTATGTCAAAATCTTAAAATTGATGTGGTGGTGATGCTAAAACTATTGTGAAGGAAGAAGGCCATCAGGGTTACTCTTCAGAAGACCAAATATGCCTAGGGAGCCAGCTTTTCTGACCTTGCAGGCTGCGTACCAAAGCCTGGAAGGTATGTGCTGTATGGCTCTGTGCCCTTTAGAGATGAGCAGAAGGGGAGTGGCTCACAGGAGGAAAATGACAGTAACTCCATAAGGAGAGAATTATTCTGTTGCAGGATGGGGCTGGACTGAGGTGAGCATACAGCAAGGTCCCTCTATAGCCATGGAGTTTCAGGAGCCCTTAAAAGCCTAAGGCTCTGTGGCAGAGTGGCTGTGCTGGCTATGTGGTGGCCCTAGCAAGTAAGGCACGTTTCAACTACTTAAATCATGAGAACTGCATACAATGCTGAGATTTTCGTCCCTTGGTGTTTGATGGAAAGTGACAAATTTGTGCAAAGACATGATAGAACTAAATCTATGAAATCTATGTAGTGATGGGTACAGAGAAGAACTGGAAAGATTGCCATTGCTGATCTTTGCCTAAAATAACTTGATTTCTGTGTTAGCTTTTGTTGCTTTGGCTGAGATATCTCCACCTAAAAGTACTAGGGAACTATAGACTGAAACCAAATGAAAATGCTGTCCATTCCTATGAAAACATTGGTTTTGGGATTTAGCATTCCTTTTGAAGCTAATGAAGCAAATAATCCAAAATCCATCTGTTTGAGAAGCTAGTTTGAATCTAAATGAGAACACAAGTTTCTGTAACAAAAAGAAATGATCCAAACCTATTAGCCAACTAGACTACCAGAGGTTAGTGTGCAGAGTTGTGCTGGCAGATAGTACCAAATGAAATGTGCTAATTTAAGTCTGACTCTTGCCAAATGCTGAACCAGCATGTGCAACTTTGAGCTGGATACCATTAACAGTGCATGTATGGGAAAAAAGTAAAAAAAGAGACTGAGAGGGAAATCTTCTAATCCTGTGAATAAAATGTAAAATATTAGATGAGCAAAGAAAACGCTTATCTTCCTAAAACCCCCACATTACTACTTTGGAATGTTTTAATTTCTATTATTAGAGTCCATGCCGTGTTCCCTTCTCTTGAAACCTCTGTGAAGCCAGGCACTTTGTTATATCTTCTGGGTGAAACTGAAGTGTGCTGTCCATTACATGTGGGTAACACTTGTAGAGCTTGCTTTGCCAATAAAAGTGTCTTTGAATTGACTAGTGGGATGTGGTGCAAATTCTAATGCAAGATGAGGCTCTTTGTAAGCGCAGATTTTGATGAGAACTTCTCTAAAATTTCTAGTCAATTTTGTTTTGTTGTTGCTGTTGTGTGTGGCTCCTTCCTTGCTGTGGCCCACTGCTGTATGGTTGATGCTTGAAAGTGAAATGGTTATGAAATTTGCTTTATCCTTGGAGACTTGAACTGCTGTCTTAATGGTCAAACTGTACCTAATTAGCACCCACTTGCCTTCCTAGAGATCCATGTCTTTTGCAAAGACATTAGAAGAAATGACTTATAGATCATGAATTGTGTTTTTCCTGTCCTCTCTTACTTCATCGCTATCAACATAGTCTTCTCTTCCTGTTCAAGCTTTGTAAAATAAATATATATGACTTAGAACAGTTAAACAATAGGCAGGACACTGGAATGTGGCTTGCCTGGAACACAATCAGTGGCTTCTTCCAGGTGACATTAGGGATGTAACTGCACATGACTTTTAAGGGCACGTTAGTGATTTGGTGTAGGGTTTAGTATAATTTTGCTTTATGGCAATATAAACCCCATGCTTTGGAATATCAGAACAAGGGGAATTTTTGTTTCTTTTGCCTTCAGTAAACTTGATACCTCTGAGAGACTTTTTTTGATGGGGATGCTGGGATGTTACTGCTGAGGATTCTTCTCTGCTTGTGATATATGGCCTCTAGCTGCAGGGCTTTCTTGACCCACAGGATGTGGTCTCCTGTTATGCCTAGTCTAGTGTAACTGTAGGCTGCCCCACAAGGGTGGTCTCACCTACTTGTCCCTTTGATAGGTCTGTGTATGTGTCTGCTGGATGAATATCTTCAACTTGATCTGTCCCAGAACTGACCTGCAACATGGCGAAACCAGTGACACCACAGGTTATGTGGTGCTGAAGAGAACTGCTCTTCAGTGAGGTGATTATATAGACCTGATGGAAGGAGGCAAGAACAACTGGGCTTTTTGGCCCTGGCTTGCTGCTTCTTCACTTGGTGTTAACAGTAATTTGGAATGACTTTCTCTGGGAAAAAGAGAAGATGAGAATTCGAGCCCAGGATTTAGTTTCTATGGCTCATGTAAGTGTAGGCTTCTTTATTGTATTGTGTAATAGTCTTTGTGCTGCATTAGAGTCCAAGTGTGCTGAAAGATCAACCTATCAATATTGCAACTAGTGCAGTACTTAAACTGATGATGCCTTTTGTGGTGGAAACTTAATTCGTTAAGACCGGAAGCAAAGACTATTGTCTTTTACTTGGGCTAACACAGACTTACGTTCTGAGTTGCTGCCAGAGAAATTGTCAGTCTTAATATGAAAAGGTTTATCTTCTTGATTCTTCTTCTTTTATCTTGCCTTTAAAATGACTGATGGCTAGCAGAGAGTTGTTCTTGAACCCTTATTTGCAGAATCTGGAGCTGAGTTTTGCTTGCTCTCCCCACCCTTCTCCATTGATACAGTGGAGTGTTGTGATTTGACAGGCCTGGTCTGGGCATGCACACAAAGGGAGGCACAATCCCACCCTCCTCCAGAGCTGATGCAGAAATGGTGGTGCTGATGCCAAGTGTCTGGTTAGTCAAAGGAAGACAGAGCTAGCTGTTTGGAAACATAAGCTGCCTAAACAGCCATTCCTGTTCTCCCTGAATGAATATGTGACAGGCTGAAGGGGAAGATCTACATGGGCTGAATCTCACACATGACTTGTCAATTGGATCATGTAAAGATTCACTCTGATGGAAATCAGCGTTTCACATGCAGTGTGTGCATACAGTAAGGACAGTCCCTACTCTGAAGAGTTAATAATTTCTACATGTAATACATTGACAGATGTATCAAAAAACAAGAGACCTCCCTCCCCCAATAAATACTGATTAACAGTAAGTAGAAGCTCCACTCAGTTGCTTTACTTTTACTGTTGTTTATAGTCCTTGTCCTGTCCTCTCCATCCCCAAAATATCTTTTTCTTTTGGAGCTGCCTTTCTCTAGTCTTTCCCTTCCCCACCTCTGACATATGACATGTCTGGGGTTTGATACTGGGAGAGGGAAAATTCTTCACAGATGTAGTGCCCTCCTTAGAGGATCTAATTGCTGGTTTTGTCCTAGATAGTGCATGTTCCTGTTATCTGCCAGCATGCTCAATAAATGGTTAGTATTAGTCTAATGAGGGGTATCATATCTGAATCCAGCTCAAAGATCTCTCCTGCCTGCATGACTCTTCCACCTTTCCCCCATTCTGACTGTAGCAGCTCTTAGGGTGGATTGCCAATGGATATTTAACCACGTAACCACAAAGGTCAAGACACTTGAGAACAGAATCACAACTTGGACTTGGTTAGGAACCCTGGATTCCTGACTTGGGACAGTTTAGGTGCAGACAACTTTAAATAAAAATTATTGAATGTTCTATTTTGTTGCTTTGTAGCAGCAAACTAAATTGTTGGGCAGTATTCTGTAAGTGCATAATTAGCTTCAGTGGCCGTATTTACCCAACAGTCTAAGTGTCTTTCCCCATAACCTTTGGAGCTCATCTGTACAGAACTTAACTGAATGTTCTCTTTGCAAGATATGACAATAAAGATTGCCTATGATTGTTGAGACAGGTGTGCAAATGGCTAAGTTTTTTTTTTTTTTCCCTCTAGGGATAGTTGGCTACTTGATTTTGGAGTCTACAGAATTTTTTCTTGCGAGGGTAAAGAACTGAGCGATGGTAACTGCTTAAGAGCTGTTTTTTTTGTTGGGTGTTTTTTTTTTTTTTTTCTGCATAGTGAAGTCTGTGCCTTTTTCCCATATTAGAATGTTACATTTTTAAACATTTACTGTATTCAAGTGCAGAATGATCTAATTTGCCCTGTTTATTCTTTTGCATAAGAATTTTCAGCACAGCAGCATGTGTATCCTACTTCTAAATGTATAAACACGTGGCAAACAGACTAAGAAGAAAATAACTCTTGAGCCACTGTGGTAAATAGGTCTGTAAAGCCTTAAACACGAAATGACTTCTTCTGTCAGTTTGACTCTGAGACCATAGTTCTGTAAGTAATGAAGCAAAAGAAAGACTCAAACTGGGCTGAATGAGTGGGAGGATCCTTCAGTTTTACATATTTTTACTGCTCATCACCCTCTGGAGCACTTTCCCTGATCTGTTTTTTGCCAGGCTGCACAAAGCTGTGCCATTTTATGGGGATCATGGGACTGGGACTAGGGGAAGGAGGGCTGCAAGCTCTCGAGGCATTAGTGATGAATATGAAACCACAGTCTTGAAGTTTCTTTCCCATTTTGAGCAGATATCAGTGTGTTTCTGGAGGGCCTGTGAGAGCTGTGTTATCACTTAAATATAGTCAAATGAAGGCTGCTTCTTGTCCTTTGCTTATCTTGCACAGAAGAGGATTTGTTTTGG
This sequence comes from Indicator indicator, assembly GCF_027791375.1. Lineage (NCBI taxonomy): Eukaryota > Metazoa > Chordata > Aves > Piciformes > Indicatoridae > Indicator > Indicator indicator. The sequence goes on along the minus strand of NC_072013.1, from coordinate 11,433,335 downwards.
GAGAATATCTGGCAAAGAAATCAAAGAAACTAGGTTATAGCATGAAGGGCAGAAGAGTTTATCTTCCCCATGGAAAGCAGCCATGCTTTTCTGAGGATTTGATACCTAAATCCTCTTGTGTGTATTTCAGTTGGCCAAGTGTTTGTGCATTTATAAGGAGGGACACGGGAACAATGTCCAGAATGCTGTTACTATTTATAATTCCACACCGTTTGATAGTATACAAGGAAAAATGGAGGGAGAGGAATGAACCTCCAAGTTCTCATAATCTGGAATTAATGGTCCACATTCAACCTCAAAGTAAATGATAAGGAAATGGAAAAGTTAACTGAGCTCAGACTCTGAGGTTGAGATGTATGCTATGATGACTGTAATGGTGTGTAGCTTAGTGGTGTAGGTCAGTAGATCTGATCTTGACTCATCAAGGCTTGTTGGCTCAAGGTCGAAATGTACCATATGTTCTTACTTAGAGAATGATCTGTAGGAATAAATGTTATGTTCTTATGGTGTCTGGGTATGGCAGTGTAAGGTACCAAAAATATTTGGCAAATTCAGTCAAGACACAAACTACACACTAAGGCCTTTTTGCCTACCACAGAAATACTTTTTTTTTTTTTTTGACTGAAGAAGTAATTTTACTCTACCACCTTTAAAATGGATTACTACATAACTCTTCCTCTTAGGAATGGAGAGAGATGGGGGGAAAAAACCCATGTGCAACTGGAAAAACCAAAAGTTCTAGGGGCTTCTCAAGGTAGATCATAGTTACCAGCGATAAAATTCTGCTATGAATAGAAGTAACTAGGCAAGTAGCCCTGTGTTGTGCCACATCTTTATTGCTATTCGTTCATTTTAGGTTGCATTTGTAACACTGGTGGGCTTGGGTCATTCTTTGATCAGAGGATCTACTCTATACTTGGCTGAGTAATATCACCTCCTGCAACGCCCACAAACTGCCTCAAAAGTTTGATTCGATTTGATTTCTGTTGTACATTGCTCCTAAAAGTACAGTGGAATAACAGAAGGAAAATGGCTCTTAAGTCATTGCAGTAAATGTCTTCTGTTCAGTCTTACAGACACACCACTGTCTTTTCATGGTCTTTGGCTGTGAGATCCTGGTTCTAGCACAAGGCAGTGTGCCTGCATGTAGGGGGAGCTTTACCTCTGCAGACAGGCTTTTAAAAAAGCACCAAAAATTCTTCTTCCAGGGCTGAAGGATGCATCTGCTGAAGTGATCTGTGGGCTTTGTGTCTTTTATTTAGATATACATTTCAGATCCTGGAATTTGGTCCAAGAAGTAGTATCAGAAGCAGTTCATAATAATATTAATACAGGCACTTTTCATGAGAAAAATCCACAGGAATCTGTAGCTTACTTTTGTATGGAAGCAGTGCTTATTTCAATATGTGTGCATATCTTCTCATCCAAAAAAATGGTCCCAGAGAATAAAAGTTTCATGAAAATAGGCAGCACAACGAAGGAAAGTCACTAAGAAGCTTGGCTGTGGGTAAAGATTCCTCATGAGTTTGCATTTTGTTAGATATGAAAGAATCTCTTCCCTCTCTCTATTTGGTAACAGATGCACCAAAATTGACTGTTAGAAATGAAGCCATCTGAAACTGGCGTTGTTAGTTCTGCTTCTCATGTAGCTATTGAGATTAATCAGGTGTGCAAGTTGGAGTTTTGCTGGACATAAGCCTGTTTCCAGGTTCTGAAGCAGTGGCAGTGGTCCAAGTGGTTAGTTCACCAAACTCAAGAGATATTTAGTCCTCTCTTGTTAGGAGGCAGAAGTCTTCAATGGGCTTTAATTGGATTGCTTTTTAGGACTACTCAAAAGCTTTGGCTGGTTTAGGATGTGGATGCTTGGCTACAGAGTGATATTTCTGGTGAGAAGCATACGTTAAAATTGTGTTCTGGGCTAACTGGCTGCTGGTTGTTTCTCAAATATGGAAGAGAGGTTTGGGGTAGGGTTTGGGGATTTTTTTTTTTTTGTGTGTGTGTGCTTAACTTAAAGTTTTGTGGGCTTTTGGATTTTCTGTTAAGTGTCTCATATTGCGTTTATCCCCACCTTAAGAGTCCATGGAGGCTTCACTCTTTTGTATAGCAATACATTTTAACTGGGACATATGAAATAATTACTGTTCCTCTGCCTCTGAATGGCTGAATATGAGGTAAAATATTGCTGAATGTCACAGTTTACGGCCTGGCAACTTCCATTTATTTTAATGTGCTGGATTATACACTGGTGCTTTAGGAGCTGCACACAAGTGTCCTGAGGTAATATCTTGCCAGATAAGATCCCTTGGATTGCTGGGTCTAGTCTGATTGAACTGGAAGGAGGCTGCAGGCATGACTCTTTTTTCCCTCTGGAGACTCCAATTTCTTGGTCTTCAGGCCATGTTACAAGGCCTGTGTGCCTTAGCCTATCTGAGGTAGAAGCTAGCTGAGGGGTTTTGCTGAGGGCAGGGAAAGGAAGGAAGGAAGGATGTCCTATGTGCTTCCAAACCTCCTCAGCACCTCGGAGCAAATGAGAGACATTTTATAATGCAAGCCGAACGAGTTCTGATAGTCTTTCCTCATTAGTTACATCAGAAGGGCAAAGGATCTTTACTACTACTTGGTTTTTTTTTTTTTCCTTCTTTTATTTCCACCTCCCCTACCTTTCCCCCCTCCCCTCCACACCTTTTGTCTTGCTTTCAGTTCACCCATCTGCATTTGGTCTTGCCCAGGCAGCTGCTGCTCTATTTGTATGTTCCCTGGGGGTGCTCTGGTGCTCCTTTAAGATCTCCTGTTGCTTTGGGAATTCACCTTTTAGACATGGTGCTTCATTAGCCTCTTTCATTTATTTAGTTCTGTGAGAAAAGATTTCCCCTCCTAAAAAGCAGAAGAACGAGTTTCCAGCGGCATGTGCTTGAGAGAAGACTGTCTCTATGTAAATAGAGCAGGTTTAAAAGTGTCCTGCTGTTGGCAAAGGAACGGCTGGGGAGTTTTTGATGGGATATTGTCGGACCGAGTTGGCACTAGGAGGCCCCTTGGAGGTGAGGGCTGAAGAGCTGCCCCCTGCGCTTCCTTGCCCAGGGAAGGGTTGCTCGCCAGGGAGCAGCGGCATTGCCCCTCTGCACCATTGCCTCTCCTCCCTTGCCTCAGCACAGTCGCTCCATTTTGTTCCTGCTCGTTAGAGAAAAAGAGTTGTTGGGGATTTTTCGACCGTGGAGTCCCGCATTTCCTCATTTGCCACCTCTCTCCCCTGCTGGGCATTGTGGGAGAGTCGTCCCCTCTGCAGGCGATGGTGGGAACCACCCCATCCTCACTTATCACCAGTGACAAATCAATGGCAGCCTTCAGAAAGCTGGCCCCCAGGATCCCTGCTCTGGAGCAGTGGGAGGCTTCCCTGCCGGATAAAGGACTCCTTGCAATACTGACTTGTTGCCTTAAATCTAACAGAGGAAACCTTTTCATTCTCTTCAGGAGCGACTCCCTCCCTTCTTGATTTGTCTTGGGGAAGGTGGTGGCTGGTGGAGGGGGGGCACTTGGAGAGCAAGGAGGGAGATGGGAGAGGGGGAGCACTGGAGTTTGTAACGATTTTTCTGTTTCCCTTTCACAATAGTCCGGCTAGTGCCTATAGAGCTGGGCTCACAAAGCCTTCCCGAAGTGCCCGAAGTCCCGCAGGGCTCCTCACAGCGCAAGCTTGCTGTGTGTATTGCTACCAACAATACCGCTGGGCCCAGCAACAGGCTCCAGCTTTGGGCAAATATTTCTACAGCTTTTCCTTAATTGCTTTTGAGGGGAGGAGAGTAAGATGGGTTTGAGAGGCAGGAGGGAGAAAGAAAATTTGTATATGTGAGTGAGACAAAACTAGAGATAGGTGGAGGAATTTATCCCCTAGTTCTTCAGGTTTCTAAAAGGAGCCTTTGTCACCATTCAGAATCCATGCTAAAGCTACAGAGGGTTTGGGAGCATCAGAGTTGGATCTGAGGGAGAAGGGAAATTTAGGCAGACAACACTGTCTCTTTAAAGCAAACTCTTGTAGCTCGACCATCTAATAGGTTTTGGCCTTGGGAGTTCCTTGAGCCCGTTGCTGTAGTCCTAAGATAGTCAGCTAAGCTCATATGTACGTGCTAGTGCTGTCCCCTATTTCTAAAGCTGCAGTGGAAATGTCTAAACAGCACAGAACTGCCTAATGGTGTCAATAAGAGACTGTATGAAACCACTACTCCGTAGCGTTATGGGGAAAAAGTAACCAGGCCACCTCCCTTAGACATTGCTTTCCTTCCCTGCAGGGCTGGCAGCAAGCTTGGCATGCCTATAGTTTGATGTTAAATTTTAGCATTGGTTAGCTGTATTGCATACATAATTTGCTGTGTATTAGAGATTCAAATGTCTACTTAGACCTGATGCTCGAGTAGAAATGATGCCAGAATCCTATTTCTTGTTCCAAATACATCTTGTCAGAAATCAAATCTGGATAGGAGATGCTCTTGTGTGTCAGTATTCTCCCAGAACAGGGAGTACTCTTGCTCAAAGGTCATACTTCTGCAGAAGCTTTATTCTGAGCATTACTAGTGGCTGCACACATGGAGACTGGGCTTCCTGAGCTCTCTGGCCAAGGCCTGGCTCATCTTCCATTTCCATTCAGTTAAGTTCCAGAAAAATTTCCAAACTGAATCCCATCTCCAAGCAATTGACAGGATCACTTTGTGTCCGTGTGTGGAACAATACACAAGACGAGGGAAGGCAAGACTATTGTGCTATGGTAAAGCTTGCAGTAAAGTTCTTAGCATGGATATAGTCAGCCCTGTTAAATAAGGGAGACCTTTTCCTCTCATTTGGAAGAGAGGGTAGAATAAGTTTTCTTCTTTGTAGGAAGAATTTACTAATATGCCAAATACAGGGCTGAGTCAAAATCATGTGCATAACTTGTGTGGAGATCTTCAAGAATCCTTATCCTCACTGGCATTTGGTGACTGCTCCGTTCTTCTGTATGATTTGTGATAATCTCTTTGTAGAAGCATTGTATCCTTAGAGCATCACAACTACAAGTGAGGCAAGGTTTGTAGGCAGAGAGAACAACTAATATGAGTGAAAAACCAAAGGAGCTTTTGGAAGCATTTTCTTCTGAGAGCTGCAACAGAAGCCTAAGGATTTAAGTGCAAGTTGAGAAGAGGTGTTTTGTGTTCAGCTTGATGGTGTTAGTGAATTAGAAATTAAAAATAAGGTTCCTGATATCTCTTGAGCAGGAGGGGGATAATGTGTGGAAAAGGAATAGTATCGTAGAGGCTAAACCTACCCCAGTCTCTTCCTGATTTTCTCTTTCTTTTCAATTGATTGAAGTTTAGCCAATTAACTTTCTAGACTGAAGCTGGAGGGAGAGAGAGAGAGAACAGTTTCTGTTTAAAGCTGTTTCTGAAACTTCAGTTAAAAACGAGTTTGGAAAACAGAGGAAATGCTTCCCCTGTGCTGAGTAGGAGTTAAAAAGTCTGTCAGCAAAAGCCTGTTTGACTGTCTCTGTGATGAACATTGACTATGTGGTGGCAGGCTTGAGTTGAGTAGGGGCTCTGCTCCAATTATTGCCCCAAGTGAAGGGCTGCAGAGGAACTGTAGTCTAGATGATACCTTCTGAGAGGCCACCATTCGGCCTGAGGGCTCCTTTGCTGGCCTACAGGCAGTAAGGAGAAGGCAGCTTCATGAGGCTATTTCTGTCTGATACGATGCAGCATTGAAGATTGTGTTACAATGCCAGGAATTAAATGGAGTCCCCTATGGAGCTGAATCTGTCATCCCACAAGCCTGTTAAGTGAAAATCAACTATGTAATGCCAAACACTGAAGAATGTGACTTGACTGCCTGTTTAAATTCTTCCAGGTAATTTTAAAGGGTTGGCTTTTTGCTAACACTTTTCCATCTGCATCACTTAGCACTTTTGTAATCAGCTTGCATGTGACTTAAACTGGGGTATGTGTACTCAGCAGACACAGAGGAAAATTTGACTGTTTGCACTTGATATGAATCAATTCTAATTTCTGGGCCTTTTTTGGCTGGGGGCGGGAATAAAAAATAAGAGAAAAGGTTGAGAAGAAAGAGTAACAGAAGATAATGGGATTATGGAAGCAGGGAATCGTAGATCCAAAGCAGGATCACCTAGGGGAGGCCACCAAGAGCGGATCCAGGTGGGTTTTGACAGTCTCCAGAGGAGACTCTGCAACCTCTCTGGGCAGCCTGTTCCAGTGCTCTGTCATGCTAACTGTGAAGAAGTGTCTCCTCGTGTTGAGGTGGAACTTCCTGTGTTCTAGCTTATACCAATTGTTCCTTGTCCTACTACTGGGCACCACTGAGAAGAGACTGGCACCTTCATTTTGACACCCACCCTCAGATATTTGCAGACATCAATAAGATTCCTTCTCAGCCTTCTCTTCTCCAGGTTAAACAGCCCCGGTTCTCTCAGTCTTTCTTCTTAGGAGAGATGTTCAAGTCCCTTAATCATCCTCGTAGCTCTGCACTGGATTCTCTCCAGTAGATCCCTGTCTCTCATGAATTGGGGAACCCAAAACTGGATACAATATTCCAGGAGTGGTCTCAACAGGATGGAGTAGAGGGGGAGGAGAACCTCGGGAGACCTGCTGGACACTTTTCTTGATGCACTCCAGGATACCATTGGCCGTCTTGGCCACAAAGGGCACATTCCTGTCCTATGGATAACTTACTGTCCACTAGAACTCCAAGGCCTTTTTCCATGGAGCTGCTTTCCATCAGCATGACCCCTGATCTGTACTGGTGCCTGGTGTTATTCCTCCCCAAATGAAGGACTCCACACATGTGCTTATGGAACTTCATGAGGGTCTCCTTCACCCAGCTCTCCAGCCTGTCCAGATCTTGTTGGATGTCAGGACAGCCGTCCAATGTGTCAGCCAGCTCCTCCAGTTTCATATCATCAATGAACCTGCTGAGGAAATACTCTATCTCCTCATCCAGATCATTGAGAAAGATGCTGAACAAAACTGGACCTAGTACTGATTCCTGGGGAACACCATGGCCACAGGCCTCCCACTGAACTCTGTGCTTCTGATCACAATGCTCTGAACTCTGTTGTTAATCCATTTTCCAAACTACCTCACAGTCCAGTCTAACCCACTTTTTGTGCATTTGTCTGTGAGGATGTTCTGGGAGACAGGATCAAAAGCCTTGCTGAATTTGAGGAGGACAATATCCACTGCTCTCCCTTCATCTACCCATTTGGTCATGTTAAAAGATTAGTAAAGCAATGAGGCAATGTGGGCAGAAGGAAGGAGAGTTCTGGGTAGCAGGTGTGAGATGGGTCACTGCCTTTTCTCTCTTTTCTGATGTCTAGCCTGTCCCATTTCTCTGTAGTGGTTCACCCACAATGAAACTTGTCTTTCAGATTCTTTTCTCTTGCCTCTCCTTTTTCTTAGAAAAAAGGGCCTTGCAGGTTTGAGAGGCCTGAAGCTGACCTGTTTGGCACACTGTTCTGTACCACCTGCATTTCTCCCTTTTCCCCCTCTGTTGTGTTTTACAAGCATCCAATACTTCTGCAGTCCATTCCTTGGCTCTTCAGGTTGGACACTTAGTAACAGAGGTTAGTGGCTTCGGACTTTGGCTGTCTGAAATCCATAAAATGGAGCTGGTGAATCAGTAATTTAATTCAGGAAGATCTGAAGACAAATGAGTCTGTGTTTATGAACTGTTTGACAGTTCAGGACTTCGTGCTGCAAGTAATGTGGGGATTGTGTGGTCTCATAAGTGCAGAAGGGGCCTGTTAAAAGCTGTGCAAGTGAATTTAATTCTGAGATTTCATTAAAGATTTCTTTTTAAACTTTACTTATAACAGATTTTAAATGTTCAGTGTAATCAGAAGAAAATAAATCCTGCTGCTGTTGAAGTGTGCTGTATAAGATGATGTTTTTGAAAAACTGTTGCTCAGTTCTGCGTGCCAGGAAGCAAACCTTTAAAATTCACACCTGTAAAAGTAAATATGCTCAACTCTTCTAGGTTCTGTACCATTGCACCTGGTCCCTTGTTTCCCTTCAATGAAGAGAGAGTTGGTGTTGGGGAGTCATGATCAGTTTCTTAGTATGCTGTTTAGTGCTGCCTCTGTGGTTAGCCTCTTCCTCATGGGCCGTTTAGTCCATGGGGAATACCTGTGTCTACATTTATATTCTGTAATATATTTTTTTATATTGCAGCTGTCCCATAGCATTTCCCTACTATTTCTGCTCCTTCAGGAAGAGGAGATCTGAGTCTCTTATAATGCTCTGCTTGCAGCCTCTTTCAGCCTCTTTAGACCCATTGCCTGGTAAATGAGAAAGTCGAGTAAAGGCCACAGGTCTGCACATGAAAAACACAGGGAACATGAGTTGAGATCCATGTTAATTTCCCTCCGGAAACTGCCTCTCTGTAATTACAGTTCCAACATCCTCCAGAAGAAAAGGACCCTGTCCCCCCTACAGCCCTCTTGGCAAATTTGATGCTTCTTGCAGAAGGGAAACCAGGCGTGGAGCAGAGCAGGTCAGCTGGGTCCTGAGAATGCTCCCCTTCTGTGTCTTCTTTGCAGGAGGGGGGTGGGGGCTGTTCTTCTCCCCAGCTTCCTTCTTGCCTCTTCCCCCAAGTCTCCCAAGTAAATACAATTTTATTTTATTATATTGCTGCCTATCTGCTGTTGTTTATTATACAAAAAAGGTGGAAGGGGCAAGAAGGATCGAAAGAGTCTGACGACAGGAGGAGATGAATTGCTGAAGAATGACACTGGCAGGGACTATTGTTCATTTTAACGCTGGAGCAGGAGCAGAGAGAAACATTCACACGCCATTCTTGGGTATCCTGCTGGGCAGGCTAGGAAAGGGGCATTCCAGCTGGTCATGAGATTTGGCTGGACAGATTGAATTGGGCTGAATAGAGTGCTCGCCGGGTTTTATTATTATTATTTTTTTCTTATAAAGAAACCCACTGATTAATTGCGGTGGAACTCCATTAAAGGGAGAGTCTGGAGCCTACATACACATTATAGACATAAAGCTCTCAGCCTACCAGCATGTGATAACTGTGCCTTAACCCTTTGCAAGGCTTACAGGGGGAGAGGGGTGCTCAGAGAATCAGCATTGCTCAGTCTGTGTTTACATGTTTGTGTGAGAGGACTTCTGTCCTTTGGGGAAGGAGTTGTGTGCCCAGCAGGCGACCTGTAAACAGACTGTATCTCATGAAAGACAAGTGCCTGATGAATGAAAATAAGATTTAGGGATATTTTGTTCATGGAGAGGTTGTATGGGAATTTGCTCGAATGCTGCTGGCTTTATTTTAATGGTTTTGTCCAGTTTAGCAGAGCTTTTTTCCTGTGATATCATGAGTGTGACAACAGGAAAAATGTGTGAAGAGACTTGTAAAGTTCCACAGACTCCTTGGGGATTGTTGCAAATGAACTTGGTAGAAACATGAATACTCCTGTACTAGATGTAAGATAAAAACATAGGTGAGTATTTAAAAGAATGCTGCAATCTGTGTGAGAACAAAGCTGCAGTTCTTCTGAACTTGGGGACTGATGTGGAGTTTGAATGCAGATGGACACCTTGGACATACATTATCTCTGCCTTGATGGGATGGAATTTCAAGATGGTTGAGACCTCTTTCTGTGAGTGAAAACCCTCCTTTTTATTATGTACTGATTTAATTTCAGATGTGTGCAAAAAAAGTCCAGGTTGTGATACTTCTGGTTTTCTTTAACCCTTCTTTTTACTCAGATGGTTTAATGTCTGAACATGATTGAATGCCCTCTGCTCATTCTCTTGCTTCTTTAATACCTTGTTTGTAGCTTGCTTCTTCTGTTCAGAAGCACAGATGATTTATTCAGATCAACTCTTCAAGCTCTGAAAGGGATTTCTGTGTTGCAGTACAAAGATATTGAGGGGGGGAAAATGTTCTCTCCCCCCAGCAATGCTCAGCTTCAAGTGTGACACAGTGGAGGATGGCACGATCTCTAATCAGCGTGCTCTCGTTGTTTTATCCTTTTCTGTAGTACCCTGTGCACAGGTGTGCCCATTGGATTGGAAATGTTTCTGTAGAGGTAGAAAGAGTGGAGATGTAGTTCAAGCAAATAATGGTCTGTTGTGGGCACTGGGAAGATGACAGAGGGATTATTTTTTGCTACCTAAAGCTCCTCATTCTTTCCAGTTCATAGAACTATAGAATTGTTTGTGTTGGAAAACAGCCTTAAAATCCTCAAGTCCCACTGTTAACTAGGTGCTGCCAAGTCCACCACCAAACTGTGTCCCTAAGCACTATATCTACGTGTCTGTTAAATATCTCCAGGGACAGGGACTCAACCACTTCCCTGGGCAGGCTGTTCAAATGCTTGACAATACTTCCAGTGAGACATTTTCCTCATATGCAATCTGAACCTTCCCTTGTGCAATTGTGAGTCAATTTCCTCTCATTCTATTTATTTGTTCCTTGGGAGAGGAGGCCAACACCTATCTTGCTGCAGCCTCCTTATAGGTAGTGTAGAGAGTGATAGGGTCTCCCTTCAGCCTCCTTTTCTCTGGACTAAACAACCCCAGTTGCCTCAGCCATTCCTCACGAAAGGGCTTTAGACCTTTAACCAGCTTTGTTGCCCTTCTCTGGACATGCTCTAGAACCTCAACATCTTTCTTACAGTGAAGGGCCCAAAACTGAACCCATTATTTTAGGTGTGGCCTTGCTGGTGCCAAGTACAGGCAATTGATGGCTTCTCTGGGCCTGCTGGCCACACTGTTCCTGATGCAGGCCAGGATGGTGTTGGCCTCATTGACCACCTGGGCACACTGCTGGCTCATATTCAGCTGGCTGTTGACCAACAGCCCCAGGTCCTTTTCCACTGGGCAGCTTTCCAATCACTCTTCCTGAAGCCTGCAGCATTGCATGGGATTGTTGTGACCCAAATGCAAGACCAGGCACTCAGCCTTGTTGAAGCTTGTACTACTGGCCTTGACCCATATATCCAGTCTGTTCAGATCCCTCTGCAGAGCCTTCCTACCCTCAAGCAAATCAATACTTCCTCCAAACTTGGTGTGGTCTGCCAACTGAGCAGGTGTACACACCAATCCTCTTGTCCAGGTCATTGATAAATATACTAAACAGAACAGGCCCAAATACTGAGCCCTGGGGAACACCGCTTGTGACCAGCTGCCAACCAGATTTACCTCCATTCACCACAACTCTCTGGGCTCAGCCACCCAGCTGTTTTTTCACCCAGCAATGAGCTGTCACTTTCTCCAGGAGAATGCTGTGAGAAACTATGTCAAAGGCTTTCCTAAAGTCTGGGTGTACAATATTCACAACCCTTCCCTCATTTACTTGTGGATAGCACCCATGACAGAAGCTCTCTGAGAAAGAAGTTGCTGGTCTCCCTTTCTATTGTTTTGCATCTGTGGCCACTTCCATCAAAAGCTACCAATGCAGCTTGTGCTTTCACTGGCTTGGCTTTACAGGAAACAATTGTCAAATGGACAAGACCTTATGCTCTGCTCCTTCCTATTGGGAAAAGGAAAAGAAAAAAAAAGGCAAAACAGTAGTGTCTTTAAACTCTCTCTGCATAGACATCTGTATTAAGTGTTTGAGTATTGAAGGGAAGAAGAGCATTGTACTGCCTAAGTCCCACAATTCATCAGTAAAATGGAGAACAACACGAGCAGACAGGCTCTTACAAGCTTTTCAGTACATCCTGTTCAAGAAAAGAGAGCTTGCTGCAAGTGCTGCTCCTGCAGCAGCTGTGTGCCAACCCCTCTGGTAAGGTGGGGTCTGTTGAGATCTTAGGCAGCAGGTCTTAGCTGACCAAGGGTGAGAATCAAGTTTCATGGTAACCGAGCACTGACAGAGCCAACCTCTGAAGAGTAAGGTAGATGAGAGCTGCTGTAATTGCAAACATATTTATGAGCACATAAGACCTAAAAAGTCTGCTGTTTATGCAACTGAGTGGGGGGGTCACTTCTGCACAAAAATCTTACTTGTTGCTGACTTCACATGTCTTGCTTCTTGTTTCTCTTTCTTCTGTTTGTTTGTGGCCTCCCCTCCATCCTCCTTGCCACCTACTAGCCCTGCTGTAGTGCTTTCCTGCAGTTCTGTTAACGTTTAACAAATTTCCCTCCAGTTCCTATGTTTCTTTTGGCTGTAGCTCAAGGCAAACTCCCCAGATCCAAAACTAATTTAGGGCTCTGAGCAACAGTAGCATTTAAATATTGGCTCTGTGCCATCAGGCGGGCAGCCTCTTCACTGAGAAAAAATCTAATTCCAGTGTTTATTAGATCAACAGTGGCCTCAGGGCTGGACTTCTTTAGTGTTGGCCTTCTAATAATTGTAAGGCTAATACAGAAACTTGGGAATCCCCAGGAGGATCTCAAGAGCCTGGCTCTGACTTTTTTTTTTTTTTTTTTTTTTTTTTTGGAAATCAGGACTTGGATCTGAATTAATTTGGGTCAGGGAGCACAGGGGAGCAGCCTGGTGAAGTGGAGCAGGAAGTGTTATTTTGACTTCCCAAGCAGCATGTGTAAATCCTTCTGCATTTGTGCAGTAGTGACTTTGATTTCCTGCAAGTTTGTTTTACAGATCTCTTGGGGGTAAGGACCTCAATAGAGCAGGGCAAATTGTGCCCTGATTAAGAAGTGGACTGGGACTGGGTAGGATCTGCATTAATTTCTCAGTTTGGCCACAAGCTCTTTGGGAAGTCACTTAGGGCTCAGGTTTCCAAGCATGAAGAGTGCTTGCAGTGGGGGGTATGAGTGCTCTGTAATACCAAGAGCCAGGTCTAAATCTCTTTGGCCAGATGTGTAATGGCAGTTAAATGTTGGATTTGGTATTGATTTTAGTGACTTGGGCACCCAAATACTCACAGATCTGTGCTGCTGGGCTTCCATTTTGTGCTTCTGAATTGAAGATAATACCTTCCCAGTTTGAAGAGGCATTGAAATTGTTCATTAGTAGAAAAAGGCATTCTGACACCATAGTAGTGGAGGCCTTGCACATACCTACAAAGATGTGGTTCTGTAATTAGGTCATTTTACTTTTTGTTGATCTTCCTCCCCCCACGCCAGTGCTGTTCCTACGGTTTCATTGAAGGTGAAACCCAATGTAAACCACATTAAATTGGCTGTAAGGGATCCTCCTGTGCTTTCCACTATTGCAGTGAATTTTTCTGGGATGTGAGTATGAATGAGCCATAGAGCTTGTGGATTTGTTGAGGGCAGCACCTGAGACTTCCAGCTGAAGCACAGGAAGAGTTTTGTGACCACTTCTTAAGCGTTGCAGAGGAGTCTGAAGTCCAGGTGCTGTGGGAGGTGTAGGTTGGTGTTTCGTGTTGTGCTTAGAAAGCAAACAAATATGGGTGGGCTGAATAGAGATGTACAGCATAGCTGCCCTGCAGTAACCCTAGTCACTGATGTTCCTGTTTTTCCGGTTGGCAATTCTATTGGAAAGAGCTTACCCTGTCAAACATGCTTGTGTTAAGCTTGTGTTTTTGAGTGCACGTGTGTATGTGTATATATTTATAACGTGTTACTGGTAGAGGTTTCTTTTTTACTTTAAAGTTAATCCACTTCTCTGGTAGGCCACACAGTTGCTGTGATACCTCTGTGGTTGTGTGATACTTCTCTCTTTGCCAGGTCCAACCCTGCACTTTCAGCTCAGTCTGACCAGTTAATAATTGCCTGTTTGCTGCTCATCCTCTGAGGGCAACATAATATCATGTAGGGGGTTATTTTTTAGAAAATATGTACAGAACAGCTCTCTTTGTCTCAAGATAGCTGCATTGATCTTGTGGTTTGTGTTTTTGAAGTCCTCCCGAATGTGGGATTGCAAAAACAAGCTTCTGCCTCCTTGTTGCCACAAAACCTCAGTGGGTATTGCTATTCCTTTGCTGGAGAGCTCCTCTGCTAAGCAGAGCTCTTGTGGTTGGCTTCCCAGTCTCTTGTGTGGCAGTGAGCTGGAAAGCTACAAAGCTCAGATGCTCCACCACTAACATGATGGCATTTTTATAGAAGATCAAAATAAACTCCTTAAAATGACCTTGTAAGAGAACAGTCTCTGTCTTGTCCAGGAAACCTGGCCTTTTCTGTGCATTTTTTTTTTCCTTTATATACCTGGAACACTTCAGTCCAGCTAGGACATTAGGTTCCCTAAAAAGGAGGACTTGAAAATGTTTTCTTCTTTGTCTCCTGAAAAGAAGTGTCTGACTATCCATGTTATATGTTCTGTGACCTATCAGGCGGAGGAGCTTGGCTTTTGTCTTGAATAGGTTAAGTGGTCCAAAGAATGCTCTGAGTTCTAGTTTTGGAAAAAGCTGGCATATGTTCTGAAGGGCAGGATGTCCTTACAGCTAGTCCAGTGCCTGAATTACCTGGAATATGAAAGAGGTTGGCTGATTGTCCCTGTGGGACAGACTTAGCATATTTCAGAGAGCCAATGTAGAGTAAAACCTTGAAGACCAGGTCAAAAATGGTGTCCTAATGTGTTGTGACCAAGATTATGGGTGCTTTGTAAGTCCCGAGAGCACTGGACAAGCATGGATGCAGATCATAAGTGGTGTGTGAGGGGAAGGAGAAGCTCAAGGAGCTTCTGAATCTAAAGAGAAAGGTGTCAGTTTCTTAGAGAATCTGTGGTAAGGAAGTGGCTGGATAGGATCCTTTGTCCTCTGGATTTCCCTGAGTACATTTACCAGGCTTTTATCCTTGCAACCCAGATGGAAAAATACCACTTTCAGTTTTTCTTGGTTCCCTAAAGCCTCTGATCACTACATTTCAAGGAAAGAAGGCAGTAGTGCTTTCTCCTCTTAGCTGCCCTCTTTAGACCACTCCATCTTTTTTACCCCTCACCCCAAGACAGCTTAGCTTATTGTGAAGATGCAGTTAAACAGGTGTAGTTTACAGGCAGTAGATTAAAATATGAGCTGTGACCTGTAACCAGTTCTTCAGTAGCATCTGCTGAAGTTGGAGGTCATTACTGTTCAAGAGTACATGCAGACAGGAAGATGTATAGCTATCCTATACAGAACTGAAAACTGAGTGGGTTTGTCTTTGCTTGTTTTTTTAGCTTCAGTCAAGTTGACTTAGTCCATGCACAGTGAGATGACAGCTGTGTCTTGCTCAGCTGTTAAGCAAGGGATTTGGTGAAATCCCAGTGATGACCGCAGCTTGGAAAAGGACATGACAGGAATGGGAGCAGAAACAGAGTTAATGTTGGAAAAGTACTGAAAGTTTGTTTGGCTTAGAAGTTAGTACTTGGGTTACTTAAACTAAGGGAAGTGAAGTAAAAGGAGAAATGCAGAGATGCAAATGACATCTTTGTTTTCTCATATTGCTGTTATGAGTGACAGATGCCTAGCTGTTTTTCATTAGATGTTGTAGGCTGCTTGCATTCATCTTTATTCAGTGAAATACCTCTGAAGTTCTGATTCTTCAAGGTCTTTTCCCAGAAGTGACAGAACATATCTTTTCTGTGACAGTAGTAAACCATGGGTGCTCCTGTAGCTGAGGTAATGTAAGGCTCTCTATAGGGTAATTGCTTCAAGTATTTACTCTGCTGCTTTTTCTGGCTTTTCCAGTGGATTGCAGAGCTCTGCTTTCATGTTCTGCTGCCACCAAAACCCAAGTGTGGTAGCCTGCGTAAAGCTGTGGTACATTCAAGGAACAGCAGTGATCAAAGTAAGCCTTTCACAAAATACTGTAGCATCAAGAGCAGAGATCTCTTCTTAAGGACTTGGTGATAACCTGCTTTGCCCAAATCATTTCTTCTGAAGACTGTAAGTGGTAGAATTTGATTGAAGTGGTGCATGTCAGTTGACCAAAAATTTAAAACATAGCTGCCTCACATTTATTTAGAAATATCCTCTATGATGAGTATGAATCAAAGCTACTTAGGTTTATGTTTTGGACCATTCTTTGTATACTCCAACAACAGCCAGTAGTGGTTTTATGTCTGTACATCTTTCCCTTTGTTTCTGCAACGTATTTGCAGAACAAAAGGATGAGAGAAATCCATCTGTCTGTGGAGTAATGGAGAAGTTAAAGGAGAGCTTGTGGAACTTAAAATACCCATGTTTTCTGTCCTGTAACTGGGAAAGCAAGCTCCAGTGTTTAACTAGTCCTCAGCAATGTCTGTAGCTTATCTCCATGAACTTTGGTATAGTAGAAAGATTTCCAGCGGCTCAGTGAGCTTTGTTCTCAAGTTCTGTCATTCTAGTGAAACTTTTTGGTCAATAGAGTAGGCGAAATACATCAGAAGTACCTTTTTCCTATGGGTTATCTCTTTAAAGCAGCAGGTTACTTCTCTAGCTGGCATTTAGCAATTGTTTGGTATCATGAAGGTCTCACGGTAACATTGCTGCTGTTGTGCCATTCTTTCCTAAATTTTAGTATCTCTGCAGTCTGTGATTCATGAGAAGTTGATCACAACCCTCATGGGGCAGGAAAGGATAGAGGTTATTAGTGTGTGGTTTTGAAAAAAAAAACAACACCCAACTGTGGAAGAAATGGAAAGTTACGTGCCTCATGTTGCTGAGGTGACTAATTCTTGCAAATCATGATGTTGGCTTAAGGTGGTGTTTTAAAGTGTTTATCACCTGTGTGTTTGGAAAGAGTTTGAGTCACGTAGTTCTGCCTGCCAGGTACTGGTGGCCCAGCTAAACATTGCTGCGCTGTTGTAGAGTGGATGATGGCATTTCTGAATGCTGTTATGCAGCAGCAACCTTTTATTATTCTATTTCTGAGTGGTGTTTCCTTTCTGTTTAATGTGCTTGAGTGGAGTGGTCTTCTGTGACTAATAATTCTGAGCTCTTTATATCTGTCCCTTGGACTCTTTGTTGTAGTTCTCTATTAATGTGCAGTTGTGCAGAAGCTTGCAGCTACATAAGGAAATGCCTCTCCAGGCTAAAATCAGCAAAGCATGTTTCTTGATGGCATCCTTCAACTATCATTGTGAACTTCATAATACAATATGGATGAAATGCTCTCTGTTTACGAGGTAAAATCTACAGATAACGAAATGTCAGATCTGAAGGGAGGAAAATTTCACAATGTGGGAAGCATAATGTTCTTGCTCCTTCAAATCCAACTTTATATGTAGGAAATATGGATTAGTCCAGAGAAAATATAAGTATGTGAGTTAAAACGATTTAGGAGCCTGAATTTCATCCACGAGGGGCCTTGGAGGTGAGAAACAGGAGGTCAGAGATGGTATGCTGCAGCTTTTCTGTCCCTTTTTTCTTTCTTGTTTTACCAAGAATCTGTTGAAGGTGAGGACAGATGCTCCCTCTTTAATGTTTTTGAACACAGTTGTAGAGAGAATGGGAGAACCATTGGTCTTGAACTGTGGTCTTTTGAAGGCTCAAAGTCTTTTGTAAAAGATGTCTGTTTCTAATGACATTGGACAAGATTCCTGAAGCAGACCAATACAAGGCTAATAAGGTACTTTTTTTTTTTTTTTTTTTTGATAGCAGTGATTGGCAGATATGCAGAGGTACAGAACAAAACCTGCAGTTTTGATTCCTCTGCCAGCTGCAAGTGTTTCAGGGAACCTTGGCGTTAGGGAAAGTGGAACATTAGCCATTTAATGGGAAGTAAATATGCAGAAAGCATAGCAGTATGTTCATATTTCAGTCAAATGATGATCTGGATAACAGTTGAGAAGTTTTACCAGGTTCTTACAGAGTAATTCTGGTGTCACCAGGAAAGAGCTGTACAGGAGTCTGAAGAGAGGACTGGGAGGAAAAGCCTCAGATAAGACTTGCTCCTGTCTGGCCTTGCTTGATAGAATTCCTCAGCTGCTTGGAAATAGTTATCATCAACCTGATACTTCTTGTCTGCCTTTGGACAGAGACTTTGGGCTGAGATTTTGATGTGCTTAACATGCTTTGGTGGTTGAAAGATTCTTGTTACTGTACTGGGACTTCACTTTGTCCACCACGGGTTACTTTCATAGGCAACTGAGAGGTTGCACAGGAAACGAGGGATAATAAAGGTCTTTGTCAGAAGAAAAAAAAAAAAGAAAGAAAAAAATACAGAATTGGTAAATCATTGCCTTTTGTCTGATTTAAAGAAATAAATAGAAGGGGGGTGGGGAGAAAAAAGCCATGTTGGTTCAGGGTTCAAACAGAATCTGTTTGATGTCTTGAGGTAGCAGTGTGCCTTAACATGTCTTGATAAACATTTTGTTGCTATGGTTAGAACATGTTGTTTGTTTTCACTATTATCAGTCTCAGTGTGGAGTTCAATCTCATACCTCACTACTGCATGGGGAGAAGGTGTCTTCTCCATGTGACACATGCATATTTAGCCTAAAGTTGGGGTTCTGGCTACCATATTACAGAATCACAGAATCAGACAGGTTGGAAGAGACCGAAGAGACCTCCAAGATCATGAAGTCCAACTGATCACCCAACCCTAACTAATCAACTAGACCATGGCACTAAGTGCCTCATCCAGTCTCTTCTTAAAGACCTCCAGGGACATTGACTCCACCACCTCCCTGGCCAGCCCATCCCAATGGGCAATCTCTCTTTCTGTGAAGAACTTCTTTCTAAGATCAAGCCTAAACTTCCCCCTGCACAGCTTGAGACTGTGTCCTCTTGTTCTGTGGTTGGTTGGCTGGGAGAAGAGACCAACCCCCAGGTGGCTACAACCTCCCTTTAGGTAGTTGTAGATGGCAATAAGGTCTCCCCTGAGCCTCCTCTTCTCCAGGCTAAACACCCCCAGCTCCCTCATCTACTCACAGGGCTGTGCTCCAGACCCCTTACCAGCTCTGTTGCCCTTCTCTGGACACATTGTGTCATAATAAAAGACAAGATAGCCATTCCTTTATATTATTGCTCCTTGATTTCTCCAGGCACCCCAGGTTTGTTTGGGTTTTTTTTGTTGTTGTTGTTGGGTTTTTGGGTTTTTTTGAGTATCTGTTTCAAATTGTTGTCCAGCAGATGCACAAGTTTTAATTTTTTTTCTTTTAACTAAAGATCAAATCTTAATTTCCTGCCCGTAATCTGTTCTTCTGAGGTCCCTTCTATATTATTTCTTTTTACTTTGTGGTATTAGTAGAATAGTATTTCCTTTTTTGGTATTATTTGCAGGCCCTTTAACATGATACTTATTTTTTCTTCCAGATCATTAATGAACTTATTTAATGGGATTGGAGCTAATGCTGATCCCTAACATATCTGCTAGCTTTCTCTACCCTCTGCAGCTTGATTTGCTGCCGTTTCTCATTATCTTTTATGGTCCTTTACCTGATTTTTTGATGTCCATGTGCTGGTAGCCCAGCCCATTTGAATCTGTTTTTGACTAGGATTTCATGGCAGTAATGCTGTCCCTTCAGCTGCACCTTTTATACAAATATGCTTAGAAACACATTAAACCTTAATACACTGCACTGATATAATAACAGTTTTCCCACTTCTAGAGGGGAAGAAGGAATTTTTTCAAACCCTGTAGAAGATATGGATAGAGATGGGACGAGTATCTGGAGACTTCAGTTGTTGTCCCATTGTTTATTGCCAAGTGTTTGTTTATGACTTGAAGAATTTGGGAGAAGGAATTACAGCAGTTGCTTCTTGATCCTTGAGTCATTTTGTCTTCAAATCCTTCTTCAATATTTCTTTTCAATAGTTGCTTCTATAAAGGCTTTCCTGTTCCCAGGATGTGTGGTGTAGCTTTCAGTGAGGTTGGTAGTCTTTATTCACTGGGATCAGAACTGGGCTATAGAGACTCAAATATAGTTTTAAAGGCCTTGTATATGTTGACTCATGGCATGTTTCTGAAAATACAGCTTCTGTTCCAGTCTTGCTCTGTCTCATGCATATACTCATTTCAACCAAGCACTAACTCAATTTGCACTTTTGTTGCTCTCCTTATTTTTTTTAGGTCCCAATTAAGAGATGCCCTGTGGAATTTCTGTTCTTTATATTTATTTTTCATGATTATATGAAATGCAGCATTTTTCAGGTCTAATCTGTGTAGTTGTGCAGTTTAATATGAGAACTGAGGGTAGTTGTGCTTGATAGTTGGCCTCTCCCTAGAACTTTGTTCAGCAGACTATGTTACTGGGAACCAGCTGGTGCAGGACTCAGGTATCCCTCCTTTTGCAAACTGAGAGGGTAACCTCTAAGCTTGGGAAACTTCCATCCTCACTTGGAGATTGCTGAAGTAGGCACAGCACTCAATTACCAAAAAATGACAACATCTTCAACCTCTTCTCTGGTTGGGGTGCATCAACTTGGTTTTTATTATATTAATTTTTTTATTTACAGCATTACCACTATCATATTCTTCCTCAAATAAAACTGAAATATTTCACAACTGCTTTGGTTGCTTCTTAGTGGGAGTAAAAAAAAAAAAAAAGAAAAAGAAAAAAAAAAAAGAAAACTCTGTTGACTTTTATCAGTGCATGGTGCCCTTTCTGACATCAGACTGTTGTGTTGTAATGTTGCCTTTACTGTGTCTGCCAGCAGAGCTCTGGGCTTAAACAATGGTCAGCAAATCCCTCTTCTAAAGCTGGATTAACTGTACTTTTCCTTCAGTGGAAACTGCTATTTGGGTAAGAGGGAGGAATCCAAATTTTTCATTTTTCTTCAAGATAGGCAAGCAAAGAAAGCTGAACTGTTTAGCAATAGAAACACTCAGGGAAGTGCTGGATGAAGAAGGAAAATTTATCAACTGAATTATGTTCAAGGCCATCTGAAACATCCAAGGTCTGCCCTCATCAAGATGTGTATGTGGTGGGAATGTAAAAGTGAACCTGGCCTGGAAGTGGAGAGAGCAAAATGGTATCTGACACAAACCTTTTAAAAGCAGGTGTACAAGATGTTAAAGAGGCTATTAAAGACTGTGCTACTGAATTCACTAATTTTAACCCTGAATAAGCAGTCAGATGTTCATGGGTTCTTAAAATATAGAAATAAGAAATGAAGTGCATCTGTTGAAGCCAGGGCAAAATATTCAGATGCTTAGCGCGAATGTGTTAAGAAATGTTTCTGGGGATACCCTTCTACACTTTCCTTGGGGAAAAAAACCCCACAGACCTATGCCTGTCACTATTAGGACTTTCCTTCTCACATTTTAATTCCATTATTCATATTCCAATTCTTCTAGACAGTCCTGGGATTTTTCGCCTTTGTTAATGTAACTGTCAAATGTTCGTACTGCCTTTTCACACCTCTTCAATATCCTCTTCTACCTTCTGTCCTCTGTTGGGGATTTCTGTATGGTAGGATTAGAGTTATAAAAGCTGGTACTGTCATGTTTTTCATTGTGTTTGTGAGGTTGCAGAATAATTTCAGTGTTGCATTGAAGATCTTCTGTAAGCCATGAAATGCAGAGTTAGGTGCCTGTCCATGGAGGGAAGGAATCCTGATCCATGTGTTGCCCAGCCCTGAACCAAAGGAGTGATTATTCTTCCCAGAGGCTTCGTAATTGAGCAGTCTGCAACTGTAAATGATGCTAAATGTTTTCATAGGGCTGGAGTTTTTTTAAACCTGTTGGTGCTATTTTCCTTGCAGTTTAGAAAAAACTAAGTGGATATTTTGCCATGGTTAGCTGTGCTACCCTGTCTTACAGGCACATGCAGGATTGTAGGACGGCAGAAGCAAACTGGTGGCTATGAATTCACTGCTACTGCTTTTAAAAAATAACAGGATGTTAGGATGAAGAGAAAAAGGTGCAATTAACAGGGTGGCATGGAGTAGAAGAGTCTCTTATACAGTCAGTTCTTAGTACCTGGAAAGAAAGGAAATGTGGGAAGGCAGAATGGTGCTGACCATCAGTCCTAGGATCTTTGACAGTTGTTCCTGCAGTAGTCTGGGTCGACATCCATTTGAGGAAACCACATTCATATTATAGGACTGTTAGAAAATCCTGCTGTTGCTAGAATGCTGCCAGAGCTGGACAGAGCTGGTGAACCCTGAAGAACAGACACATGTTCATCTTAACATAAGAAAGACTTGTTTGGTTGTTTGTTTTGTTTTCATGCTAAGAAGAATCACTGAAACACCTCCCCAGGAACACGCTAGAGTCCCTGTCACTGGAGGCTTTCAAGACACAACTGGGCAGGGTGCTAGATAATCTTGTCTAGGCTCCTTTTACCCACAAAAGTTTGGGCCAGGTGGTCTTTCAAGGTCCATTTCATCCTGGGCTGTTAAATGATTCCATGTTGAAGCAACAGCATGTAAAAGGTTGAATTTCATCCAAGTAGTGGTAAGAGCTGCCATCTGTCCTTATTCTTACTGAAAATAGAATTAACATCTCT
Source organism: Indicator indicator (assembly GCF_027791375.1). Lineage (NCBI taxonomy): Eukaryota > Metazoa > Chordata > Aves > Piciformes > Indicatoridae > Indicator > Indicator indicator. The sequence continues at coordinate 11,411,075 of NC_072013.1, read as the reverse complement.
CCTTTTGGAAAGAAGCATAGCATCAGGACCTAAAAGAAACAGTCTTTTCAGTCTCTCCTAGCAGTCTGCACTCTAACAAAACAAAGGCTACAGAGTTGAGTTTGGTAATTATTCTTTCTACTTAATCTTCCTTTGTAATATCAGTGTTTCTATGAATCTCTAGCAATTACAGGTCTGTTATGTAATAGCTCTGAGGGTTCCTAGTGACCTCATCAGCAAAATGAAGCTTTTGTGTATTAGGGTTTTCTTTATGGCTTGTATCATTGGGCCTAATAAAGAGTTGCTGGGGGCTGGGGAGGAAAGTAAAAAAACCAACAGAGTAACAAAATATTGTTTACGTGCAGAAATAATGGGTTGATTACTGACATTTGCTTTTCAGCCAGAAATGATATGACTGTTTTGCCAGCTTTAGACATAACATTACAAAAATGATAACTATCTTTTCAAGAGTGAGACCTGGGGGGAGAAAACCCCCACCCTTGCTCAGGAGACATTTCATTTGTCAGCTAAACACGAAGATGAGGAGAGTATTTGGAAAGAATCTGAAGAAACTGAGCATACCATGCTAAAATTAAGGTGATGGCAGATGTTAAGTATGAGGCTTGTGTTTAGACTGACTTCCTGTTTTTAAAATCTGAAGGCTGTTTGTATAACACTTTGCTATGAAAACTGTTTGGTTACTGGATCCTGCTGCTGTAGCATCTGGAGGGGCCCAGACTGCAGACAGTGAAGATGGCCTTTTGGTTGCTTGTACTCATGGGCAAGTGAGAGACAAGGAAATTTGTGTAGTGGCCACATGAGGTATCAAGAAAAGCTGGGAAAGTTGAGAGATGTCAGCTCAGCACCTGGCAGTGCTTCTGTTGTGCTTTTGTGTATTGTTTTATATATATCACACTGTTAAAATGCACCAAGATTTTGCCTCCTGTGTAAGTGAAATGATTTTTGAATACAGAAGGTTGGTGAAATGTCCAGGCATGCCATGTGATGAGAAGTTTTGGGAAAAATGTTCATCATGGCTAAGCCCAGAGGCACCTCTCATTGTTCCTGCTCCAGAAGAATGTGCCTAGTGTAAGTAGATAGTTCTGCTTTGATTGTTGGTCCAGTTGCCTGAACAGCAAGTGCTCCCTTCTGTGCTGTTCCTGGGATTGAAATGTGATGCTGGAGGTTTATGTGCATGCTTGGTTAGTCTTCTGTCTCATGCTCCCAGTGTTTAATGAGAGCCTGATTTTTAAAGAATAAGTCTTCAGTTGAGGCTTCTTGCACCAAATGCATTACTTCAGCTTCTCTTTGAGGAAGCTGAAGAAAACATGCTTCTCATCTTTATCCTCTCTGGCCCTCTACTGTTACAGATACTGTTACAGGGTAATGTCACCGGAGCTCTGAGCACTGAGAAATAATCATGGAACAGCAAGGATGAAATACTATCCACATAGAAAGAATTGAGAAAATCCCTGCTTTCTGCAGGGGGTCCAAGGTGTCATTCAACCTGTTCTTTTTACTGGATGAAGGCTAATCATCCAGGATTGGTTCTCTGATACTGTTTCTAGTTTGGAATTAGTGTGCTTTCTGAACAATGTGCTTTACTTGTCCAAGTGTAAAACCAGGGTAAACCATGGTTTATAGAATGCATCGTTATGATGACTAGGAGGTGAGTTACCCTTAAAGGTCACAAATCATAAAGCATTAGATTCACAAGGGGTGTACTTTGGACTAGTTAAGCAAATTATGCTTACATAATAGTACTATAGCTAATGCATAGGAGAGTGTGTTGATATCTGGGTCATAACGTATCCTTAGCTTCCAACGGATTCTATAGCATGGTAAAAACAATCTGGAGGTGATTCAGACACAGCAACTTTAGTGAGGTGGAAAGAACAGAGTTAATACATGTGTATGTATGTGTATATAGATGTATATAAACTTGATATTAGCAGCAACTTTTGAGGATAACCATGTGTTTGACAATACAGCAAATTAAATTGCAGTTTGCAGATTGGGACAGCTGCACTAATTCATTCTCTGCTGTTGCAGAGCCATGCTTTCATGCTGCTGTTCAGGAGCTAAAAGAACTTATGTTTACTTTTTTTCTTCCAACTCTCTCATTGTGTTTACCCAGAAGTAAATTATTAAATGTATTCCCTTAGTTTAAGAACTGGTTGTCTTGAGGTTTGATCCTTTGCTGTTGGTGAAGCTACCCAACAACACGGTGGAGCTGGAGCAATATCACAAGTACTTCAATAATTTTTTTTTTCCTGGGAGTAATGGGGATAATTATCATTGTCTTGCACTCCAAGTATTGGAGCTTAAAGTATCTGGAATAAATATTTTGGGATACTCTGAGGATAATGGTAGAAAAATTGCTTTGGAAAAGGGGATTTAGATACAATATAGAGCTTGCTCTGCCTTTCTAAATAGTGGTAGGCAACATCAGAAGGTGTTTCTTCCTGAACTGGCTGTACTGTCAGTTTGAAAGATCCTGTTTGATTCTTTTTTATGGGTGGGAAGATTTGTGGTTCTTCTAAATTTCTTTGTGTTTATTTCTAATAGTTGGATACATTGCCTAGATGATGTATTGCTTTGCCTTAGGGATATCTGTGCTGCTTATTTTGCCTTCTGATTCTACATCATCCACTTGCAGTCATTTTAAGTCAGCCTTTGCCTGGCCATACCTTCTAAGTCCGTTGAGAATCTGACCAGTCTGCCCTCTTTCATTTGCCTTTCCTTCTTTCTGTTCCTTATTCACTTGATGTTCTTCCTGTCCCTATCTCTTGATACATTAGATGTCAGCCACTTTCTCTAGCATACACAGTAATACCTTGAGATGCATTCCACTAAACCTTATAAAGATAACTTTTAACTGAGGTGAGTGAAAAAATGAAGGTTTGTTACACCAGCAAAAGGAGATTCCACGACCAATTTGGTTGGTCAAATTCAGCAGGCAGCAGACCTGACAGAAATCCCCTCACTCAGTTTTGTTGCAAGAGAAACTTTTCATGGAATTGTTCTTCAAGGAGGAAGTGCATCCCTTCTAAACCTGGATCTTAGCTTAATGTGCACAAGTGGATGCCTTTGCTGGAGGGAATTCTCTTGAGAGAGTTATAAAGTAGTTACATAATTTTTTTTCAGACTCTGCTTTTCTCAGTTAGAATAGAAAAGAAATAATTAGGCTCTTTTCTTAGTTTGCTGCAGCTCATGGTTCATCACAGATACGCTAGGTGTAACAAATGAGATAAAAAAAGTCCAGCAATAGTTCAGTCTATAACTACAACTTGGGAGAGAGATCTCTCTCTACTTCTTTCTTTATGATCTGTTGTTTAATCTGAGAACTTTGCATTTGTTTGCTTTGCAGAAAGAAGGAACTATGCAAAAAGAATCCAGTCACAGGCTAGCCTGAGGGGGTAGTTGATTGATAGAATAATCATTTGTTTAACAGTGATATTGATTATATAGATTGTCTAGGTAATGTCAGACAGAAGTTCAGGCATGACCTTTTTCTTTGCAAGAGGTGGGCTATAGCCTGTTCACTCTTAAGGGAGAGATTTATTAAGAGAATATGCGGGGTAATACCATAAATATTTGTGTTTGCACAGGGTAGATAGTCTAGAGTTGTGCAGGGTATTGTTCTGTAAGGGCAGGAAGGAGAGAAAAGGGCTGGGAGCTCAGTCTAATTTTAAGGCTGGGAAAAATGTCATTATTACTTTATATATTGACATTTGGAGTACATTTTCTCTTGGTCAGTTTGTGTACCTGAAAATCCCTTTCTCTTGCTTTTTTGTAAATGTCAGTTACACACAGGAAAATCTCATAGTTTAATCTCTGCAGACAAATAAGGAAAGATGTTTTTTTCTTCTTTTACTGGATACTGAAATGTCTAAAGCAGTGACATATGAAAGGTTTGCTTCTAGAAATCTCAGAGCCTGGAGAAGACTCCAGAAGACTCTCTGAAGCAGAATCTTTGCTGTCCCTTCTGTTGTGATGGCAGCGCTGAGCTGTAGAAGATTGAGTTTGTAAAACAAAAGAGGTATTCTAATAACTGGGATTCCTTGATTCTGACTGGGACTGATTCCCAAGTCTCTTCCTGGCACGTTGCTCTTTGCTGTTGCTTTCAAATAGCCTGACTCAAGGAAACTATGTTGTCCTTGATCTCCCACTTCAGCAGTGTGAGGGGCATTAATGTTTTCCTTTGCAATAGAATGTATTCATACATACAGTGTGGACATGGAGAAAATTTGTCATGTCACTTTGTATTTAATGATTTTACCCTGAAATAAATGGATTTCTTAAAAATACCTTTCTCTCCCCTCCCCCCTTTGTTTCTTTACAGGTGCTACAAGTAGCACTGAATGCTCCTGTGGACGTAATCATTTCACATGTGCTGTCAGTGCTTTTGGGGAATGCACCTGCATCCCTGCTCAGTGGCAGTGTGATGGGGACAACGACTGTGGGGACCACAGTGATGAAGATGGCTGCAGTAAGAATCCCATTCCTGACTTGTGTTTCTGAAAACTGAATGTCTTAACTTCTTCTCCGCAGGTGCTTCTCTGTTTTTGCAGGCACATCCGATTTTGTGGACTGAATTTATTGTGTGCCTGGATTTCTTGGGCTGTAGATAACGTACTTTTGACTGACTTCAGTACTTGGAGACTAACAAAGTCAGTGTGTCCACTCGCATAAAGCAGAGTGAAAGCCCAACTCTGCCTTCTGCAGCCGGCTTTAGATGGCTGTTGGACAAGAATATTTTGGAGGGAGAGGAGGGACAGAGACAAGTAGCTCTTTTTTCCTACCTTTGCAGAAATGCTACCTGTGAACTAAATTACAGGGTTTTGGTATAAATATTAATGGAAAATAAATAAACAGTGTGAAGACAGCTATAGAGGGAGCCTGCTCTCTTAAGTAACATTCTAGCTTCTGTCCTGGCTGTCTTACAAAGGGAGGGAACTGTAAGCACTATAGCCAACGTTGAGTGGTCTTGGGATCTGCTGAAAGTTACCTTGCAGCTACTGTGTATCTGCATAGTGTCAGGATCAGTGTAGATGAGCGTAGTTAGGTGAGAGCTGTTAAGAAGTGTAACGCTTAGTGGGTTTAGCATGATCCAGGAGAGTAGAGACAACCTCTTTTCCCATTATTTTGGATTGTGCACTGGCTATGGTAAAACTGAAGGGTGGAAATAAAGGTCAAATTGCATGGAACTCCTTACTCCAGTTTCGTTAGTGTTGAAGATTTAAGCCTCCTGTCAATGAACATGATTGAGGAATTCTTCCTCTGTTGAAAATTTCTGTATCGTTCTCTGGTTTACACTTTTGACTGCTGTTAAGGAACGGAGCTTTCCTTATGTTTGAAATACTGCTTTGGAGAATCTCTTCCTCCTTGAAAGTGGGAGATCTCAACCCAGCTTTGTGAAAATTTGTTTCTTTCTCACTTCCTGTTTCTTCTAATTTTGGAAATAGTGAGCAACATGGAAGACCTTGGGTGAAAAATGTGGTTTTCAAAAATAGGTTACCTGCAAACTGAGGTGATTAGATTGGTGTAAAGATGATTACTGAAAGGGTTATTGGGCAAGAAAGTGACCTTAACTGAGAACTCAAAAAAAGTGGAAGGAAAGCCTGCATGTTTACATCTAGTGAAGTGAAAATTTAAGAACTTGCCTTGCACAAGAAAGAGGAGATGAGGATCTGGGCACTGAGAAAATAGTATTGAAATCTCAAAAGTACAGGGGATAGGAGGTTGTACTCAACTGTAAAGGCTGAAAAGTGAGAAGTTGAGGAGGAATAAGGGGCTTGGGGAGGTAAGGCATAACCAGTAATGAAACTGCTTTTTGCTGGCTTCTTACTGAGTGCAAAAGACTTTTATGTAATTCTTTTCGGGGGGTGGGGTGAGAGGGGTGTGTGTGGTAGGTTTTGGTTGGGTTTTTTTTGTTGGTGGGTTGGGGTTTTTTTGTGTTTTGTTTTTTTTTTTTTTGCAGGGGGAGGGTTTTTTTGATGTGGTGTTTTGGTGTTTTTTGTTCGCCATTTTTTTTGTGGGGGAGCTGGTGATGTATGGTGGTGTTTATAAGGGACAGTGCTTCACAAATATACTGGAATGCTGTGAAAGACTCAATAACAATTTGGACAAGAGATATGTGTTGGTAAGGCCTGCTTTGTACTTCAACAAAATCTATCGCCAAAGATTTTTGAGCTAATCAAGTGTGGTAGGACTGGAACAGAACATCGATTCTGAAATTTCAAATAATCTCAGAAAGCAATCTGACAAATTTGTGGATGTAAAATCCACAAAGTGATGAAAAAGGTGAATATGGCACCTCTTGTTCAGGAATTCTTTGTGTGGAAAAATAGAGGCAGGTTTTGTCTTCTCAGTAGAGGGTTTACTTGCATGCCATGTCCTCCCACTCTTCTCGTGGCATCTGCTGTTGCATCGTGTCTCATGCTGTGGTCTGGATGAGACAGACCTTTTGGTCTTGCACAGTAAAGCTGTGGTTATTAATAGATTAAGGAAATCTGGCCCATATGCATTTGAACAGAAGCTGGGCAAATTAGGGAGCATTAGTGAACTATGATCTATCTGCTAATACTCTCAGGCACTGGAGGTTGGGAATTTATATGAAGTAGAGGCAGACAGCCAAGTGAGGCAGAGAACGTAGGAACAGGGTTTGACTTCTGCCACCTTTAGTTTACAGTTTCTACTAAGGCAAAGGGAGGAATAAGACTAAAGCAAAAGGAGATTTATAGAAAACAGCATGTGTAAAATGGGAATGTTTAAGCCTCTCAGTCAGATCACAACTTATGCTGTAGGTTTCTGCAGTTCAGTGCTGCGAGAGGTAAGCTAGCATTTACAGAGGCGGACAGTAGGTGGGAGGAAAGATAGAGCTGCATTTACACACAGTAGAAGTGTGGTCAAGGGCAAAGACTAGAATATAAGCTCTCTTTTTTTCAATCTTACATTGTAGTAGAATAAGTACAAAGAAAACAGCTTACTCAGCTGACAGCCAGAAGTACTCTGAAAGCAATTTAGTGGAGAGAAGAAAGCTAAAATGTTAAGCAGTGGGGCTAAGGACTACAGAAAAATGAAGTGAATGGCTTCAGCACATACATGTGAGGCTGCAGTGCAGGGGCCCTAGAAACACTGACTCTATTAAGCCTGATGAATCTTGCCTTGAGTAGGTGCTGGTTATGAGTTCAGATACATGGTAGCTGTTAGCTTGTACGAACTAGATTGGTGCTACACTGTAGATTCATAGTAGTTGTCTGCACTATTTCCTATCTTGGTTATTATGGCTCTGAAACCCTTTGCTGGAGCAGATTGTTAAATCCCTCTCTTTCGCTTGACATACGTGACCCTTGTGAAGGTGTGGGGTCAGTTTTCCATTTGATCTGTTTGCTGATCGTGCCAAAGCATAAAGAAGGCAGCAGGAGTGCAAGACAAGGGGTGGGATGTGAGCCCATTGGAACAGCAACTCCAATTTTAAATCAGTTTAAGCTTCTCACAGATCAACACTGATGCTTGCACATGGTACACAAGAATGGTCAGTTCACAGATTTTGTTTACTTCCTTGGCCCATCTGCCTGTGACATCTATGTAATGTTCTGGTTGGAGTGAAATTTTGGACCACTTCTCTATCTTGAACTTCAGGTGTTTTCTATTTACTGACTAATACAAGGTCCAAAATTGGTGAATTGAATACAAATACTGAGCTGTACATTTGAGTTGTCATCCTATAAGCCCCACATATATTGAACACTTCATTTAAAAAAAAAATAAATTGTGAGATTCCTCAAAAACCATGGGTCTAGTCCCAATGCTGGAGTGAGCCCAGTGATTTGTTCTGACTCACAAACCTAAGGCTGTGCAACCACTTATGCTGACTTTTCATGGATGCTAGATAAAGGTGTTGAGATTGTTTTTCAGCAATGTATGGAAGCACAGCTCTTAAGTTTTAAAGACAAGAATTACAATATCAAGTAGATGTCTCTGATCATAAAAGTGAGTGGAAATGATTGCAGGGAAACCCATGTTTCCACTGGCCTGCTGCAAGCTAGTTTTACAGAGTCACAGGATTTTCCTTTTCTTCCTGTGGATGTCCTAACTTTGCAGAAAAAGAAAGTTGCAACATACTTGTTTTAAGGGCTACTTTTCCCTCAGTGTATGAGCTCATGTACAAGACAATACAATGACAAGAATGAGTTCCTGAGAGAGTTCTGTTTATGTCCTTGGGAAGTGGACAGGAGAGTGAGAAGACATTAGGCTGCTAGACTCATCATAAAGCAAGAAAGTGAAAAATGGAGTGAGGAGAGAGGTGAAAATTAGTTTATCAAGATTCAGTGTTGTATCTCTGTCTATATAGCACTGCATATGCTTCAGTAGTTGATAGGAGTTTATTAAATTCTAAATTAATGAGAATGTCTGCCCTTAAACAGGTAATCTGTCTCTCCATTTAAAGAACAACATATATCTTGAAATGCACTGTTTGGGGAAAAATTAAAAAAAAGGCAACATACTTGGCAGTGAATGAGAGGATTTGCAGCTCTGCAGGATCTGGTGTGGGTGTTTTGCTGGTTTTTGTTGTTGTTGGTTTTGTTTGTTTTTAATGTTATGTTACAAACAACAAATTAAAAGTCCCACTTTCGGAGTTAGTTGCACAAAGTTGTTTGTTTTGTTTTTGTGTTCCAACTCTTGTCCTTTATGGACCCCACAGACATTTTCCACTTCTATTGATGCCCTCAGAATGTCTGCTTCTTATAGGTGTTTTTTCATTGTTTTTGGGAGAGCCCTGCCTCTGCTTACCTGGCTGTGACAAGAACAGTTTTTCGTGCCATGCTGTGATGGCAGCCAATTATTCTGTGACATGTTTACTTCCTGCTCTGGATCATGTTTGCAAGGCAGGCTGCTATAGTAATAATAGTAATAAGTGACCTTCCAGCTGTCATGCCAGCTTCATAGACTTTCTCTGGGGTCAGCTCTCTGGCTTGCTGACAGTGTCTGGCTTGGAAGCCCTTGCTACACATGCACAAAGTAGCTCAGCTGCCTTCCTGCCTTGTGCCAGCAGACGCTGCTTTGGACCGTCCTTAACGAAAGCCGCATGCAAGCAGAGGAATGGTTTTCATTCTGCCCTCCTGCATGTGCTTTGAAGTCCAGTGTGGTGTGAATGAGTCTTACTTCCTGTGGCAAGGGTGAAAGGACAACTGAGTAAACTTGGCCTGAGGATTGATAAATAGTTATGTTTCTCCTAAGATACACCAAATCCCCTTGTAACTATCCCCCAGCAGAGCCTTCTTGAACTGAATTTTGGATCTCTATCATACCTAATCAGCTTGTAAATGTGTAGCTCCTTGGGACACAGACTTCCTTGCTTAGTTCTGTGTGTTGTTGTACAATAATTTTGCATTTAAAGAGACTGAAGAAGATTTACTCCTTTTATCTTAAAGCTTACTGAAAGCAGTCTGTTGTTCCCATCTTATTGGGAAATTTGGGCAATTCCTGTTGAGCCACACGTCATTCAAGCCTGAGAGAGGGTCTCTTCCTTGCTAGGAACAAGGCTATCAGTATAACCTTGCTTATAAGTCCCATGACAAAATTTTTTGAGGTGATGTAAAGATAAGAATCTCACATAGCTTTTACTAAAATTAATGAAAACTTTTTAAAAGAATGATCTTCCCTTTGCCCTTCATTTAGTCACCAATATTGAGGTCAGATGCAAGAGCTCAGGTCAAGTTTCACTGCTAAACTTCAAGTTTTACTAATTAGGAATGCTTAATGTAAGTTCACAGGTTTCTCTTGAAATGACACCAGTTCCATATCTGCAAGCATAGTTCATTTTATTGGGCTTGGAGGACATGCGTTTCCTTTAAAAGGCATCAAAATTAATGCAGTGCCCCCTCAGGCAGAGCGCTTGTGATCAAAGGGCTGTGAAAGATTGGGTGCCAATACTCTCTTAATTTTTTTTCTTTTTTTTTTTTCTCTTGACCAGCAACATCTTTAAATACTGTTCAGCAGCATGCTTGGAAACAGTTTACATTGTTCTTGAACTAGATTTTTCAAAATGTGGTTAGTAAAATGCAGTGTCTCCTATTTCTTCCTGAGAGCGGATTAATGGTTTCTGGACTTACTGCACACTGTGGTACAGATCTCAGCAAACAAATCTCTGTCTGTGTGTGCATATATGCTCACACATATGGATCAGTGTGGCCATAGCTTGGTGTCAGGCTGCAGTTGTCTCTTAAGTGGTATGATTATTTTTTTGAGTTTGTATTATTTATCTTTTTAAAAATTAACTTCTCGTTCTTCACATGAGTGAGATTTGAGGTGTTTCAAATTGCTGCATTCCAAGCTCTGAACTCCAGTGGCTCACTGTCTTTGGGTACAAAGCAACCTGCTAACCACAGGCACCAGGGATAAAGTGTTCAAAGGACAGTGGAACGTGATTGAGTCTACGTTTCACCTTATAAACTTCCTTTTTCCCCCCGCCCTCCCCCTTCCCTTTCTGCTTGGCCATAAAAGAGTGCCCTGTGTAATAGGAGTTGGGAGAGGGGGAGGAATAGCAGGCTTACGAGAGACCTAGCTTTGCTGAAACCTTGGATGATGTCCAGTGTGACCATGCAGAGGGATGAGCGAGCTCAGGGAAGTGGTTGGAAGTTCAAAGGCCTTTTTGTGTTGCGCTGTCAGTTGACAGATGTGCTTTTTTGGGCTGTTGCTGCCCAGCCTAGCTCATCCTGTCAGCTCCCCTTCTTTGGGCTTGTTCCCCATCCTGTCTCCCTGCTCTTTGGGGGGTGGGTTAGTCCTTGTCTGTCTGGACATTTGTCTGTCTTCAGCTGCATCCTAGGACTTGCCTTTGCCCATTTCTTTTAGGAAAATATTGTTTCTTTGGATGTGGAGAGATCAAGCTGGAATTGGGCAGGGAAGAGGGGATGAGGCTTAACTGTGTTTATCCTGCTATAAGCAGTGATGAAAGCAGGTTTGTGCAATTGGTGAGTGCTTTCTCCATCAGTGGAAACAGTGCCCATGAAGGACTTGCAGCTTTCTTAGGTTGGGGAGGTGGGGCTGAAGAGAGAGAACTGTCCCATGGTCGTGCAAGCATCAGTATCAAGCTGGGAAGAGACTATGTAGGTTATATTCCTGGTCTTCCTGTCCAGAGAGGTCTTGCTTCATCTTAGCAGTGAAATTCCTACTGCCATGTACTCTGCTTCTGACCACGAAAGTGTGACTTATGAGTTACATGAGTTAAAGCAATACACTTAAATTGTGTAGCTGCTCCATGATGTCAGAACAAAATATAGTGGAGGTTTTAATGTCCGAAGTGTGACTTCTTAACTTTTGAATTTCCTCTTAGCTTCAATTGTCCAAACACTTTGGAAATATTTACAGCAGCACTAAAAATTAACTCTGAGCTAGTGGTAAGCTTTCAGCTTTAATTCAATAGGAATAAAAGTAATCAAAATATGAAGTAATTAATGAAGAACAAAAGGGATGAATAATTATCCTAGAGCAAAGAGCTGTACAGTGGAGCTGAAGCCTGATGTCTGTAGAAAGAATAGGAAGAAACACAAGAATGTTTCTGTGCAGGCAGTTTACTTTTGAATGGGGAGAAGGGTTTGTGGACTGGGAGGTCAAAGCTGGGAAGCGGAGGTTAGAGAGAGTAAAAGACTGCCGCCGTGTGAAAGCTGCTCCTGGAATATCTTGCATTTTCTTGTGAAGCATCTGTTTCTGACCATTATTAGAGTCAGGTTACAAGTTTATGATCCCTGCCCTGATCCCATTGGCGGTTCCTCTGCTCTATGAAACATCAGCCTTCATTCATTAGTTTTGTTTTTGTTTTGTTTTGGTTTTGTTGTTGTTGTTTTGGTTTGGGTTTTTTTTTTGTCTTAAGTGGATTTGTGTTTTTTCTTCCTCTTTTAAAGGTGAACTCCTGTAGAAGTGGATTTATCTACCCCCCTGGTGTTGTCTGGGCTGGCACACACTTGATGTCTGCTGGGGTGGGAATTAAGTCCTCCTTTGTGTTTTACCCTCATCCCCCTGCTCCCCCTCCCAGTGCTTGAAGCTCAATTTTTATATTTAGGGGGAGTATGAAATTGGCTGAACTGCTCCTGGTAGGGGTGGAATTTCGTTTTGTGTTGTGATGTCATGAAGGGACACAGCAGTTCAGTGGGATAATGGTGCCTGCCCTGAACCAGCGCTAATGGCCTAACCCTCTGGGAGCCTGAAGAATTCTCCCCTGGAGAGACAGTATGCAAATGTGCTTCCAGGTGGCTCCTGTGCAGTCCTTTGGTGATTAGTCACGCTGGGACTGGGGAGAGCAGACAGAAAAGCATGTGCTGGGGGGGATGGTCTTAGTCCTGAAACGGCAGCTGAGGCCAGAGAAGATTTGCTCAGTGTGCAAAGTATTGAAATTGTGCTTGGGGAGAGAGAACTGTTCTGTGGGACTGGTCCTCTGAACAAAAAATCGTTCTTGGTTTTGTTTGGAAGCAGCGTTTGGGAAATGGAGTGTTTTCCCCTCCTCCCTGCCCTAGGGAAGAAGGGAAAGCTGCTTTCCTCTCCATTTTGATGCAGTGGAACAGGGATGGTGGGAGAAAATGCAATGTAAGGAAATGGACGAGCCATTGGAAGACTGGGGTGCTGTCAAACCTGTGTGACAGGTTTGTGTGCTTGCCTCTCTGGGGCCTAGAATTTGACCTGGATGTATATCTGCATGGGGTATCCTGGACATGATGGGAAGAATCACAGAATGGTAGGTGTCAGGAGGGACCTCTGGAGATCATTGAGTCCAGCCCCTCCTGCCAAAGAAAGGCATCCAGATGGGTATTGAAAGTCTCTAGAGAAGGAGACTCCACAACCTCTCTGGACAGCCTGTTCCAGTGCTGTCACCCTCACAAGAAAGAAGTTTTCCCTCATGTTGATGTGGAACTTCTTGTGTGTAAGTTTTCTGGACCTTTTCTCAAGGGCCAGTGCCACATTCTGTAGTTTCTCACCTAGTGCAGGGTTCAGCATGGAGAGCAGTGATGACTGCAGTGATGTCCTCTCAGATGCAGACATGCCTATGTCTATCATACTGTAACCTGCAGGAACAGCCTGAGAAGATGATCAGAATCTGCAGTTAGGAAAAGAGATGATAGAGCAAGGCCCATGACAGGAAGCGTTGGAGGGACTGCAGTAGAGACCAGTGAATGGTTCTGTATCATGTAATCTGTGCTGCTTTCACAGGACATTGGCAGCAGTGCTGGGCCAAGGGGAAGTGGAGGGCTGAGGAAGCTGAAAACGTGCCTGTTTGTTCTCTGTATTGAATTCTTCTCTCAGTATGTGTGGCTGCTGTCTTCACCTTATCTGTGTGCCTGCCTCCCTCCCTTCACGCTCCCACCTCCAGGATAGTGCTGGCAGGGGAAGAAGTAGCAGCATAGCAGAAGAGGGCTGGCCTGCCTGGTGACAGATGGGCAATGCTGTCGGCAAGCTGGGCTGGGATGAAAGGGTTTCAGGCACTAACCTCCCCAGCCCTTGCCCCTTTGCATTGCTGAGTGAATATTGTTTTTTGGAGAACCCACCTGTCAGGAACAGTCTTGTGCAGCCCCTTCCCTACCACAGCTGGCAGCACTTAAAAGCATGAACCTCCTAGGGTTGAGTGTTCCTCTCATCTTTAGGGGGAAGGATATGGCTGATGCTCCCCCTTGAATTCCAGCTTTGTAGCTCCAGGCCTCTGTGGGTTTTGGTTCCACTCCATTGCCAGCAGACTCTTGTGTAGGCAAGCCTCATCCCATGTCTTTCCCCTTCTTCTGTCCCTTCTGAAGACTGTAGCAAGGTTTGGAGTCTGTTGGCCACATATGAGGTACATCAAATTATCCCTAGCAGTGATTTCCTCTAAGCTTCTGCTTGCGGGTTTGTTAACCAAAAATGATGTCCCTATGCTGAACACACACACATGCTTCCATGTACCTTGCAAAATCCTGTTCTCAAAACCATCATTGCTTCTGATAGTTCTCACTCTGAAGAAATTGCTGTGTAATAGAAACAGGATGGACTGCAGTGGGAAGCATGCAGGGAATCACAGAATGTTAGGGGTTGGAAGAGGCTTCCAGAGATCATCAAGTCCAACCCCCCAGCCAAAGCAGGATCACTTAGGGCAGGCCACATAGAAACACATCTAGGTGCGTTTTGAAAGTCTCCAGGGAAGGAGACTCCACAACCTGTCTGAGCAGCCTGTTCCAGTGCTCAAGCCATCACCCTCACCATAAGGAAGTGTCTCCTCATGTAGAGGTGGAACCTCCTGTGTTCCATCTTGTACTCATTGTTCCTTGATAGTGCACTTTTGCTTTTTATATAAAACGTGCAGTTAGGCAGGCTCAGGGGTGAAAGAGAAAAGTGGAACTGAGTGGGGGAGTTGTGGTGCCTGCTTTGTTGTAGGAGGTTCAGTGCTTCTCTGGGGAAGAGACTGTCAAGCCACAGATCTATCCTGGTCCCCATCTGAGGAACAGCTCTTCTTCAGGACTTGAAATTATATGCCTTTTGTTTCTAAGAGGTGTAGCACTCTTTCTTTAGGAGGGAAGGTACTTGCTTTCGAGGAAAGAGGCTGGCTGCATCTCCATGAGGTGTTTCTTTGCTGTTGCAGTGCTACCCACTTGCTCCCCTTTGGACTTCCACTGTGACAATGGGAAGTGTATCCGCCGGTCATGGGTCTGTGATGGAGACAACGACTGTGAGGATGATTCTGATGAACAGGACTGCCGTAAGTCACCTCTTTAAGGGTGGAGGGTGGGTGGGTGCAGTGCCTGCCTGCCATAGCTAGAGAAAGTTGACTTTTTTTTACAGGAATGTAAGAGTTTATCCACTGAATCAGACCTTTGGCTCCTAATAAGCTATATCCTGCCTCTGACAGGTGTGTACCTGATGTCCGTAAGCCCTGCCACCCTGGCACCTGGCTTGCTGTTCAGTTTTGTGTCCTGGGGGAGGGAGTGCTTCTCTATCCAGCTGGAGAACCGTTTATGCCCTGAAGCCTTGCTAGTTAACATCCCATGAAGCATTTCCTTGAGCTGAGCACTTCGTGTCCTGCCCTGTTCTGGAAACACCTAACTTCTGCCAAATCCTACTGAACTGCCTGTCTGGCTGACTTCCTGTGGCCTCAGGTTCTGCCGTCTGACTTTTCTGCTGTGCTGGGCTGTCCCCAGCATCTTCTCCCTTCAAATAAAGTTCCCTGAGAGGAAGGTGCTGTAGGGATGCTGCCTACAAACGGATGGGTTACCATGAAAGCTGTCTGCTTCCATGTGAGGTGCCCTCTTCAAAAGAGTTGCCATGGCAGGCTGCTAGCTATGAGCTTGTGCTTCCACAGATGGAGAGAATTTTGGTTGAGTCTTTGGAGTTTGGCCCCTTTCTTTCCTCTTTGTGTTGAGGACAAAGGTTACTTGTGATTGGCTTCCATTAGCAAAGGATGTTCAGAGATACAACTTTTTCTTTCTCCACAATGCATTGTCAGGTCCATATGTGGCAGCACATGTCAGAGAGACAGTGTGCTATGAAGCACTGGAACTTTGCCTTCTCTGAAAGTGCAGTGGTTGCTAGGGCTGGTCTCAGACTTACAGCTAGGAGCAGATCTATTTTGCTGTCTGGCTGAGATGGTTGCAGCTGCTTAATAAACATTGTAGACCTTTAATTCTGAAGAAGTTATGTCCATGGTGCTCTGGAGTGGCTCTGATGGAGGAGCCACAGCTCAAGAAATGCACAAATAAATCTCTTGGCTATAAAGTATTCTATGCCAAATCTGAGCTTGGAAATTAATTCACTATTTGGTCAGTATGCCCTTGATCTTTGCCTTCCTTTTTGGGTAAAGGACTGGGAAGCAAGGTTTTCACTTCCTGTGTGATGCTTTGGATTGCAGAACTAGGATCAGTTTTGCACTCTATTGGGAGATTTTTGTGAAAGAAAAGGTAGATGGGTCTGGGCCTGTTTGATCTTCTGTTTTCCAGAAAAGAGTTGAAATGCCCTCATGTCTGAGACAGCAATGGAGAAGGGCATGATCAAAATATTTGGAGACGAATGAAGAAAGCAAGGTTCTGTGAATAAGAGATTCTCAAGGGACCATGCAGACTAACACATAACCATAGAAGGATTTCTGTTGGATTGTGGTTCTCAGGTGTTAATTTTTCAGTCCCTTCCTTTTCCTCACTGGTCTGCAGACAAGCTTCCTTAGAAAACTGGCAAAGAGGGTGGAATGAGGCTGGAAATATTGAGGACTTCAGAAGAGGAAGTTTCAATTTTCTCTCTCCCTCTTCAATGAATGTCTCCTTTCCTTTGAAGATAGCTTTGGCATTGTGAAAAGAAGGTGGAGCTATAATTCTACCAGCAATTATGTCTTAGATAATGATAGGGCCTATTCATTCTTTTAGAAAGTGACCTACATTACCTTTTTTTCGATGCAGAGGTCTCTTGAGCCTGGCTTGAGGCCTTGCTAGAATACCAGCACAGGCTGGGGGGCTCCATCTCTCTGTTCCAGGTACCTCCTCCAGCTCAGGAAATCTTACAATGGCCTTCCTGGTATGGATAGGGGAAGGGAAATCAGCTCTCTGATGTCATGGTGTCCTTGGAGGACAAAGTTGCTCAGTTTGTAACGTGTCCGTACTTGGTGTTCTGCAAGACAAATCTTCTTGCCTTGCCTTCACCTTACTTCTGTTGTGTCCTTGCAGCTCCACGGGAGTGCGAGGAAGATGAGTTCTCATGTCAGAATGGGTACTGCATCCGGAGCCTGTGGCACTGTGATGGTGACAACGACTGTGGTGACAACAGCGATGAGCAGTGTGGTGAGTAGTGTGGCACTGCCAGTCTGTGCACAGACTCCAGCCTGCATGGTTATAGGATCCCTCAGCACAGCAAGGGCTCACAGCTGGCTCGTCTGGACTGGGCTTCTGTTCCCAGGGCTGGCTGATTGGGACCTCAGGCTGTGTGTTTTACCTGCCAGGCAAAAAAATCACTTGAGACTCATTATTCCTTAACATGACATTGTGAAGTCCTTTGGATTTCTTTTGAAACCAACACACTTACATCATTTAAATGAACAGTGATGGTTTTGCCTAGGGACTGTGTGACGTTGTGTATGTAAGATTTAATGAGCAGTCCTGTTTGTGGGTGCCCTCTGAGCTTCAGGAGAATGGTGAGGTTGTTTCCTGGGTACCCTGAGAAAAGCCAAGGCTTTGTTTGTGTTGCTGTCTCTGCAGATATGAGAAAGTGCTCAGAGAAGGAGTTTCGTTGCAGTGATGGTAGCTGCATAGCTGAGCACTGGTTCTGTGATGGTGACACAGACTGCAAGGATGGCTCTGATGAAGAGAATTGCCGTAAGTTCTCTCCTTACTTTGTAACCCCAGGAAATAGCTCTTTGGTCCTGCTCCTGTCTTGGGGTTTGGCATGTTTTCTGCAGTAGAGATGAAACACAAGTTAGTCCTGCCTGTTCTGGCAGCTGTGCTGGCTTCTGCTGCCTGCCCGAGAGGGCAGACGAAAATGGTTTTATCTCTCATGTTACCTCGTGGGCACTGTCTGTGGCCAGCTGCTTCTCATCTCCTTTCTATAGCTGTGTGACCTTGAGCCAGAGCAAGATGCTGATGTTTTTACCGAATACAGTTCTGTACAAAACTGTAGGAGTTGGAGGGCAAGGAGGAAGGGGGGAAGACCATTACCTTCGTTTTCCTCTTGTCTGATTCCTGCATGAAATTTCAGAGAGAGCTCTGACCATTGACAGAATCCTCAGAGACTGCACATCCCTAGCTGGCACACTGCATGGGCGGGCTGCCTGCCTGCCTGCCCAGCCCCTCTTCACTTGGATGCTTTGTGGAAGACATTGTCCAAAAAGTGACTGATGGGGGAAGTGGGCACATGAGAGCCCCATAACAGTTGTTTTCTCCTCCACCTTCTCAGGCTTGTAGTAAGTGGGACAGGAGTCTTAGCCCCCACGTCCTCTCTCTTGCGTCTCTGAAAGTTGCAGTTGTCCCTTCCCCCACACTGCTCTCAAAGGCATTTTGCAAAATTTGTTCTAGATAGCAGGAAACTTCAAAAGGCTCTGGGAGGGGGATCAGGGCCGCCAGCTCTTGAAGGGTAGGGGGAGTGGATGCATGGGGGAATGGTCTTTTATCTCTCCAGATAATGAGAGTTGGCAGTGAGCCAGAGGCTGCAAACATTTCTAAGCTAGGAAAGGGCTTTAAGAGGAAGCCAGCCTCTCTCCTCCTCCTTTCCCTCTCTCCCTTCCTCACTGCCTTGCTTGGCACTTCCCTGCAGGCCTTGAAAGATGGGAGGTGTTTCAGCCTTGCCTCCTATGAGTGGAGGGGCACCCAGAACTGATGCCCCTGCTTCTCTGAGCTGCAGTGCTTCTGCAGTCCTGGCAGGCAGTTGGGTCTATAAGGCATTTGAAGTAACTTGCTTAGAAGCTCCGTTTGGCTACCTCCCTTTCTCTTATCTTCCTCCTTGTGATTGTCATCTTTTCCTTATCTCCAGTCCTGCTTGTCATTTATCTAGTACAAAGTTGGACTACACTGTTCTTTTTGTGGGTTTTTTGGGCGGTTCTTTGTTTATTTGGGTGTGTTTCTCTTGTGAGTGTATGTGTTACAACTGAATCACACTACATGAGAATTCCCTGACTTTGTTTTCACCTGAAGGAGACCCAAACACTCCTTTCAGTCTCCTTTGGTGAGGTATGTGTTAGCTCACTTTTTAGCATCCAGCCACTGGATACTCACTGAAGTAAAGCATGCTTGCAGCCTCTGCACACTTCCTTCAGATTGGAGAGGCAGGTGTAATTCACTTTCCAGCCTGTCAGTCTTTCTTCTCCCTTTTGTTTAATGGATTTATTTTCAGAGCTTCTCAGCTGCAAGACTCATATGCCTGAAACATGCCATTCATTCTCTTCACAGTAGGAGAAGAGGCGTCAGATTCTGTTGAGTAGGACTCAAAATATTTTTCCTCCCTTCCCTCATGGTGAACTGGTGAACAGAGGACAGTGGTGAATCCTTGCCTCTAAGTTTGTTGGGCTTTGTCTGGGGTCATCTCCCTGGCAGTGCTCCTTACTGATAAGGCATGGCTTGTTTTGGCAAGAGCTTGAGAGGAAAGGGAGGGTGGAAAGTGACCTCAGAAGTCAGGTGCAGACCTGGGCATCTTGCTGCTTGCTTGCTTCCTTTCATCTTCAAGTGCTTATTTTTATTAAATTTTTAAAGGAATCTTTCCATACTTTAACCTTGCATTCTGACATGCCTCGTGATGGATGGTGACACTTAGATCCCTTTTGTTGCTTTCTTGTCACACCTTCCTTCTTCATAGCCATTTCCTTCTCTAGAATTTAATGTCTTGAAAAATTAGTATTTATAGACTAACATCCTATGTAAACTTTTTTTTTTTTGTTTTAGCAAATTGTCTGCACAGATGTCTTTATACATAGACTTAACCTGCCCCTCAATGGAGCACAAACAATGTTCAAATTCCTCTCAGGAATGCAACTCAGAGAGAGATGTGCAGCAACAGCTCATAATCTCCAACACCTTTCCACTGAATACTTGATAGTCTGTTAATAGACTGAGAAGGTTGCATCTGAACTGGATTGTGTGCTGTCATCTCAGGCATTTTCCCTTTTGATTCCCTTGTTAGCATCAGATGTTCCAGCTGCCACCTGCAGCTTGGAGGAGTTCCAGTGTGCATATGGACGCTGCATCTTGGACATCTACCACTGTGATGGCGATGATGACTGTGGAGACTGGTCTGATGAATCTGACTGCTGTAAGTTAGTGTAGAGTGATATTATAGAATGGTAGGGGTTGTAAGGGACCTCTAGAGATCGAGTTCAGCCCTCCTGCCAAAGCAGGTCACACACAAAGGTGTCCAGATGGGTCTGAAAAGTTTCCAGAAAAGGAGACTTTCCACAGCCTCTCTGGGCAGCCTGTTCCAATGCCCTTTATCCCTCACAGGAAAGAAGTTTCTCCTCATGTTGAGGCAGAACTTCCTGTGTTCCAGTTTGTGTCTGTTGCCCCTTCTCCTATCACAGGGCACCAGTGAAAAGACACTGACCCCTTCTTCTTGACACCCACCTTTGAAAGCATTTGTAAACATTGATCAGCCTTCTCTTCTCCATGCTGAACAGCCCCAGATCTCCCAGCCTTTTCTTATATACTCTTCTAAGCATCTAAATTGCAAACCTAAATGGATTTTGCATTGGCTGGAGAGAGTTTGCAGTGTAGGCTGCAGTCTTAATTATTTACACATAAGCTGGCTCTTCCATTATTTTTTTTTTTGAACTTGTGAAAGTGAGAGTAGTGATGGGAACTGTGTAGTCAGC
Organism: Indicator indicator; assembly: GCF_027791375.1. Lineage (NCBI taxonomy): Eukaryota > Metazoa > Chordata > Aves > Piciformes > Indicatoridae > Indicator > Indicator indicator. Next base: position 11,390,800 of record NC_072013.1, on the reverse strand, counting down.
ACACCGCTGTGTACAGTAATTAAAGCAGCTTCCAAGAGGAGTCCATTCAGAACTGAGTACCACAATGGTGGAACAGTAAAAGTGGTGGTTCCAGGCTTGGGGATGTTATGTTGGTCTGTGTCCTGAGTTTGCTCTTCATGTCTTTTACCACACCTGCAGCATCTCACCAGCCTTGTCGCTCTGGAGAGTTCATGTGCAACAGCGGCCTGTGCATTAATGCTGGCTGGAGGTGTGATGGAGACTTCGACTGTGATGACCAATCAGATGAGAGGAACTGCAGTGAGTGCTGGCAACTGGTGGAAGTGTTCAGTTTCTGTGGATGCAGAAGAGTGTTTGGGACTGTTAGCTTTTGGATTGGATTCTTTCTGATCCTTCTTGCTTGTGTAATGTTCTTGTTTTGTCACTCAGCTACATCTATGTGCACAGCTGACCAGTTCCGCTGTAAATCAGGGCGCTGTGTCCGTCTGTCCTGGCGTTGTGATGGGGAGGATGACTGCTCTGACAACAGTGATGAGGAGAACTGTGAGAACACAGGTTTGGCCTGCAGCCTTGCTGCTTATAGCTAATGTTTTCATCCTGGAGCTAATAGATAGTAAAGTCTGTGTTGGATTGCTTCACTGGGTTCAGCCTAGAGTTTCCGTCCTTGCCGAAGAATGGGATCTAAAGGACTTCTTACATACTTGCAGACAGGTTCTGGTATCTTCCCATCCTGTCCCTACACCAATTACTGCTGAGCTCTGAGATGGTTCTGTTCAGACTCAGAGACATGGTGTGTGCTACCTGTGTCAAAGGGATTATGTCTAGACAGTCCTTCTTAGCTTTCATAGTGCCTTGTAAAACTGCCAAGCACTTCTAACAGGCAGTGGAATCAAAAAGGGTATTTAGTGCAAGTGAAGGATCAAGTCTTTTGGAGGTTGAGAATGCCAGCTTCCTCCTTAAATATTTGCTCAGGAGTCTCTTTCTAGTAATCATTTTGCATATAGCCATTCTTTATATAATACTGGTTATGGAGAAGAGGAGCATTTCAACAGACCCTAGTTTTATGTTGGGATTAAAGGAATGTCTAGAGTCTTCACTTCTTAAATCCATGAATTCATTTCAGTGCATGGACCTAGCTGTGCATACTGACCGTTCTGAATCAGTGTATTTTAAACTGTGAGTTTAGGGATGACAAAAAGGATGTGTGAAACTGTAATCCTTGTTGGAGCCTGTTGAGGAGAGGAGAGTGGGTGTTCTACAAGGACAGCTGAGCTCAGAGGACCTGGAGAGGCACACTTTGTCGTTATTTGACAGCAGCTGTTCTAAACTGGTCAGCTGTCATGAGCACTAGTGTGGAGGAGATGGTGGTCCTGGAAAAAGCAATTGTACTTAAAAGACAAGCTGGTAACTCTTTTTCCTCATCCTGGTAACAAAGGTGTGTAGAGGTATTGAAAGTTGCCATGCAAAAGCCTCATCGAACTTCCAGAGCCACTGAAATTCAACCTCTCCACCTCAAACCAAAGCCAAGGTGGTTGAATGCAGCTATTGTTACTGTAAGGTTAGTTGTGCAGTTCTGCATTAGGTCTAGTGACCTGGTTAGCAGGTAAAAATTAACGCAGAGCTTCCAAGCAGAATGGGTGCCTGCCCCTCTGAGTGAAATAGCATGCTGCAAGTCTGTAGCAAGAGTTAAAATCTTGTGTCAGCTCTTGCATTTAGAATAGAATTGTATTTTTGTGGGCCATAGAGAGGAGATTCCTAGAATACTAGGAGATCAGCTGATGTAAGGATTTTTATGTTCAATATGACAAATGCAGTCCAAGTTTCAGAATCATTCGTATAAAACATTCCTGTGCTCTGAGGAGTGAATCTGCATGTTGGTTTTATGTTCCCAGATGGAGTGTCTGTTAGTTCCTATTTGTTCGTGTTGTAGTCTTACAACTGCCCTTATCCATGCTGCTTCCAGGCAGTCTGCCAATCTAATTGTTTCTTTGCTGATAGTTGTATTGTCCTGTTGTCTTCCTGGGATTATCAGAGGGTGATGATTGGGAAAGTGCTAACCAAGTCAGCTTAAGAGGTACAAGAAATAAGAGGCAGCAGGACAATGCTGAAGAAAGAATCAGATTGGCAAATCCCTATAAACAGTATTACTTTACTTGCAGGAATTCTGTAGTTTCCCTGCCAACAGCAGAAGTTGAAGCGTGTAGCTCGTGTGAAATGCTGTTGCCTGAACTCAGATTTCAAGGACGCATATAAAATCTCATTCCAAGTCTGTCACAGTGCAGTTAGGGCTGGACAAGATGCTCATTCCTTTGCAGGTTTAAGATCCGTAGCCATGCTGGGGTGACATATCAGATGATTGAAGTGAGGAGCTGGGGTGACATATCAGATGATTAAAGCGAGGAACTGACTCCTCTCTCACACATGCCAAGTAGTGTTGTGGAATCCGGAACCAAAGGATGACAGGACCTTCCAGTCATTCTGAGAGAAACTAAATAGCCAAAGGTCCCAATAAAGCAATGCTGAACTCAGTTGGAGGGGAACTTGTAGGCCTCCAAGTCAGCATAAAGATCTGCAGAGCAGAAAGGGAGTGCAAGATGAGCTGAATTCAAGGAAAGACCAAGTCATGGATTTGTGCTCATACAAATTTCAGAACAAGTCTTAGAAAATGTTCTGTTTCCTTTTCTTCACCATGACTGTTGTTACATCAGTAAGTTGTAGTGTGCTTACTCTCCCCTTTCTCTATTGCAGGGACCCCTCAGTGTGCTCCAGACCAGTTCCTGTGTGGGAATGGACGTTGTATTGGCCAGAGAAAGCTGTGCAATGGAGCAAACGATTGTGGAGATGGCAGTGATGAAAGCCCACATCAAAACTGCCGTAAGTCCTCCAAGTTCAGTTGGAAACATAAATAGAGGCACTGTAATTTGTAATGTGTTGCTGAAGGATGTGTGTGAGGAAGAAGGCCTGGGCTGTGATACTGCAAGAGAGCTGAAGACCGAGGGAAAATGTCTTGGTGGTTTTGCCAATTACATGTTGCAGACAAGTAATGATGGGGAGATGATGATCTTTGGTATCAAAGTTTGTCTGCAGAGATAGTGAATCCTAAAAGCATAGTATCCTGAGCTTTCTTCTCCCCTTAGAGGGGAGAGTTCTGACTGTGAAGAGGCAGCTTCTGGCACAGCCTGTGTTCTCTGCCTCTTGCTGAGCCCGTTCTGAAGGGTAACTCCTGCCAGGCAGCTGAGGACACAAGCAGCTGCCCAGTGGTTTCAGCTCAGTTATCTTCATGTGCTCCTTTTGCAGGTCCACGAACAGGGGAAGAGAACTGCAATGTCAACAATGGTGGCTGTGCTCAGAAGTGCCAGATGGTACGAGGGATGGTGCAGTGCACCTGCCACACAGGTTACAGGCTCCTGGAAGATGGCCGATCATGCCAAGGTGTGTTTTTGGAGCAGCAGCATACTCCCTGCTGCTTGATGTGCTTCAAGTTGATTGCTATGATAAAGGTGCAAATCAGAAGCAAGAAGCCAGGCTTGTTGATGATCTATCTAATGGTAAATTTCTCCCTTTGTGATGTGCAGATGTGAATGAATGTGCTGAGGAAGGTTACTGCAGCCAGGGCTGTACTAACAGTGAAGGAGGCTTCCAGTGCTGGTGTGAGCAAGGCTATGAGCTGCGACCTGACAAGCGTAGCTGCAAAGCTCTAGGTAAAGAAGAGTTCACCTTACTCTGGGGTGGGAGTGTTTGATGAGTTCTTATGATTTTGTCTCTAATTCTTCATTAGCAGCATTATGCTGTTCATAAATTCAATGTATGAAGAAATGGAAATTCCTGGATCTGTATTAGATATGCGCACGTCAATGACTGTGAAAATTTTGTGTAATTTTGACTATGGAAAGATACTTCACTATTTCTTTCCCTGCCAGGAGGGACAGCCTTTGCCTTCTATTCCTGGTCCTTAGTCTTTCCTGGTGACCCAGACCTTGCATCGAAAACAGCCTGCTGGCCCTGGCCCTGTCCAGGAAGTGTCTTAACCTTTCCAGTCAGTGACGTTGCATCACACCTTCATGTGGTTTGACCTTTGATTGTTGCTGTTAGTGGCTGCTGTGTGCTGTTTTTTAAGGACTTAACTGTGTTTATCACCTTCTGAGTTTATATATGTGTGAGGCAGATTTCAACTCTCTTGTGTGTGGTTAGATGATGTGTTAGAGGATGTGTGCTTGTATGGCTAGGAGATGGATATAGGAAAAGGAAACTATAGTCCGGCTGCCAAGTGGTTGCCTAGTGGTATGGTTTCAGAGGCAAGCTTAGGTGCAACCCAGAATGATCACTTCCTGTTGAGTGAATGTTTGCCAGAAGGTTTTAAACTGTTTGAGATAGGACTCTGTATTGAAGATATAAAAACAGCTTGATGAAGTGTTTTGCACTTGGGAGCTGATTTCCTGCTGCCAATAGTGCCAAACTATGTTCTGAGACTTGGTGCAAAGTTGGTAGGTAGGTAGGACTCTGTCGAAGTACTCTAATGCTGTCTTCTCCTATATTCTCAGGACCAGAGCCCGTGCTGCTCTTTGCCAATCGAATTGATATCCGACAAGTGTTGCCTCATCGCTCGGAGTATACACTGCTCCTGAACAACCTGGAAAATGCCATTGCCCTTGACTTCCACCACAGCAAAGAGCTGGTGTTTTGGTCTGATGTCACTCTTGATCGGATCATGAGGGCCAATCTGAATGGTAGTAATGTGGAAGAGGTGGTTTCCACAGGGTTGGAGAGCCCAGGTGCGTCACCACAAGACAATGCAGAGGTCTGGGGACTGAGCATGGTGTGAGAATAGGGGTGGATGAATGGAGAGAAGTTGGGGTCCCTAGCATTCAAAATGGAGTGCATATTCCTGAGCAAGGGGAAAGGGTTGGATGGGATGGATATGAGATCAGTGTCCCCCTGGAGTTAATCTTGATTGATGGAGGAAAAGACTGGACTGAATTCAGCCTCCTCTGAGGCTGAAAGGGAAATGGAACTTTTTGAAGAACACACCCTGCTCCTGGTTTCATTCTGTGTTTCATCCATTCATTCTGTTCTGGAGACAGGTGGACTTGCTATTGACTGGATCCATGATAAATTATACTGGACAGACTCTGGGACATCTCGAATCGAAGTAGCAAACTTGGATGGCACTCACAGGAAAGTGCTTTTGTGGCAGAACCTGGAGAAGCCTCGAGCAATTGCCCTACATCCTATGGAGGGGTGAGTGAAAATGTGACCCCAGTGAGTTCTCCATTCAAGTGGTTCCAGGTGGACTTTGAAAACCCCATCCATGGTCACAAAGTCTGCTTCTGGGCTCAAGCCTTCATTTGGTACTGCCAGTGTGGGAAACCTGGCAGTGCTGGGGGCCTTCAGAATCTTGATCATGTTGTGGGCCCTTCACATTTCACAAGCCTGAAAGTGCTGGGTGTAGCCTTATTTGCTGTCACTTTTCCCATGGCTGTGACCCACTCCCATACTGTTTTGCCTTGACAAGGGACAAATGAATCTGGGTGCAGTATGTGGGATGTGAGTTTTCTAGCCATGTTTCTCCCTGCCTTCTCCAGCACAATCTACTGGACTGACTGGGGCAACACTCCCCGCATCGAGTACTCCAACATGGATGGCTCTAATCGGCGCATCATTGCGGATACGCACCTCTTCTGGCCCAACGGGCTGACCATTGACTATGCAGGACATCGAATGTACTGGGTGGATGCCAAACATCACGTCATTGAGAGGGCTGATCTCGATGGGCAGAACAGGAAGGCTGTTATTAGCCAAGGTGAGTAACAGGGCTGCATATGGGGAGTGCTCCTTGCAGTAGACAGGGCAGCGCAGTGCCACTCTTCTGTTTCAGAGCCACTGGCTTCTGCTTTTGTGCTTGTCTCCTGTTCTTCCACTGTGGGGTGAATTCTGCTACCACTGAAGGATGGGCTTTGCTACCCAATCTTTGGTGGACAAGGGAGAGGAATTGTCTGTTATATTAATGTGAGGTGGATTTGAGCAGATTGACTGTGGCAAGGCCTAAGGGGCAGTGAAAAGAGCTTTCCCTTGTGTCCCTGCTAGCATGAGTCCTGTTGGACCTGATTACATTTCTGTGTTGGATGTCTATTACAGGCCTCCCGCACCCATTTGCTATCACTGTATTTGAGGACAGTTTATATTGGACAGACTGGCACACCAAGAGCATCAACAGTGCCAACAAATTCACAGGCAAGAATCAGGAGATCATCCGCAACAAACTCCACTTCCCTATGGACATCCACACACTTCATCCTCAGCGTCAGCCAGCAGGTAACTGCAGAGAGGGTAGAGACCCACTGGAGCAACTGTAAGATCAGCTGCCACCCACCACCTTGTAAAGCAGGGTAATGTCAGGTCTGAACCTAGTGAATGGACACAATCACCACCTCTATCCAGACCTGTTGGAGAACTCGCTTCATCTGACAGTTAAGCAGAGGTTTTTCAGCCCCGGTAACCTGACATTAGGTGATACCACAGCTCCCTCTGCTGACACTTGGGAGTGGAGGCTTTTCAGTAAGAAGTAACCTGTGGTTTGTTTATACAAGAGCTCTCTTGGGAGGGGGGAAAATGTCATAAATGAGCACTACTGATGACTGACTCCTCCCTTATTCCTCACCATTTGCCATAATCTGCTTTAGGAGTGGGCTTAGTTAAATGCTGTGTTTTCAAATGGAGCCCTGCAAGTGGAGTTTGTACTTCAGTTTGTTTCCTTATTCTCAGTTAAATTCTGGGTCCCAACTTATCTTAACCCATCTGGGTCTTGACACCTGGACTGGTATTTTTCTTCTTGCTTTGCTTTATGCGTGGTTGTTTTTGTCTTTGGCTACTTGAGCAGGGAGAAACCGTTGTGGGGCCAACAACGGGGGCTGTACTCACCTCTGCCTGCCCAGCAGCAAAGATTACACCTGCGCCTGCCCCACAGGCTTCCGCAAGACCAGCAGCCATGCCTGTGCCCAGAGTAAGTGAGGTGGGACCACAGCCTGCATGCTCACATGTTCAGTGGGTGGCAAGGGGTTGGCAATGGGAGGAAGCAGCAGCAGTTGCTTCTGAGGAGATGCAGTTGGATAGACTGAGTCAGTAGTATTGAGAGCCCTGCCAGAGGATGTTTCACTTTTTCGATGCATTCTCTGGTTCTGCACTGCCCTCGCTAGGCTTAGTGAGAATACAGAGAAGCTCCATCCATGGGTCCCTATTTCAGGATTGTTATTGGTGCCATGCTACTTGTCACAGGTCATTGTTTCCCTAAAACTTCCATCAGAGCTGTGTCAGTGATGAACAAAAATTCAGTCCTCTTGATTGCCATGATTTCTCTTGTCTTTCAACCATGTGGGAGAATTAGACTATCTGTCTCCTAGACTCTCAAGAGCTCTTTTCTAGTAACTATTTGATTTGAAGGGAGATCTATGCCATTCTCTGGAAAATATGTTTGACTTTGTTCCCTCAGCCTAGATTACGCCCAGGAGACAGCTTCTTACTACTCTGTTTCCCCCCTGCCCACCCTATGACCACCCAGTGATTCTTTGCTACTAGTAAAATCCTGGGCCATGGCCTGCCAGTGGTTAAGGTTGGATGTAACAGGGAATTGTCTGTGTCTATCACTGTGTTGTTGAACTTAGAGAAATTAAAAGAAGACCTTTCGACCTTTGATCAGGTCTTGACAAGTTCCTGCTTTTTGCCCGAAGGATGGACATCCGTCGGATCAGCTTTGACACAGATGATCTGTCAGATGATGTCATCCCCCTTGCTGACGTCCGCAGCGCGGTGGCTCTAGACTGGGACTCGAAGGATGACTATGTCTACTGGACAGATGTTAGCACCGACTCAATCAGCCGTGCAAAATGGGATGGATCGAGCCAGGAGGTACAGTGTTAACTACACATGGAGGTCATCTAGCCAGGAGAGTCCATGAGCATCAGAATTGAAGCTGCTAGGGTACATGGACTCCCTAAAGGACTGAAGTTCATGCTTTGCTCTTCATTAGCGTGCCTAATTCTGGCTGGGAAGAACCCTGAGATCACTGAAGGCTTCCATACATAAGTTTGGTGTAGATTCCTGCTTGTATGGAAAACCTTGAATTGGGTCACAAAGGATGGTGATTTTTAAGCTGTGGGAAATGCTCTTGTTGTAGCCCCAAAACCTGAAGGGAAGAAGTGTTAAATCTTCTTGTACTACATTTGGAATGAGAACTATGCTCATTGGGAATGTTTTTTGCACATGTCCTTAGGTTAATGTTGCCATAAATGAGGGGAGAGAGTTCAGAGTTGTAGTTTGAACTTGAACTTCTAGATCCTTAATGCTGTCTTGTATGGCATAGCTCTGTTTTGGCTCTTGCCTTTGGAAGTTAACATTGTGAATGAGTAGTGCATCTGGTAAGTGCTTTCTCCCTAAGGTCTAATCTCACTAAAGATATTTTTTCTTTTTGTTTTCATTTAGGTTGTTGTGGACACCAGCTTGGAAAGTCCAGCTGGACTGGCAATTGACTGGGTCACCAACAAGCTGTACTGGACTGATGCAGGTACCGGGATCCTCTGCTTTACCTAGACTTCTGCCTTCCTTAATAGTCATGAAAACTGAAAAACAACTGGGTAGTTTGGTCTACTTCATTACAGGTTTTCAGTTTCTGTCTAGCAATAACTGGAGTTTCATCTTGCGTGCTTCTAACAAGTGGGAGTTGAGATGGATTCCTTATTTTAACTGTTTTTGCACTATCCCCAGTACTAATTCTGTAGAAAAGTTTGTAGTAGAAATCAAGCACCACTGTTGGCTTGCTGCAGAGCTTGTGATTGTGTGTTTATGTATCTAACAGTATCCTTGAGTGTGGCAGGTAGTATTTGGAGATGTTCTCTACTGGAGAGTCATAGTTCATAAAGAAGATGGTTCTTTTTTAGGTGTTCTCTTATGCATGCATAGATACCTTGGGGGCTTAGAAAAGAAAGAGCTGGTTTACATTCATGCAGGAGGCCCCCCGACTGCTGGCAGCCACAGAGGTGACTTGAGAAATCTAACGGGAGGTAACACTTTCTAGCCACGTTTCTTACCTATCTTCCAGCTACGAAGAGTGATAGTTCTTGAGGAGGAGTGCACTGATGTACGGACATTTTTTGCCTTGATTCTTGCAGTTTCACAGGTCTTTGTTTTTGCTCTCATTCTCTCTCTTTTCTTTTGTAGGAACAGATCGGATAGAGGTCTCCAACACAGACGGGACCATGAGAACTGTTCTAATCTGGGAGAACCTAGACAGACCTAGAGATATTGTGGTGGACCCTGTTGGAGGGTGAGAGTTTGGGTTTTTTTTTTCTGGGATGACATGGCAATTCTGAAGGTGTTCAGGTTCTTTGGTTTAGTGCAGTTATCCTCTCTCATGCCATTGTTCTACATCGTGCCAAAGACTGAAATTAGAGACCTGATTTTTAATGCTAATAGAACAGGATAAGCAGGGATAATTGCTTGTTGTGCCATAGAGCTTGTGGGAGCTTGCTGGTTATTTCATTTGTTTTTCCTGAGGACAAAATAACTAAAGATGTGATACAAAAAATGTTGAGAATGAGGCCATCTAGATATTTTCTATTTCTTCATTTTGGATTTATGTTGAATTTGTGTTCAAGCTCTCTGCTGAACCAGAGTTCAGTCAGAAGGATTTCCTCAGGAAAATAACTGCTGAACTCAAGCAATCTGCAATATTAGTGACCTCTTGGCTTCAAAGCACTGTGTCAGAGTACTGAGGGATCAGCTGTGCTACAGAGAGCAAACCTGAGCAAAGTAACAGAAACAAATGGTTTCAAGAACAGATTTTGCTTCTAAATTATAAGACGTTGCGGAACTGGGGATAGGGTGGATAGGCAAAAGACTTACAAGTGTTGCAAGGCTTACAAAGAGTGTGCTATGCTTGGTTTGAGTGGATTCATGGAAGACTAATGCAGTAAGAGTAGTAGAGACTGGTAAATACTTCGTTAAGTTTTAGACCTTAAACTATTATCTTGAACTTTTGCCACAGTGTTGAAATTAGGTCAGCCCATGGACATTAGAAAGTGTATAACTTTGAGTATGATCTTATGAGAACCCAAGGCTAGACATGAATACAATATTAGTCTAGTGATGTTTTCTGTTAGGGCCTGAAGATATCAGGCTCACTTGTTTCTCTGTGACACTGCCTGGCCTTGGCATCAGTGAAGGAATGCAGGTATTCACTTTTTTCTGGGCTTGTGTTCAGGTTCATGTACTGGACTGACTGGGGAGCCAGCCCAAAAATTGAGCGTGCTGGTATGGATGCCTCAAACCGCTTGGTGATCATTTCCTCCAACCTGACATGGCCTAATGGTTTGGCCATTGACTATGAGTCACAACGCTTGTACTGGGCAGATGCAGGCATGAAGACCATTGAGTATGCCAGTCTGGATGGAAGCAACAGGAAGGTAAGGAAGCCATCTTTAGGAGGGAGTCCAGAAGCCTGAGGTTTGAGTATGTTTATGTGGCAGGAATTTGGTGTCACATCATTAACATCATCTGGTCATCATCTCAATCAACCTAAACAGCCATAAAGAGATTATTAATTGGGGGAAGATGGGACAAGAAGAGGATTCTTTTGCTGTTCTAAAACAGCAGCAGCAGATTTGGGCTGTTTTGCTGCTAAGAGCTCGAGCAGGCTACAGGCTGGTAGAAAGTGGTGAAGGGTCTGTGGCCACAAAGCTTTCCCTAGGGCTTGCCTGTTCTGACATAAATGGTAATCTGTCCTAGAGCACAGAGTGCTGGTGGCCCCTGCCTCTTCAGTTGAAAGGGAAATCTCCAAATCAAAACATGCTGAGCTTCTTTCATTGGGAGAGAAGAGCTCTCTTTCTGTTGCAAACTTGGGTGTGAGAGAACCTCCTTTTGAAGGCTCATTTTGCCACATTGCTGTCCTTTTACTGTGACTACATTCCAATGTTGAGAGGGGGAAGGGGAAGCCTCTTTCCCTTAGTGACTTCTTAGTAATAATTTTTTGTGGGGACTGGGGGTTAATCTGACCAGGTGCTGATTGGGAGCAACCTCCCTCACCCCTTCGGACTTACACTTTATGGTGAGAGAATCTACTGGACGGACTGGCAGGCCAAAAGCATCCAGAGTGCAGACAGAAGGACTGGGCAGGCCCGGGAAACGCTGCAGGACAATCTGGAGAATCTGATGGATATTCATGTTTTCCACAGACACAGACCACCAGGTACAGGGATCAACCCAAGCCACACTGAGAAGAGAGCTTACAAAGGCTCTGGTGTGTGGCACAGCTCTCCTGCAAGGGTGAATTCCCACTTTTCATATTCCCCCTTCTCTAGGTGGAATATGGGAGCATGAGAGTGACTCTCAGCTTGGTATTTAAGGCATTCTAGAATGCATTTCTGTAGCTGTTGTGCTCCTTTTTTGTGTTGTGCTACTGGCTTATGAATTTTTCACCCTCTTTCCCATAGTACGTACAGCGTGCAAAGTTAACAATGGAGGCTGCAGTCACCTGTGCCTTTTGGCACCTCCTCCAAAAGGTTACAGCTGTACTTGCCCTACTGGAATCAACCTGCAGTCTGATGGCAAGACCTGCTCTCCTGGTGAGTCCTCTGTAGGATCCTCATTGTATTTTGTATCACAGCTACATTTTGCCCCTGCCTTGTTAGAAAACAAAATTCACTTTCATGTGCTTATATGCTGTACCTCTTGAAAACCCCATCTGATGTCTGTACCTTCTGTTTGAGTGGGAATTACTGTGAAGAAACTTAACTGATAACTGGATTGATGCAGAAGGATTTTCTTCTCAAAATTATGTTGGGCAGTTAAACCAGATGTCACATTTTTCCCCATACTTTTGCCCTCATTTTGAGGTGGATACTTTTTTAACAACTAGGTGCTATGTTCTTTAGTAGGTCTGTACATACTCCTCCCATGGATCCTCTTTTTGAGGATTGTGGAAGGGATTTGGCTTCAGGCCATGGTACATCCAGTTTTTCTCCTTAGCAGGAAAAGGCCTGACTTCTAATTTTCCATTTCCTATGTGCATTAGCAGAAATAACTCTTCTATGAGTGCATTCCTTTTCAACTTGGATGTAAAAAAGTAACACTCAGTAAAGCTTTATGTGCCCAGGTTTCCCATAAGCTGAGATCTGTATGAGACTTCCCCTTTTCCGCTGAAGTGGATGTCACTTCCAGAATGTTCAATAAATGATGCCTGCAGTTGACTGAACTTGTTCCTTTGCTGATACCTGTGATGTTCAACTATCTGCAGGAATGACCAGCTTTCTGATCTTTGCTAGAAGGACTGACATCCGAATGGTCTCTCTGGACATTCCCTACTTTGCAGATGTTGTTGTCTCAGTCAATGTCACCATGAAGAACACAATTGCAATTGGAGTGGATCCTTATGAAGGTCTGAACTTAGCATATCTAACAGAAAGGCAACGACTGCCTAAACATATCTAAATGTCTGAGCAAGGATCCAAGCACAGATCTTACTGTAGGTTGTGAGTTTGGGTAGTGTTTTTACTTCTAGTATGTGCTGCAAATATTTCCTGATTTGAAAGAAATGTCCTTATAGGAAAGAGAACCCCAACTATGTGGGATAAGTTGCCTGCTGTATTGAGTAAGGTTCCTGTGCATTTTGGATTTAAGCAAGCTTTCCTCCTGATGACGCCTTTTACAACAGTATCCCTGAAATTTTGGCTGTTCGTCTAGTGCTGTGCTGGATGTAAACTTCCAGTTGTGCATTAAGGTAGATGATCTGTCCTCTGATTGCTGTCCTCTGGGACGTTTTGAGAAACCAGGTGTGACACTCTATACTACTAGCTAATAATGTGTTATGTGTTCTCTGGCCTCGTGTAAAGGTCAGGGGAGTGCCGGTGCTCCTACGTATTTTTGGGGAACAAGATAATTTGTACTATTTTATCACACTAGCTTAATAGTCCTGTGCAGCTGTTATTCTTGTGTAGTCAGATCTGTGTTGAATGGTGTAGATGGTAGTCCTGGGTCTTTTTTTAGGAGTTTGCTTGTTGGGATATCACAGAATGGTAGGGATTGGAAGTGACCTCTGAGGATCATCTAGTTTAATACACCTGCTAGAGTAAGATCACCTAGAGTAAATCACACAGGAACATGTCCAGGTGGAGTTGGAACGCCTCCAGAGACAGACTCCACAACCTCTCAAGGCAGCCTGCTCTGGTTTTCTGCCACCTGAACAGAGTTATACTCTCTGTTTTGGTTTAGTTTTGCTGTGAGCTTTTTTCAAGTTTCTCTTTCTTCTCCCACACAGGAAAGGTTTACTGGTCAGACAGCACATTGCGGAAAATCAGCCGGGCTGCCCTCGATGGCTCGCAGTTTGAGGACATCATCACTACAGGTAAGAGATGTTTTGGCCAGGGAGCTTCCCACCTCCATGCAGCACGAAAAGATAAATTCTCTGATACCCTGGTAGAATAATTTCCATGATGTCAGTGGAAGGACAAGCAAAGGCTAAAGCAGGTGGCTAATAAGTTGCCCAAGAGGAATACTAGAGGTTGCCGACTAAGCTGGGAGGATAAGCACTGACCAATACACCTTTCTGTTTTCTCAGGTCTGTTGACTACAGATGGGCTGGCTGTGGATGCTATTGGCAGGAAGATATATTGGACAGACACGGGAACAAACCGGATTGAAGTGGGCAACCTTGATGGCTCCATGAGGAAAGTCCTGGTCTGGCAGAACCTGGACAGCCCTCGGGCAATAGCTTTATACCATGAAATGGGGTTAGTGTTGACAACTATGTAGGCTATCTAGGGGTTAGAACAGGATTTATGATCTTTCTTCATAATTCTTGCTGGCTTTTCCCTAGGTATATGTACTGGACAGACTGGGGTGAGAATGCTAAGCTGGAACGCTCAGGGATGGATGGCTCTGGACGTGTGGTGTTGATCAGCAACAACCTGGGCTGGCCTAATGGACTGGCAGTGGATAAAGCTGGGTCCCAGCTGCTCTGGGCTGATGCACACACTGAGGTCTGATTCTGTTCTTCAGCACTGTTTGTCATTGGGTCTTTGTTAGCCAGTGAGCTGTTTTGAAGCTCTTGAGCAAGCTCTCAGAAGAGCAAGACGAACATAAACTTTTCTGAGAGTATGGGATATGGGGAGGGTGGCAGTTTCCCAGTTGATACAGTAATTGCTAGTAAGGGGATTGGTATCCTGAGTATGGGGCTGATGTTTACTTCTTTCTCTAGCGGATTGAGGCTGCAGATCTCAATGGTGCTAACCGCCACACCCTGCTGTCTCCAGTGCAACATCCCTATGGCCTCACTTTGCTGGACTCTTATATCTATTGGACTGACTGGCAAACTCGCAGCATTCACAGGGCTGACAAGGACACTGGTGCCAATGTCATCCTGGTGAGGGCAAACCTGCCTGGCCTCATGGATATTCAAGCTGTTGATAGGGCACGGCCCTTGGGTGAGTTTGTAGGCAGCTCCCAAATCAGTGTGTGTCTGTGGTGACTAGTGGAGCTCTTCAGAACTGTCACTGAAAGGAGTCCTTTGGTGTGAAGCATGAGTAGTAGAATAACTTCTCAAAATTCAGCTTTTCTTTTCTTCTTCTCTCTTGTTTAAATATTTTGTGCTTCCCACTGTTTACCAGCTCTATAGGTCCAGTGTGTGTTTATTACTGCATGCCTTTTGGACCCTGTCATCCCATTTCCTTCATTGGATTGCAGGGACAACTTCATTCTCACACACAGCAGAGCCACTTTCTTAAGAGGACTGAATGAATTGTGACTCTGTTAGGCTTCACCAGAGTCAACTGTTATTGGATAGTTTCCCTTTTTTAAATCCAGAAGGCACTAATTCCTCTTAAGCTTGTTGCTGAAACCTTATTTCAAGTTCTAGTAATTTTTCCAAACATTTCAGGCGTCATCTTCCCATTTGCCACTTTGCTCTACAAACTCTCTGCTTTAGTTGCTCTTAATATGTTCTCCAAGTATTCTGCACCAGAGTCAGATTCCTTATGTTACTCTTTGGGGATCCTGTATGACCCATTCTTGCTTCCTTGCTCTTCAGTGGGCGTTGTTGCTTTGTGCTGTGCCTTCGTTTTGGTAGAATTTCCTTAGGGTGTACATCTACAGAAAACTATGCTGCTTCTTCTGTGGCTACTAACAGGAGAACATTACTCTTTACAGTGTAACTTTATAATACAACTTAAAGCTGATCAAAATTCTAGCTGTCGTACCACTGTTGTCTCTTCCTACTCCCTGCACCTGTCTTCTGGACTTACCCCTCCTGGTAAACATGTGCTGTATTTTTTTTTTCAATTTTTTGTGGAAAAGGATGTGACCCTAATATGTCAGGCACTTCCAGCAGGCTTCTCTGATGCCTTTGTTTACTTGCCACTGTGTGCAGCTAAGTTGAAACAGAAGCTTCTTTGTCAGCCTGGCCTCTGGAGCATTGTTATGCTGCTTCCCCACAGGGTTAGATCTCTCTGTCAGCATTGCCATTTGCAGCAATAATAAAGCTGAACTGTAGTTGTGTGAATCTAGCAGCATTTAGCTGTTCCTCTTTCCAGGGGAAAACCATGATGAGCAAGGAATGCAGGTTGAGGTTTTGCTCCTAGCACTCTCCCTTCTTCTATGCCTTCCTATTCTTCTTGCCCAACCATGCCCATACTCACCACAAATCTTGGAGGGGAAGGGGGCAGTGTCTGTATGAAGGGCTGTAGATTCCCAGCAAGGCTAGTATGGTAGGGATGAACTCAGCTGCTATCAAGTTGTGCATGTGTATAGCTTTTAAAATAAACCTTTGGTCTGTGGGACCACACTGATTCTTAAACAATGTTTTCTCTATTTCTAAAGGCTTCAATAAATGTGGAGTTCGTAATGGTGGCTGCTCTCACCTATGCTTGCCCCACCCCACTGGCTTCTCCTGTGCCTGCCCCACGGGCATCCAGCTGAAGAGAGATGAGCAGACGTGTGACTCTTCTCCAGAGACCTACCTGCTTTTCTCTAGCCGTGCTTCTATCCGGCGTATCTCGCTGGACACCAGTGACCACACAGACGTGCACATACCTGTCCCTGAGCTGAACAATGTAATCTCGCTGGACTACGATAGTGTGGATGGGAAGATATATTACACAGATGTATTTCTTGATGTCATCAGGTGAGTGCCAGTCATCTGCTTGGCCAGTGCTCATGTCACCCAGCTACAGTGGTTGTGTCACAGTGAGCTGTGGAGCGTGCTAGTAAGCTGGGGAGACTGAGGTGCTGGCAGTACACTGCTTACACCCTGTCTTTGGTACACAGCATCATGTATATCGCTTTCCTCACTGCCATTTGTCATTCTTTTCCATCCAGACGGTCTGATCTGAATGGCAGCAACATGGAAACTGTTATTGGTCAGGGTCTGAAGACCACAGATGGCTTGGCAGTGGACTGGGTTGCCAGGAACCTCTACTGGACAGACACTGGACGCAATACCATAGAAGTAGCTAGACTGGATGGAAGCTCCAGGAAAGTGCTGATCAATAACAGCCTGGATGAACCTCGAGCCATTGCTGTCTTTCCCAAGAAGGGGTAGGTATGGGGCATTGGTGGGGCAGGGAGAAGGGCTGTGCAGAGGCAGATTGGAAAAGGAGGTTATGGGAGGAAGAGATGTGCTGTGTGAATCTGCAGGTACCAACAAGGGAATGACTCCGAGTGGCAGATGTCATCAGACAGTTTATTTGAGGGTTGTGCAGATGGCTGTGAAAAGTAAGCTACAGACCACATGATTTTTTTTTCTGAACTTGGAGAATCTGGCAGTTTAATTCATAACTTAAACTTTCATTAGGCTAAATGAAATGTTCTTTTCTTCTTACACTTGCCTTTTATCTCTTCAGGTACCTCTTCTGGACAGATTGGGGTCACATTGCTAAAATTGAACGGGCGAACTTGGATGGCTCTGAACGTAAAATCCTGATTAACACAGATCTAGGATGGCCTAATGGATTGACTTTGGACTATGACACCAGGAGGTCAGTGAAAGCCTTTCTTGCGACTGAATAGCATTAAGGGACGCCATGATTTTATTTTACTATTTTAACTGCCTTAGCGTAATTCATTGGAGTAGTGCTGTGGGTTTGGGTTGTTGTTGGATTTTTTTTTTTTTCCCCCATCTGATCCATCTTTGTTAGTGTATGAGTAGAAAGTAAAGAGGGATTGTATGGGTGGATGCTAACCTCTTTCCCTGTTCCTCCAGGATTTACTGGGTGGATGCACATCTTGATCGCATAGAGAGTTGTGATCTCAATGGGAAGTTACGGCAAGTGTTGGTCAGCCAGGTGTCACATCCCTTTGCTCTGACACAGGTAAGGTTTTCCTGCTGCCACTGTTCTCCCTGGTGTGTTGAGGAGTTTGGACAGTGGAACATGGGGATAGGGATGTGATAGTCTGGGGAAACCAAGATGAATCAGGGGATATTTTTTAACTTTTCTGTAGAGCTAACAAAGGAAGTTTGTCTGAAACCCATGGGGTGTAGACTCTAATCTTCTTTATGATAAGAGGAAAAGGAATTTAAAAGGCTTTTTTTTTTTTTTTTTGAGTCTTATGCCACTGGGATGTGTTTTTTATGAGTATCCTGTATCTATGTTGCTAAATGTGCTAATGGCAATGATTTTTCTTCACTCTTCCTCTGAGCAGCAGGACAGGTGGATATACTGGACTGACTGGCAAACCAAATCAATCCAGAGAGTGGATAAATACTCTGGGCGGAACAAAGAGACGGTGCTAGCCAATGTCGAGGGACTGATGGATATCATTGTGGTTTCACCTCAGAGACAGACAGGTAAATAAGAAGACCTTGATTCAGGCAAATGCTAATTGTAGAGAAAAGCAACTCTGGAACCACTGAGCTATGTAGATGTCAACTGAGGTTGGCCTCCTTTCTTAAACTGTTAACGCGTCTTCTCTGGGCACATTCCTTGTCTGCCTGTGACGTTTCAGTCAGGTACATGTTAAGGGTGTTCTATTTACAGCTTTGATTAGGAAATGTTGTTCATCTGATGTGGTAAAACAAAATAATGTGAGCTTGTTGTGTTTTAATCTGTGCAGCTGTATTGACTGTGTAATCTGTGTAAGGATTTCCAGCACCTTGCTTTCAAGACTACCTTAGCCCTACCAGTGTCTGGCTACTGTCATTACTTTCTTAGCAGTCAGGTTTAAGACTTATGCCAGAGCATGGCAACTTGCTGGATTTCTAGGAATTTCTGGATGAGCAGGAAAAGGTTGTTGCTCTGAGTTCCTACCTGGTTACCTGCAGTGTGTTTAGAAAATTGTTTGTTCCTTCCAGGTACTAATGCTTGCGGAGTGAACAATGGAGGCTGCACTCACCTCTGCTTTGCCAGGGCTTCTGACTTTGTCTGCGCATGTCCAGATGAACCAGATGGGCGGCCCTGTTCTACTAGTGAGTTTACTGAGTGTCACTTGGGTAGTAGCTTCTATAGTGAGTCACTGCCACTACTTACACAGGGGCATTGGCAACCAGAGCATCTGAAGCTCTCTCCAGTGTGCAAAAACTTACACCGTCATATACTGGAAGTAAGGCAAAAAAATCTTCTTCTGTTCTTTCTGCTAACAGACAGGGTTTGAGGTGAAAAAGCTGCTCAGGTAGTCTACTTCAGAATCTCTCTATATCTTATATCAGACTTTTTCATCTGTCCACCAAAGCTGCTTATTTTCCTCTGGTGTTGTAGTTCCTGGTGAAGTGCTCCCTGGTCCTGAACCCACCAGTCGAAGTGAGAGAAGTCAAACGTTGCCTGGCAGAGTAGATACCTCAACAACCAAACCTCTCACATCTCTGGAAGCAGTGGAAGGAAAGTAAGTGTTCTTGTTCTCTTGGAACTGGGGTGTGAAAGTCACAGGTTGTGCAAGGTGCAATCTGCAAGCCCTCTCTGGTTGTTGTCATCCAAATGTTCCTCTTCGTAGTCAAAAGAGGCTATTCCAGCTCCAAACTTCATGTTCATAATGGGGAAACCATTTTGACAGAATTCAGAACACTGTTGAGCTGGCAAGGAAGAGACAGAGAGATCTTTTTGTCAGTTCTGTTGAAGTGTGTGTCTAGGCTGACTCTGCTGAAGTGTTAAAATCCCGCTGAGACTGTCATTGATTTGATTGTTGTTGGTTTTTGGTGGTGGGTTTTTTTTTTTTTTTTTACTCCTAATTTTGACTACTTATTTCTGAGAGGAGGAGGAGAAGGGAGTCTGTTGCCTTAATTCACTGACATATCTGAGACTTGACCCAGATATCTGACAAAGTACCATCCCCCAGGAATCAGTACTGGGTCCAGTCCTGTTCAGTATATTCATCAGTGACCTGGGGATAGTGTACCCTCAGCAAGCTTGCTGATGACACAAAACTGGGAGAAGTGGCTGACACACCAGAAGGCTGTGCTGTCACCCAGTGTGATCTGGACAGGCTGGAAAGTTGGGCAGAGAGTGGCCTTATGAAGATGAACAAGGGCAAGTGTAGGGTCCTGCACCTAGGGAAGAAGAGCTCCATGCATCAGTACAAGCTGGGGGCTGACCTGCTCTGTGGAAAAAGACCTGGGAGTCCTGGTGGACAGCAGCGTGACCATGAGCCAGCAATATGCCTTTGGGGCCGAGAAGGCAAATGGAGTCCTGGGGTGCATGAAGAAGAGTGTGGGAAGCAGTTGAGGGAGGTTCTCCTGCTTCTCTACTCTGCCCTGGTGAGGCCTCATCTGGAGTACTGTGCCCCGGTCTCATCTCCCTAGTTCAAGAAGGACAGAAAACTGCTTAAGAGGATACAGGAAAGGACTATGAAGATGATTAGGGGACTAGAATCTCTGTTTTATGAAGAAAGGCTGAGGGACTTAGGACTTTTTAGCCTGGAGAAGACTCAGGAGGAATCTTACCAGTGCTTATAAATACTTAGAGGTGGGTGTCAGGAGGATGGGGCCAGTCTTTTTATTGCTGGTTCCGAGCAACAGGACAAGAAGTAATGGGCACAAACTTGAACGTAGGAAATTCCATCTAGACATGAGGAGGAATTTCTTTATGTTGAGTGTGATGGAGCACTGGATCAGGCTGCCCAGAGTGTTGGAGTCTCTATCTCTGGATTCATTGAAAGCCCACTTGGACACCATCCTGTACAGCATCCTCTAGATGAACCTGCTCTGGTGGGGGAGTTGGACTAGGTGATCTCCAAAGGTCCCTTCCAACCCCTGTCATTCTGTGATTCTGCGAAGTGGTTCAGTCCTGGCCACAGAGGAATAGCTTTTTTGGGGCAGAAGAAAACGTTTGCAGCTCCAACATTCAAGTTTACAATGCAAGTAGTTAAGAGACTTCTTTCTGATTCCCTAAAGCCCAGGAAAAAAAAGTAAAAAGAAAAGTATGTTCTGTAGTATTTGGCTGGTTACTCACAAGGCAAAACTCCCTTTTTGTTAATTGTGTTCTGGACAGAAAGTGCTGACCCTAGGATGTTCTGATTTTTGCTTCGGCACCAATGTTGAAATTTGTGTTGGATGGGTAGATGGAGGGATGGGTGTATACACCTGTGTACTTGAGAGGTAAATGTCGAAGTGATTTAGGTATAAAGATATTGCAGACCTGTAACTAATACATAAATGCACACCCCACCCCACTATATGTATGTATATAGATGTCTCTCCTCTGGGTACGGAAGGATACTGAAGAAGCGAAAGGAAAGCTCCTGTGTTGAACTGGAAATGGAAGACATACCAGTGCTATCCTGTCTTGTGATTCCTCTGATACTGTTGATACCACTTCAGTAACTAACTGTTCTTCTGTCATTCAGCTGCTCTGACAAAGATGCCAGGCGAGGCTTATGTACCCATGCCAATGAGGCAGTATTGGCAACCATGGGTGAGTTCCTTTTCTTTAGCTATTCTCCTCCAGATGATGTGCCCAGGGCATTCCAGTCCACAGTATTTGAAACTCAAATTTCTGAAAGTCAGACTTTAATTACTCAAACGCCTTCTGAGCAGAACAAAGTGCATCTAAGGATAAAGTTGAGTCATATCCATTTGTTAGCCTATATGAAGATTTTTCTAACGCTTTGGTTTGTAGTTCTGTTTCCTTTCATCCCACACCTCATCTATTAGGCTCTTTCCATTAACTATCTTCTAATTCACTGTCCCTGTTGTGCCTAGTTCAGGGTAGTTGACTGGGGCAATTTGTTTCCCAATGCAGGAGTAACTTTTCACTGAAGGAGTCTAACTCCTAGGCAGGCATTACATTGAGGTCACTATTACCTAGAGAAAGTTGAGGAGAGTGCATAAATTACCCTTGCTATTAATTTTCAGGAGAAGGACTGCATGTCAGCTACATTATTGGAGGTCTTCTCAGCATCTTGTTTATTTTGCTGGTTATTGCTGCCTTAATTATGTACAGGTAAGTAATCTTCTTCCTCCCACCTCCCCCTCTCCTGACCAATAGTAAAATCTAGAGTCACAGGAGAAAGAAGGTCCTGAAATAATTTCATCATTCTTTGTTGTCATTTACAATTCCTTTGATGATTTTATTTGCAAGGTTTGAGTCCTGTGTGTTTTAAGTGTTAGGCATGCCAGTCTGTTATTTATTTGAAGCCTAATTGGCTAAATTTTCTGCAGAGAGCTTATAATGGACAGGGATGTGAGATAATTCATATAACAGTACATGTGTGAGTTCATGTGCTTTCTGCTAGACAGCTTCACCACTTACTGCTAGTATAGCTTTTGTGATTACTTGGCAGTGCCTTGCTCTGCTGGTAGCTAGGGAATGTACTGGTTGCTGAAGAGCCAGGTGAAACCAGCATTCTCTCGTTGATGGACAGTGAAAATTGCTTTCCACTTGCTGAGCACTCAGGAACTTTGGATGCCAGCAGTAGGGCTCTATGTCTTTTCTGATAGTTCTCTCTCTCCCTCTAGGCATAATAAGTCCAAGTTCACAGACCCTGGCTTGGGGAACCTAACCTACAGTAATCCCTCATACCGAACATCTACCCAGGAGGTGAAGATTGAAGCAGTTCCCAAACCAACCATGTACAACCAGTTGTGCTATAAGAAAGAGGTAAGAGCTGCTTCTAAGGACATGGGAACCCAGCTCAAACTGTTGAGTATTACAGGCCTTAGTACATAAAAATATTGCACCTTGTTAGGATTTACTTCTAGGACAGGAGGACAGCTTCAGTGAATTGCTCAACTCCTGTGAAGATCAACCAGCAGCACTTCTTCCCCAGTGAGCTGTAGTGAATTAGACCTGTCTTTTGCTCTCTGCTTCTTTCATACTCCCCTAGCGTCTTACAATTCATTTGCATTGCGTGCTGACCCTTGAAACACAGGAGTCAAGGGAAATTGTTTTCCCTGGACGCAGTCCTGGTTAGTGACTGTTGCACAAGGTTGCTTTGGACAGTCTCCAGGGGAACCAGGCAGCCAGAAGCAGGGTGGTAGCAGGAATGTGATTCCTGTCTGTGCGCTGCCTGGAAGGGGTGGGATAGGGAGAAAACTGGACCCTTATTAAATGAAACATTTTAAAGTCCCTCCAGGGGTCCACCCTGTGTGCCACAGGATGGTGAAGGTTTAATGGGGTATCTCGCAACACTTAGTTTCTCCTCTGTTTTCTCCTCAGAAGCTTTCTTATCACTCAGATAGCTTCTCATCTTCCCTCTTCTGATTTCCATCCACATCCTCACGTCAGGTATCACTACCCTGTGTGTTTGATCCTGCATCCCTCACTCAAGTTCTGTTGTGTGGCTCAAGCACTGTCCCGTACTAACTGCTCTTTCTTATTTTTCTCCCTGCTTTTATGTCTTTAAACCAGCTCCACTGTCTGTCAAGAAAGGACATTTTCTTTGGCAGATTATTTGCCGTTGGCTTGGGTTACTCATACTCAGTACATGAGATTTGAGAAAGATAATTTCTGTAGGGTTTTTTTTTTATGATAATCTGGTAGATCACTTAGCTTTCCTAGCAGGGTTCACAGCAAGATTTATGCAGAGGCAAGTTGGTTATTTGTATGTTTTTCCCTGGCTGTGTTTTTCAGAAGTACTGTCTAATTGACAGATGTTTCAAAGATACTATCTAATAGATGTCTAATAGATGTTTCAAAGATACTGTCCCAAAATTTCCTGACATTTTAGTCTTATCTACTAAGGATAAGTCAGGATTATTTATCTGGGATTCTAATTTTTCCACTTTTTTTTCTCTCGGTTCTGCTGCTCCTGATATATGTATTTCCCCACACCCTCCATTTTTTCATCAAGGAGGGATCAGATGTTCTAATGTTCCTTATTTATCACTGAGTCTGGCTGGACAGATTTCAGTACTTAAGGCTCAGTTGGGGTCCTTTTTGCCTCTGATCATTGCTGTTATAACCTGTTATACTCCCTGTGTACCCCTTGGACTCAAAAGTGATGTACCAGCTGTGCTTTCCTGAGACACAAATCTAGAATCAGTCAGATATAAGGATACTGCAGACCTAGAATTGATTCTCTACCTTCTTTTACTGTGAAGTCTTCTGGCTGTTCCTGCTTTCCATTTTTGTTTGTTGTGTTTTTTTTTTTTTAATTCAATTCCCTTTTAGGCTCAGTGGTGTTCTTACTCCTTGCTATCAGAGTATATATAGCTGAGTATGTGTAAGAGCCAGCTCATCTGCATTCCCATTCTATGGTTTTGAAGGCTTCTGGAGCTCTTGCAGGCAGGATTTGTCCTGAGGTGGTGAAGAACTGAAGAGAAACATAGAATGGGTTCTGCCATTGTGACAGTCAAAGCCAATGGCTGTTTAACATGGAGGGTCCAGCCTTTTGTCTGCTTCACTGTGTACATTCCAGCTGTGCTTTTCTCGTTGCTATGTTTTTCCATGGATATATTGTTTTTTCCTTCATTTTTCTGTCTCTTCCCTAGACTGCTCCTGATCACAGCTACACCAAGGAGAAGATCAAAATTGTGGAGGGGATATGCCTTTTATCCAGTGATGATTCCGAGTGGGATGACCTTAAGCAGATTCGGAGCTCCCGAGGAGGGATCCTTCGGGACCATGTCTGCATGAAGACAGACACAGTCTCTATCCAGGCTAGTTCTGGTTCACTGGATGACACCGAAACTGAGCAGCTGCTACAGGAAGAACAGTCTGAATGCAGCAGTGTTAACACAGCAGCAGCCACTCCTGAACGGCGTGGCTCACTCCCTGACACAGGCTGGAAACACCAGCGCAAGCCCTCCACAGAGAGCGAGGTCTAAAGTACACGTGACTTTGGAAATGCTCATACCCTCCCTAACCTCTGCTCTGCACAAAAAAGACAGGACTCTGCCTGCTACACAAGGAAGGGCACAGAGACCAGCCTCTCTTGTGAGGAGCCCAGAGATTGTGACTGTCTTTCTGCAAGGAGCTTGGGCAGCTGTGCTGTTGTGGTTGGAGAGGGAGGATGGGTGGGTTGGAACCCAGAGACCCTTTTGGTTCATTTTCATTGTCTGTGGTTTATTTATATGTTCCCTTTTCCTTGAAGCTGCCACGTTAACTTCTGCAGTGACTCCTCTGGCCTGAATCTGGTTCAGATTCTGTGTTCTCTGGCAACCTGCAAGTCCTGTGTCATCCCGGTCACAGTCAATGCCCATGAAGAGAGCAGAGCTGCCTCGTTACTAGCTCCTGGTCACAGAAGTTCCCCTAGTCATTCCAGCACTAGCAGCACTCTTGGAGGCTTTGTGTTGAGGGGTCTCTGACTTGAGAGAGGTCTTAGAACAGATAGGGTTTGGGGCTCGATGGATCTCTGATGCAGCATCAGGTCACCTTTTAAGGGCATAAGTAGGGCAACCACAGTTGCCATGACTTGCTTCATGAGAGCATCACTGCTTATGTTTCCATCTGCTAGTGAAAAAAAAAAAAGAATGCTTACATTGGAGCACTGTGTCTGTTGCTGGCAGTGGACACTGCTCCTGTTCTCCCCTTCCTGTTAAAACATGTTTGTACTCTGGAAAAACAAGAGTCAGCAAATGGCCCTTTCAGAACTGCTCCCTATGGGTACTGCAGCCAGAGTGCTCAGCGTGAAGAAAGGTGAGATGGGTGGTGTTCCTAGCTCTACAGAGCTAATGGGAGGAAATGGATCTCAGTAAGACCTAAATTCCACTCTTGTCTTTGCATAACTGAGCTATAAAAAAAAAAAAAAAAAGAAAATTTGCTGTCTCCACTAGTCCCCATTCTGCAAAGTCCAAATTTTCTTGGCTTTTAGGACCTTTGATTACGATAATGAGGGAAAAGAGAGAATTCCTAGGCTGAGTCTTTCCCAGGGGAATCCTCAATGTTGACAGTTAGAAACTGCTTTATTACTAGGCTGAGCCCATTTGACTTAGAATAGGAGACAATAATCAGGGAGCTGTTGTTTATCAGATAGCATTGCACTTTACGCTCTTCTGTTACCACTACATAGCTCTTCTTGCAAAGTCATTTCTCTCACCAGCTGCATGAGCTTCAGCTGTTCTCTGCCCTTCACAGGCTTTACACTCTAGGGAGTGTAAACTTACCCTTGCAGCTACACCCCAGCAGCATCTGGAGTTAGGACTTGCAAGTTCCCAAGGACTGTTGCCACCTTTTCATATCCTCTTGACTTCTCTTGTCATCTATTTTGTTCAGAGGAAAAAAAAATTAGAGACAATATTTCTTGATGCTTCTTAGAAAATGAGATTTGTATTAGCCTCTCAAGTCATGTGGATACTATCATGGTAAAATATTAAGTGCTAAGCCAGATACTTGGAAGCGGAACTTGCCAATGAAGAATTTCTCACAGTACACTTTGTAACCTCTTTATCTCCTGGGAAGAGGTCAAGTACATTTAAGTACATTTCCACCTGTGGGAATGGGCCAGAAAAATGGTCAGGGGGTTGGAACACCTCTGCTGAGAAGACAGGCTGAGGGAGCTGGGGTTGTTCAGTCTGGAGAAGAGAAGGCTAAAGGGAGACCTAATAACGACCTTCCAGTACCTGAAGGGGGCCTACAAGAAGGAGGGAGAGACTGTTTACAAAGGCCTGCGGTGATAGGATGAGGGGCAACGGTTTTAAACTAGGGAAGAGTAGATTTAGATTGGATGTTAGGAACAAATTCTGTACCATGAGGGTGGTGGAACACTGGAACAGGTTGCCCAGCGAGGTGGTTGGGGCCCCATCCCTAGAGATATTCAAAGTGAGACTCAACAGGGCTCTGAGCAACCTGATCTAGTTGAGGATGTCCCTGCTTGCTGCAGAGGGGGTTGGACTACATGACCTTTGGAGGTCCCTTCCAACCCAGACCATCTGTAATTCTGTGGTGTAAGGAGAGCAGAGCATACACTAGGTGTATGGCTTAGAGGTGTGGGGGAGGGTGCCATATTTTTCCAGCTGGTGAAAAAAGAAAGGGAAATCCATCCTACTCTGCTCTAACCTTTTTCATATACTAACAGTCCTACTACCCCTGAAAAGCATGACAGCTGCCAGCAGGTTGGCTGTAATTTTTAAGCAGAGGTAACTTTGCAGAAAGTGGGGAAGGTTGCAACTTCAACCTGGCTAGGTGGGTTGAAACTCTGTCCATAACTACACCGTTGAGCTGACTGGTGTATATTCCTGTGGAAAACGAACTGGAGCTAAGGCTGGAAATATCCCTGCATTAATGTGGGACTCTTTCCTACTCCCAGAGGGTTTGTTTGTTGTTTTTAAAATTAGATTTTTATTTAATTATTTATTTGATTGACTCCAGCCTGGGAAGCATTGTTTTTGTTGGGCAGAGGCACTTTTGGATGGAGGTGTGGACTCGGCTGGGAACTGAGAAAAGAGTGTGTATCACTGATACAGACCTTACCTGTCTAAGCTGCCTCATGCATGGACAACACTGGAGGACTCAAACATAGGCAGAAGAATCAATGTGAACAGAATCCACGTGTGGGGGTGGCAGGGGCATCAGAGCTAGGAGTGACTGGGTAAATGGAGGAGAAAGGCTCTGACTTTTAGGAGAGCAGGATTTCTTTGGACTTCGGGCTGGAATTGTTTGGGGGGCTTTTGCCCCAACAGCTCATGAGAGTATGCACAAAAATCCTGAGGTGAGATAGGGTTAAAGGAAAACATCTTCTAAGACCTGTCATTGAGGTTCAGTCAGCCTGCCAAAAGATTTGCTGAGTTGCAAATGCAGAACGTAAAGGAAAACCCAGTCAGCCTTTTCAACAACTCATGGTGTTTGTGCTCTCCACCTTTACAAATTAGTCTCTGTTGCTTCTCAGAAAGGACCCTGCACGCTCCAGCCTAACAACCTTTCATAACTGCTCTCTGCTCCCTTCCTCAAGTGATAATGGTGAGAAGGAGCAACAAAATGTCCCATAGCCTCTCCTCTAGCAGTGAGGTAGGCAGAAATTAGTTTCTTGTTCCTAGAGACAGCCCCAGTGAGATGCTGCCTAGGGCTTGCATAATAGTTTGTCATTCTGGGGAAGAGAAGACCCTGATTGCACTTAGGATGTTAAGAATGTAGAAAGGCCACTGGAGGATGATCTTTTGAGCACTGATTTACTATGTAAAAAGCAAACCTCTCTCCTGTCTGTCCCGAGCTAACGTCGGTGATTTCCGTGTGTTCCTGTGTAATGGTTTTAACGTTACTCACTGGAGACATTGGATTTTCTGGACTTATTTAACCACTGTGTTCAGTATTTTAGGGGTTGATGATAATTTAATATAAATTTAGCTTTTTTAACCACTCTGCCTGGCTTTTGTTTGTGAACCATGTGTGTTATTTGGACTCTTCTTTGAGAGAGGAGCCCCTAGACTTGTTTGCACAGAACCTCAACTTTACTTCCTTTGAGAATAGGAAAGTAGCCAAAGAAACAAAATCCATTCCTAATCTGTTACATACACTTTTTTCTTTTTATTTTCTTTTTTTTTTTTTGCCACTGTGGCTTTAACCTAAGGGCCCAATATCGACACTCAGGCACTTTTGCCAAGTTCCTGTGCACACACAGTATCTCCCACCATCTCTCTGCCTTGTTTTTTGTGCCTTTTTATTACCATTTTAACATGGAAACAGCAGAAGAGGACATTCCCTTGTTTGGAAAGTATTAGGACTAGCACCTCTGCCCAGCTCTTGCAGAAAAGTTGTTTGTTTTTTTAACCATAAAGGATTTTGTTCAAGATGCTGCTGCCTTTTTTTTTTTTTAATAATGAAGAGTTTAAGTGTTACAAAAAGCTGAATAATAAATGAAACATTCAGTGATAACTGACACTACTGTATAGGTGTGAAGCTTCTACCTCATTCTCTCCCAAAGACATTGAAAACATTTTAGCATTGTCCCTATTAAAACACAGGACAGAAAGTGATTTACAGAGATCTTTAAAAAATAAAATCACTTCCACTTTATATTAAAAAAAAAAAAACAAAAAAAGCTTATGAAGGGTGAGGGGGACAGAGTGTGAGATTAATTACAGTTGTGTTGTTGGCACCCCACTGTCCCTTGCCCTTTTTTCTCATTACCCGCAAGAAATTTTCCTTTGCTTCCTTCAGCTGAAGAAATAAAGAAGGGAGAACGCACTCTACACCAGCACACAGTTCCTGCTTCCACACTCGTTAATCCTATTAAAGAAGGGAAAGCCCATCCCTATGCCGGGATAGTCCCGAATGCTGAACGCAGCCAGTTGAGGGCTGTTTTACCCCTCTGCGAAAGGAGGCGGCTTCAGCGGCCCCAAGCGTGGTAGCCTCATGACGCCAAGCGGGCCGGTACCCGGGCGCAAAGGGCCCTATGCCTTCACCGGGATCATTGCGGCTGTCATGGGGCCGAGTCACCCCCCTGGGGAGCGCGGTCATAACGGTTTCCCTCCCCAACGGGGCGGCCCGCGACGCCGGTAGGGCTGGGCTGCTATAGCTATCTCCGGCGGGCGCGGAGCACGTATCGACACTGCCGGATTCAAACGGGCCAATAAGGTGCGCCGATGCCGGCGTGGGTGGGGCCGGCGCTGGCCAATGGGCACTGGGGATACTGGGAGGTGCGGGCGGTGTTAGTGATTTCAAACCCCGCCGAGGAGCGGCCGGATAGTCGCTGTGCCCGATCTGCCGGGGCCCAGGTGAGAGTCGATGTGTTGTCCCTGTGTCTGCGGCGGTCTAGTTCCTTTCTCGCATTGTTACAGCTGCGCGGGTTCGCAGAAGAACAGGGTAGGCCTCTCATCGTAGCTGGGCCTCAACCTTTCTCTCGCTCACCTGGGGACTGGGCGGAGGCACGGTCTTGAGCGGCGCTGATATCCTTTCATAGAAAACACCGCCGGCCTGTCCTGAAGGCGCTCCTGTGGTTGCTGTGGCTGCGGCCTGTATTGAGCGGCACTGTAGAGGCGTACGGAGTGCCGCATGTCTAGGCCGCCTGTGGAGGCAAGGGTGTCGGGGCCTGCGTGGAGCCGCGGCCTGGCCTGTTCCACTGCAGAGTCACTTTATGCTATTGCTACGGGTCAAGGTATGGTTTGGGCCTTACCTGTGAACCGGCCGGTGGAGTGGGTCCGACGGCCGGTGAGAGACCCGGGCTTAGCCCGTTTCTAACGCTACTTGAAGGAAATACGGACCTGGCATTTTCTGTCCTTACAGCGTGCCTTTCAGGAGGCTTCGTGCTGGTTTGGTTTTCCCTTTTAAAGTTACCTGAAAGAAATGTTCCCTGAGGTGATTCTAATATTAAAGGAAAAAGCATAAGATTATCTCCATTTGTATAGATCCGGGTGTTGAACGCAGATGTTGGTTTTGGATCGCTAGGATCCCCCGCCAAAAGGTGTTTTCTGTTGACTCTTACTTACTGTAAATTAAGAGAATCCACAGAGGAGTGTGGGTTTCATGTTTCCACTCTGTGCTCTTTTACTTAATTTGATTTGGTTACTTTGTCAGAGCCTTGTGATTCTTCTTAAGACAGTAGTTTTCAGCCTGAAGTGTCATTTCATCCTGAATTTGGATGTCAGTGGGAGACCCAAAGTTTTGTGTAGTAAAGGGTGAGGAATGAAATTTCTTTAAGGCTTAGGGTGACCTGGGCTCTTTTCTAAAAATAACAATAAAAATTAACTCATTTGCTACAGTTTTCAGAAAGGTTTGTGTTTTGTATGTATCACCTATTATTATTCTGCAGTTTGCTTTTTCTGTTGATTTATTATTGTATGTTTAGTGTCACATCTTTCAATATTTCAGCTAAATTGCGGTGCTATGCAAGTTGCTTTCTACAGATGGGAAGGACGTGAGTAGTTGGGATATCGGGATATCATATATAGGAGACCTTCCTTATTTTCATGTGTTGGGGAAAGCACACTCAATAAACACATATATTAGTTTGAAACTGTAAAAATTAATGTTTCCCAGTGCTGAGAGTCTAAAATACTGAGGTATTGTAAAAGTCTACTTATGAAAATCTATTACGAAAATGTTGCTATAGGGTCAAGTGAGAAAGCAAAATGATTGCGGGTATGTGGCCCTTATTATTTTGGCTTTTTGGTGTCTATTATCAGATCAGTTGGTTGTGCAAGAATTAGAATTCGGTTTGACTTTCTTGCATTAGGCTTGGCCTTTCTTTAAACTTGACTAGTCTGGGAGCTTTCCTTCATTTAGAACTTAGAGATGCACCTTCCCCCACATGCTTCAGAAGCTGCAGAAGGGTTAAACTTTTTTGGCAACATGACGAGAATGATATGTCAAAGCAGAATCCCCAAAAATGGCCTTTAAGAGCAATGAATGGGTTCCAAACAAATTGTTGTAGTCAGTGTTAACTAGGGGATGTATTATGGAAAAAATGTGGTACCTGCACAAAAATAAACTTGGATTACAGAAGCATAAGAAATTAGCTAGGCTGCTTGAAATCTGTGTTGATGTGAGACTTCTTGTTTGGCATTGTCATATCAGAAATTGAATGCATGGTAATGAAACGTGGTTCCTGATTCTTGTATGTGTGTATGACTTATATTTGGTGGGACTTCCGCACTGGGTCTTGTCTTATTCCTGGTACAGGAAGGTTACGTAATCTGGGTCTTTGCTCCTGAGAAACCAGTCTGCAATGGTGGAGCCGATCTTCTAATACCCATCTGTCAAAATGGGGAGGTCTTGTTCCTGTTTAACAGTCAGCTCAGGAAACCTGGCTTTTCAGTCTGATCTTAAAAGTTGTTTCGCTCTCATTCCACCACTGTGTGTTTTAGGTGGTAAATTTACAGGTTGTAAGCTTTCAGTCAGTCTCTTTTTTTCTCTTCTTTCCTTGCTACCCTGATTAATTGTGTCATCTGTAAACTGCAACACCTCTGTTCAATCCTTTTTATAGATCACTTCTGAACATCTTGAACAGTGCATACAATTCGAAACTGCTCTGAATGTTTTGTGGAGTAGAGATAATTGTCTCTCAGTCTTAAGTGTCTAATTTGGAAGATTTTGTTGTGGGATACAAGACTTAAGAACCTTTGAGACATGTAAATACTTCTAACCCTAATAAGGATTTTCAAAGTCATGGTCAGTGATCATCTTCTTACCTTTCCTCTCTCCTTCCCAGTCTCCTCTCTCATGGTAGAGCAGGTGTGCTTCTCTGTTTTGGTTTTTTTTTTAAGATGCCTCAATTTGTAGTGCTAATTTGTTTGCCAGCCATGTAATGTAAATGGTTTGTGAAGTCTCTGGCAGAGTAGGGTGGCGTTAAAGCCATTGCATCTCTAACACGATGGCTGGTTTCAAGACAACCCAGTGGAAGCCTAATACGGTGTTGGTGCTGTTGCTACTGCTTTGTTGTAGACTTCCCAGTGGTTCATCTTACAGGGGTGGAGTTCTAAAGTGTGACACGGGAAAGCCTTCTGCCCTTGTGTTTAAACAAGACATCTGCTTGTGGGTGACCAGTGTTGCTTTTTGCTCTTTGAATAAAGAATCTCTCGACCTTAGCAGTTGCACGTTGTGTTTGGGGATTGTGTCTGTGGCAGCTCTGTTGCTGTGAATGTCAAACGCTGGAAAGCAGAAGCATGTTGTGCATGTTTGAGCCTCCCTGTTGCAGGGCAGAGGTTGAGGTGGTGGAAAAATAATTTGGGCAATTAGTGGGCAGTGTGGCTGATGTAGCAGTGTGAAGAGGAGTCTTCTTTTTAAAGCTAGCTTAAAAGATGTCGGAATAAACACAGGCTTGCATCATATGGTTTGATGTTCTTCCCAGGAGGAGGCTGATGACACCTAGTTTCTACCATACCAGCTTTTTCAGTTGCTATTGTCACTGTAGAAAAGGCTTCTTAAAATGTCAGGTGATGGGCTGGAGAGATTGCTGATGAATCAGCTCCACCGGAGCTCTGTCGTTACACGTTTCACAGCAGAACATGAAATGCAATGATCGTGTGGTGTCGGGCTCTTCATTTGTACCTCCTCTGGAAGGCCCTGCATTTCTCGTTCTGCACCGCAGGCCTTGTTCCTCCTGTCGGGTGTCAGCGCTGCTGCCGGCCTCAGTTAGGGATTACGGGTTGCTGATGGCCGGGGGTAAGGTCTACTCCCTGCTCAAATAAGGACTGGAGCTACTTAT
Organism: Indicator indicator; assembly: GCF_027791375.1. Lineage (NCBI taxonomy): Eukaryota > Metazoa > Chordata > Aves > Piciformes > Indicatoridae > Indicator > Indicator indicator. Next base: position 11,358,337 of record NC_072013.1, on the reverse strand, counting down.
GTTTCAAGACTCATTGATCTGGCGGGATGCGAGGTCAGGACTGTGCCCCTGGGAACAGCAAGCCTCCCCGGCCGAGCGGGGCAGCAGTTTAGCCGCAGGGCTGGCACTGCAGCCGCCGGGAGGGCCAGGGTGTGCCTGCTGCCGCCCGACGTATGTCCGGCCCCGCGCAGGAGGGCAAAGGGGCTGTGATGTGCCCGGGACAGCCACGTGCCTGAGACCGCCGTGAGGAGGGGAGCCCGGCAAGGCCGGGAGCCCGTTGCGGTCCTGCCCTACCCGCCTTTGTCTGGCCCCGGCGCGGGCCGGCTCCCCGCCCAGGTGCGGTCGCGGCGCCCGGAGCTCCGCCCGCCGGCGGGGAGTGGCTTGGCCCGGGCCGCCCCGCGGCTTCCCGCCCGCCGTCGCCGCGGAGCCGGCCCGAAGCCGTCAGGGTGAGTGTCCGGCGAGGCCTGGCGGAGCAGGGCGGGCGGCGCTGGCGGGGCCGGGCTCGGCCTTGCGGTGGGGGCGGCGGGCAGAAACAATGCCGTGCGCATGGCCTGGTACTGGCGCTGGCGGCCTGCTGCTGCCCCGCGGCCTGCTGCCGGATACTCGCTGCCGGTGCCGCCGCGGACCGGGAAATCTCCGGACTGCGGCGGGTGGGTGAGGTGGGGCCCGCCAGGGCAGGACGAGGAGGCGGCCGCCATCTGGGGCTGCGGGCGGGGAACTGGCGGCGGGCTGAGCGGGCAGAAGTGGAGGGGTGGGGGGGCCTCTTCTGGAAGGTGCTGGGGATGGCGGGGGCGCTCCGACTTCAGGGAGAGGAAGGGGGCGTGCTGCCGTGTTGGAGAAGGCTTCATTTGGAGGAAGGAGTTAATGGTCTGCCCTGGAGTATGATGTCTGCCTTCAGCAGCAGTTCAGGCTGTCCTTTTCAAGAACATCACATGAGCCTTTGCATGAGCTTTGTAAACACCTTGAGGGATGTTGAGGGATGGGTGATTTTGCAGCTGATAAGCAGGGCCCCACTGACATATTTCTTTCCAGCCAGCCACCCTTAGAATTATGTCAGTGCACACAAACTTGCCCGTGGGTTGTCTTTTTTCCTTCTTGCCCCTCTCTGCTCTGTAATTCTGGCTTCACTCTAGGCTTACCCATGCAGTAAGAAATAGCTTTTGCTCTTAGCTGTAGCAGAAGGTCAGTTTATTTTCAGTAGACTCTCACTTTTAGGTCCATGGGGAAGAACAGGCTCAGTTACTTTCAGAGGCCATGTATTAAAGCATATTTTTCTAGAGAGGTTAAGTATCTGTCTCCCTTACCAATAAGCTGCCATTTGTGCTATTAAGATGTCACAGACCTGAGTTAGAATGTATGAGTTAGGTGAGAGAAAAAATAACGCTGTTTATTTTTGAATGCTCTTTCACTGCTGCTGAAGCAGTAGCTTCTCTTAGCTACCATCTATCCCATGATCAGCAAAACAGTTCCCTTTTCGCATGCTGGTTTTCTGTTTCTTTGTCATTCTTCTGAGGTCCTGTTCTCCTTTCATCAAGAGTCTGTATCTCACAACTTAACTTATAATTAATCTTTTAATTGAAAACACCAGCCTTTGAAATCCTAAGAAATTTTTATTGCCTGAGCAACAAATAATCTTCTGTAGGTTTATTTTAACCTCCTGTTGTCTGTCATCAAAAGATATTTGAGCTGAAGCTGGAAAGCATATTTGCAGTCTGACTGAAAGTTCTTCTGACTTTGTTGCTTTTGTGGATATCTGTAGTTGATGATTGTTAGCTGGACTTCAATTTTCCTTTTGATATTGTGGAATTTACTAAAGCGTTATTTCACTGACTGATTAGGCCATAATTTGTAGATCTGTGTAGTCTTCTAAATACTTGGTGTGTCCATGTATTGTATTCAATAAAAAATTAAGTATGTTTTGGGTACTTGAAATTTTTATCCTTTTTTCTGAGCTACTTTATATTTTATGAGAAAGTTTGTATGGCAGATACAGAAAACGTGCTGGGCTAAACCTGAAGTGAAACTTCAGCTTTTCAGAGCCAAAGAGGAAATTTGACCCAAAACTGCCATTAAACAAATAAAAATCCTTTCTACTAGGAAAACTGGGCTGCACTGACAGAAATGTCTGCTGAGAAGTACAATTTCATCTGAAATGTGACATGCAGCTATGTAATCGCCAACTATGTGCCCTACTGTACAGGATCATTTCAAACTGATTTTTTTTTTCCTTTAATAAGGCCTGTCTTGTTTTCTCAGAACTTAATCTTTTGAGTGAAGTTTTTTGAGAAGCTTTCAGATTATCAAAATGATGCCGTTCTTGTGCAATGGTGATGTTTAATAGCTAGAAGTAGGTAGGGAGAAATGGACAATCAGTATCGATAAACATCTGGTTTTGTTTAGCATATAATGGCTTCCTAGTAGCTGCTGTTAAGAGCTCTGTGTGGTTAATACAAATTTTCATGTATAGACGCTTTTCTGTAATCTCTTAATGTGTTGATAAATTTGTAACTTACGTATACTCAGTGGGCAATTTTCACTTTTATATTTGAAATTCTTGCCTTTTTGCTGCCTTGTAAATGTTTTCTCCTTTTGCATGGTCTCAGTTTGAGAGACATTCTATTCTTTTTTTGGTCTTCATTTTCTCACTGCTCCATAATCTGAGAACTTGTCCTCCTGAGAAACTGCCAGGGAAGATTTGTTATTCATCTCCATTGCTGATTCTTCATCTGACTTGCTTTTGGAAATGGTGCATTGACCACATTAATAAGAAACTTCTCACACAAAACTTATTTTGCTGGTTCAGTCACTTTGTAGAGATCTTGTTTTCTGCATTGTACTGAAATTAATTTTGCTACTGAGAGATTTAAATCCATTTGTTCTGGACTGTGGTAACAAGAAAGCTATGTAGGTCAAACACTTCACTGCTGCAAATTCACTACTAATAACATAATTTAGCTGCATTATTGTATAATGATGCTACTTGCTATTTGGATGTTGAGAAGTAATGGCTGGAAGTTTGCATGTCTTTGCAAAGAACCTTTTTTTTTTTTTTTTTTTTTTGGAAAAGAAAAAAAGCCTTTTGTCAAATGTGGGATATTCTATGAACATGCAGAATCCAGTGACTTAATTGAAGGGAGAAACAACAGTCCTTTATTCTGGTAAATACAAGATGCAGACAGTGCAAGGTCTTGGCATCAGGGCAGGCGGGAGCAGTGATGAAGCTGGAAGGATGGGATGTTTAAGGAGCTCTGTCTGACCATGAAATTCTTTGTGATAAACTGTGTTCTGAAGGGATTTGCAAGTTCTTGGGGAGGGGGAATATAATTTTACCACTATTTTTAGATGCCATATTCAGCACAGAAGGCAACTTAACCCATTTAATAATTGAAATAACTATTGCAGATGCTACTGACTAAAAATAGTAGGGAACTGACTTGACCAGACTGAAAAAAATGGGTGAGAAAACACAGTGTTTCATGATCATCTGTCTCCTCTCCTTGTGTCCATTCCATCATGTGTGTTCTCTGTCAAGTTCAGTACGTTATGATGATGGGAAGGGAAATGCTAGATGCTTTCCTTCTAGGTTCTGTAATGCATCACTGGAGTGTACAAGCAAGAGACTGCACTTCATAGCAATGAGCTGTCATATATGTGTAAGGGTAAAAATATTTGTACATCAGAATCAGCCTTGCAATGGACAAGCCTTTTTAATAGAACAGCTCCTGACTTGAGGGTTTGAACTGATTTTAAGATTGTGGTATGATAGTCACTATCCTACAATAAGATTTTTCCTTGGTGAAACAGATTTCTGGTGAGAAATGTTTATTTTTGTTGTGGAAGTAGGAAAATTGTGCTGCTGTTTTCTGAAAGGATGAGGGTATAAGTGGGGATTTGTCTTAGTACAGGTGTCAACTCTGTATTCTGTTGTTTCTGCTGTTGTCAGGTGTGTTAGCGTTTAATTTCTTTTTCTATAATCTTTGTGAATAACTGTTTTCCTTGTATTGATTCCGTATAGTTTCCTCAAGAAAATTATATAGACAAGTAATGACTTGAATTACCTTCAGAGTTTGAGTGCAATTCAGAACTATCTAAGTTCACTCTGCTTAGTCTTGGCAAAGGCACATGTGTGTTTGGGAAGAGAGTGATGTACCTGTTCATGTCACTGGCATCCACATTGGGGAAGTACAACATTGTTTTTGTACTAGTGCATTGAGGTGAAGGTATTCCTAATGCAGACAACTTGGACTGGCAAAGCCGTGTCTTTCCTGATGCTACTTAGCTGCAGAACTAACTTGAATGACAGAAGGAACTGAGCTGTGCAAGCTGCTTCACACTAGGTGATCTATTTGACAAGTTTTTCATGTGAATACACTCTCACTTTTGCTTTTGGAGACAAATCACAATTGTGGAGCTAGATAGAGTTTTATCCCCACCTCCAAGTTTGCTGTGAGTGTCTGGCTTCGCTGTGCTGTTTTTTTTGTTGTTTTTGTATTGTGTGGGAGTGAGTTTGGTTTAGTGGGGTTTTTGGTGGGGTTTTTTTGTGTTTTTTTTTTTTTTTTTTTTTTTTGTGGTAATTTTTGTTTTTAAGCAGGTGAAGTGCATTGAATTTGAATCAGGAGTCTGATTTGTGTTTCATTTTGATCCTTTTCTTCCAGTAGGCTGAAGGAGGTAGGAGAGCAAATGAAATGTTTAGGCAGAGAAGAATAAAGCAGTAGAGCTCCTGAAGAGTTTAAACAGAAGAAAGCAGGATCCATTGCAAAAGGCTGGTGGGATGCAAAAAGATGTAGACTTGCCATGTTGCATGTTGGCCTTTTTTATGGTCCCTGACATGAAGGAATGATGTGACCAGTATTTAACCCAGAGCTGTTTCATTTGCTTTGGTGGGTTTTTTGCTGTTGTTTCATTGTTGGTTTTGTTTGGTTGGTTGTTGGTTTGGTTTGTTTTTTGGTGGTGTTTGTTTATTTATAAAAAGCTTTACATTTGAAAGATAGTATATCAGAATTAGTGGTTCAGTAGAATAGCCTCCAGGTAGCCTCACTTCTGTGTACTTAGAATTCTTGCATAATGAGTGGAACGATACCTTTGTTTTTAGGGGTTTATAGTTCTAGGTGCTAATTAAGTCTTCAGCTTTGGCCTCCTCAATTTTTTAATTTATTACTTAACCCCTTAAAAAGGCAAACTTATCAGTACTAGTGTGCAACTGTACTGATATGTGATGGTTTGAAACTGTCTTTTTAATTTTTCCTTGCAAAGTTCAGAACAGAGAAAGTGAAAGAATGTAAATAAGTCACTATTGGGTGTAAGAAAGCAAAATAACGATTGTTCTAAACACTTCCATTGGATAGATAGAAATGTTTAAGAACTATTACCCAAAACAAAGTAGGCACTCTGCACATTCTGCGTTCGGCAGTGGGGGTAGTTGCTGGGCTGTCTGGCTGCTGTTTCTTCTCTTCTGGCTGAAGATAACATACTGACCTTGGCAGCTAAGTTAACAACTTTCTGCTTAACTAACTCTGCTTCTCTGTCCAGGGAGGTCTGGGGGGGAAGCTCCTGGGAGAGGGAGGCCCCTTTGGGAGGGTCCCCTTGGGGGGAAGCAAAGGGAGATCGGTTGTGCTTTTTCTGTTGATTGTATATATTTGTGAATGTTGTGAATTTTGTATATTTGTACATATTCATTGCATTTCATTGTAGATTTTAGACTCTGCTTGTAAATACAGCTTTTCATTTGCTTCCAGACTGAGCTAGCCTGGTTATTGTTGGTGGGGGGGGAATTTCAGCTCACACCTACACATGATACCAAGGAAAAAAACCCACAACGCTGTTTGTGAAATGAAAAGGACAAACCATAATAATGCCTGGATGTGCTTGTTTATATGGGTGGTCAAGTTTTGTCCTGACATTGATTGTTTTATTGCCATTGGGCAGCTTAGCACGTTTATACAATTACCATGAGGACAATATTAACATCCATAGGAATTTATAAGTGTTTAAGGCAGGCTTAGTTAGCGTTCAGGTGTATGTGTTGGTGGTTGGTGAGGGCTTGGGTTTTTTGTTTGTTTGGGGCTGTGGGGTTTTCTATTTATTATTGGGGGAGATGTCGAGTTGTTACTTCTTAAGTATCTTCTAACTAACCTAGGAAGGTGAAAAAAATTGGTTTTATAGTGGACTGCTGCTAGTTCAATTTTGGTGTTGAGTTAGTGGTGTGTTGGTGTTGTGTGGCTGGCAGAAGGCTTTGGAGCACTTGTTTATATTAACTTATACCAGTAAAATTACACTTCTAATTTTAGGGGACAATTTTCTTCAGAGAACTAATGTGCATTAGGTGGAATACTTTATAGGGTGAAGTGTGCAGCTTTGCTGGCATAGGCTAAGTCAGCACTGGGAATATTCTGCTGTTACTGTGTGTTTATGTGCCGTCAGTGATTAAACTCTTGTATGTGCTAGTTGGTTTTTAGAATTTTGGTCCTATTTGTCTATGCATTTGGGGGTTGGACTAGATGACCTTCCAGGGTCCCTTCCAATCCAGACCACACTACAATTCAGTGATTTGAACTAGTGTGCTGGAATGTATTACTCCTCTGATTTGGTTTTGTTTGTGGAATGTTGAGAGCCCTCATTACAGCTGTTCCCATTTTCTTTTTGCTGATCTCCTTCCATCAGGGACATTCTCATTATTCTCTGAGCAGTCAGGTTAGTTGTAGCAATATGCCTGAGATGGGCATTGAGCCTGAGGTCTCTACTCTCCTACCCTAATGGTTATTATTCCTATTATATTGAAAAGGAAAGGGTGGGAGGAGGAATACACTTAGCAACGTTAAATGAGTAATGGTTTGAGCCCTGCACGTGGTAATATATTGAGCTCTCATTGACAGTTTCTGAAGCTGGCTACATCAGTATTAGGGCATAAAGCTACCAGCTTGCAGAAATGAGTTTTGTTTTTCGCAGAGTGCTGTTCCTTTCAGTTGTGCTGTTTGTCAAGTTGTTAAAATGTCTGTCCTTACACTTGCACCCGATTATTTTTTTACATAGATTTGTGTGGCACCTGTTGCTGTAAGCACATGTCAGCAAGAGTCAGTTTTCTAGTGTTGATGAATGCTCATTTTGGTTTAGTGTATTCATCACAGTATATTCTTCCTCAAGCTTAGATGAGGTTCTATTCTGTGTGCATTCTCAGCTTATGAAAACTTTGAAAAATTGAGACTTCCAGTGTCTGAAATACTACAAATTGCATTCTGATAGCTTCTGGTAGCATTCTAGGGGTAACAAAATAGTGATGTAGTCCTAGTGCTTATCTAAATATAATTGCAATCTTGGGTTGCATATTAGGAATAAGATTTGCTACAGAGTTGCCTTTGTTTTGTGGTGGTGTTTGGTTATTTTTTTGAAGTAGAAGCAGCATATTGCTGGTAACACATGACATTTTTGTGTGTGTTTTCTAACTTGCCCCAATCTCCGCAGGAATTGCTGTAATTACAGAGAGTACTTGAATTACAATGGGGGACGACAGTGAATGGATGAAACTGCCCATTGACCAGAAATGTGAACACAAGGTAGGAAATCTTGTCCTTGGATTTGGCTTGTTGTATGTATCTGCTGTGGGGATTCTGTGGTATTCCTCTAAGTGCACCATAGTTAGGTAATTTCAACAGCTGCACTATGTGTGTGTAATGAATCTGAAACTGCATCAGTTCTCTGAATAACATTTACTGAGAAGAATTTAGTAGCATGATAAAATGCATGGTGTAAGCTTGTTGTACTGAAATATCAGTGTGCTCATTCATGTGGAGAAATTACTCATCTGTAGCTGAAATTATTGTTGATATTCCACCTACTCATCAGTGGCTGTTAGGGATTATGAAGAGCAGTTGAGACGACTGGCATCTGTCTATCTATACCATTTTTGGCAGGAGAAGAAAAACTATTTTATCCTGTTGCACATTATTCATATCGTCATTGAAGAGAAATCTTGCAGATGCCACTTTACTGAGTATGATTTGAACTACAGTTGAAGAACTTTGTGAGACTGGTGAGTTAAGATCATACTAGCACAACATTTGAGTGTCTTATTTCTGCTTCCAGCTGTGGAAAGCCAGATTAAATGGTTATGAAGAAGCCCTTAAGCTCTTCCAGAAGATAGATGATGAGAAGAGTCCTGAATGGTCCAAGTATCTTGGACTGATAAAGAAATTTGTGACAGACTCCAATGCAGTGGCTCAGTTGAAAGGACTGGAAGCAGCACTTGCCTACATTGAAAATGCTCATGTAGCTGGGAAGTAAGTAGCCTTTTCTTGCTATTAGTAGGCTGTTATAACAGCTTAATGTGTTTCTCTGAGGAAGGTTGCAGGTAAATTGTACAGTGGTCACTAACGGTTCCAATTGAGCCAAACTTCCTTTATAACCTAGAGAATTTGCCACGTTGTAGGCTGTCCTTGTAGATGGCCTCCATGTTAACTTGTCAGAAATTGCTTACAGTGTTCAAAGAAACTGTTCAAGGTAGTAGTAAAGATTTCTGAAATGGTAGGGCAAGTGAATGAGTGATTTGGTGTGAGTGCTGTGAACCGCAATTCTTGCTTGACAAAAACAGTCTGTATACTTAGAGGGACTGCTTTTTTTTACCTAGAGAGTTATTTGTGTAATTCACACATGAAATAAAACATAGTTGTGTTTATGTGGTGTTGCATCCAACTCAACCAATATGAGTCTTCATACCTGCCAGTTTCTTCACAGAATATTTTTAATATTTCTCTCTTGTCAGCCCTGTGGAGTAGCCTGTACTCCTGAGGGTGAAATAAAAGCAGCCAATGGGCCAGATCAGTGCTGTGGTCAGCTGACTTTGTGACCTAATTAAATTAATAGAAGTCTTATTTAAATAACAAACTCAAAGCTGTGTTTTAAAAACCTAGTAACTTTTCTGATGATCTGAAAGTGGTGCAAATGATTTAGTAGATTGGAAGCCTTGAAACAGATGTGAAATTTTATGCTAGAATTATGCACAGTTGCTGTTTGTTAACTGCCAGGAAATAGCATTTGCTTGTCGACCTCAGCTAATATATATTGAATACACTTCTGAGAAAATATCTACTTTTCACTTTCTGGTGTAGTCCAGTATTAGGAACAATCAACTAGCACTCAGTCTGCAGGAGCTCTTTTGATTAAACTAGAGGTTCAAGTTGTCATCTACAAAAGATTATTACCTTCAAAGTTGACTCAGAATTTATCTCTGTTATATTAAGACTTGCTGAGTTTTAATTCATGTTTTGGGGGTTTGTGGTTTTTTGTCTGTGGAGTAGGGTGTAGAACACCAAATTCACTAAAATGTTCCAAAAGTAACACTCTCTTCATTTTTCAGGACAACAGGAGAAGTAGCATCTGGAGTTGTAAATAAAGTGTTCAATCAACCAAAAGCCAGAGCAAAAGAGCTGGGTGTAGATATATGCCTAATGTATATAGAAATTGAGAAAGGAGAGGCAGTACAAGAAGAACTGCTAAAGGGTCTGGACAACAAAAACCCCAAAATCATAGTAGCGTGTATAGAGACATTGAGAAAAGCATTAAGGTAAGCTTCTTGGGTTTAGTTTATGGGATTTTTTTGTTTGTTTGTTTGTTTTTTTTCCCTTGCCCCAGCAGTGTGTATCGTCTAATTTGCTGCTTAATTCTTTAGCAGGCGTGTTTTGCTGAAGAGGATATATCTGCATTGAACTGATACTTTCTGTCAACAGGAGTCAAAAACATCATGGGATTTGTTAGATATGAGTGATGTCTTTGTTTTATGAGCCTCATATGGATCACTCTTGTCTAGGGCATCTGTTTGCCACACTTCCATTTTCACAGTGGACCTTAAAGAAGCACAGGATTCATGTTTGGTGTTCTGAATTGTGGAGCTTCTCTTATGAATAGCTGAAGTAAACTTACTGATGGGAAAACTAAAATCTAGTCCCTTTTTATTTTTAAAAAAAAAAAACAAAACTAATGTGGGCAGGTCTAATTTGGTACATAGTGTGTGTTTTTGGAAGAAAAAGAAGTAAAGAGAGTGCATTACACAAGAAGTTTTGAGTTTCCATATAGTAATTTATTGAAAAGAAACTGATGAAGCTTTCTAAAACTCAAATGCAATTTAATTAAGATAGGGTTTTTGTTTGTTTATTTTTTTTTCCAGAATTTGGAGTATTTGGAACTTCTTTTCTTGTTCCATTTTAAGTGTGTTTGCTGCCTTTCAGTTGAGTGATAAATGCTGGGTATTAATGGACAGAACACTTGTTTTCCTCAGTAAGATAGTTCATGTGAAAAATTCCGTAATATAGGTGGAGAATGTCTTATGCTAGGTACTTTGTAGAGGCTTTGCTGAGGTATATGTATAGATGGTCCTTCTTAAACTATTGTTTCAGGCTTCTGTAATAAAAGTTGAAGTAAAGCAGTAGGCTTAGCACATTACCTGTGCTTCTATGAAATGAAACTACTGTCCCACATTTAAGAACATGTTTTAGCTATTTTAAATTGCCCTAATCAAATGTCCTTTTAACATCACAGTGTAATTAGAAACTTGCATAACTTTCCTCAATATCTTTTAACTAGCCACACCTATAAAATGTGCCAGAACTGCTTTTTTTTTTTAACATGCAGTGTTTTTGAGATATCAGGGTCAGATTCTTTCATAGAGCCTTGTTGAATTAACCTTTTCTTTTCTCCTTTTGGTCTGTGTTGCTACCTAAATTTGCCCTGTGCTTTGGTAGGGTTTCTGCATTGATTACAGAATTTGTCTGTTGTACCTATGCGGGTAGCTTGAGGGCATAATTAGTTAAGCTAATTTTTGTCTCATACTAAGGTTTCTGTTCTTTCTTGTGATATGAATTAGGTAAAATTACGTGAATTAGATGAGAGAATTTGTAAACACTGTTCCTAACACACTTTTCTGAGTCCTCATAGAAACTTTGCACTACGGGGCAGCTCATTTGTTCATATTCTGCACTTAAATTGTGTTGCTTCTAAGATGAGCGCTTCTTTGTCAGGTTTTGATACTTAGTGTTTCACGATGTAGGCTTGGCAGCAAGAAGTTTAGCACTAGAAAATTTAGAAAGTGAAACCTGTAAGTTTTAGTTCTTGAACAGCCATTATTGCTAGCTTTTTCATGTGGTACTTGATTGGAGGGAGGCAGAAGCAAAAGTGTGATTAGTTGAAAGGTTAATTTGGAATTCTTAAGGAGAAGAAATGCTCCTGAAAAAAAAAATCCTTATGACTTCTGAGGTGATCTAGATATGATGCTTTAAGAACCGTAGCAGTTAACTATTTATTATGAGTACGAAAAAGTTCTCATGTTCTCATTTAGCAGTGATTAAACGAAGAAGTTTAGTGTATTTGGTTCAACAACATAGAATCTGCCAAGAGAGAAGATTGGCTGGGGAAACTTGGTTTATATGCCCTTTCAACAGCATGTATTTCAACATGTGTGTTTTCTGTGAAGATGACCTAGGCTCACTATAATAACCTCATCCCACAAGTGGAAAAGTGACTAATGCTTTTACTGCACTTTGCCTCCAAGGATAGACTAAGGAGAGTCTATTTGGATTTTTATTTTATTATTTAATTAATTTTTTAAAAAAGTAGGTCATACAAGTTTTGGTCTAAGGACATTTTTTTTTTTCTTTACCTGCCCCTGGCAAGGGAACAAATTTAAGCAGTAGATTGGATTAAGTGCTTTGAAGTAATTTCAGAGGCCTGATTTTGTAATTCCAAACTGAGTGTGGAAGGTAATTATTATAGGGCAAATATTCTTCCAATTTTACAGTAGCTTAGTAGCTTTACAAAATAATACTGATAATAGTGATTTGACTAAATGACACAATCCCTAAATGTGCACTGGAATAATTTCATAGGTTGTTTAAAAAAAAATTGAAAGGTATTTGTGGATCACTCTGTAGTTCTTACCTGGATGCTGATGCTATTCCTTGTTTTTTAACTTCTAGTGAATTTGGTTCAAAAATAATCTCACTGAAGCCAATTATTAAAGTATTGCCAAAACTTTTTGAGTCTCGGGAAAAGGCTGTTCGGGATGAGGCCAAACTCCTTGCTGTGGAGATCTACCGTTGGATAAGGGATGCTCTCAGACCTCCATTGCAGAACATAAATTCTGTTCAGGTAGGCAGAAAGTTGTTCTCTATTCCAAATCTTTGAGAAAACACTTGGAGAAAACACTTCTCTCTCTCCCTGATCCCGTGGTGCTGGGCATTCTTGAAGTCAAAGCTGGCATTTTTCATTAACAGCAGTATTATATTTTTAGCTTCCTGTAACTTAACCTAGAGCATCTGTCATTTGTAAAGACATCATCACAGTTTTGTTGCTCTAAAGTGTGTGTGTGTGCATATATGTATATATGTAGTTGAGAGGGGAAGCATCATTCATAGAATCATAGAATGCCAGATTGGAAGGGACCCCAAGGGTCATCTGGTCCAGCCTTTCTAGGTGATAATGTAGTTTAAATTAAATGGTCCAGCACCCCGTCAAGCTTAATCTTAAAACAACTGAAATTGAGGAGTAGATTGGAGACCTAACTCAAGGGCAAATGGTTACAGTTATACAAGACCCTTGCACAGAAAGTGTTCAAGTTGACCATTTTTCCTTCTCAGTTTTCTTCTTCTCCTGAAGTTTTTTCCTCTATGTAGCTCTTCAGACTTTCTCTGGTGCTGCTCAGAATGGGACTGTTCCACTTCAGGAAGTGGCATTTCATTATGATAGATAACTGTGCTGTAGGAGATGGAACATTCTATTATTTTAAAACTGTATAAATTATTTATGCATTATTCCCTCCTACCCACTGGAGTTAATTGTATTCAGGTGAAAAGCATTAACATGTTGGAAAAAAGCATGGTTTGAATCCGAATATAGCTCAAAATATTTGTTCCATCATAGTTTTAGTGCGTCATAATAGCATGTCTGTAACAAAAAGATCTTCCTTTGTGCTCAGCTGTTTTTAGTTTAAAGGTTCTAGAGATGGCACACACCATTCTGACTGTTTTACAGTTTGCTCTTATGTAAGAGCTTTTCATTGATACTTTGGATTATATTCTGTTCCATGAATATAATTGGTCAAAAGCTTCTGGACAGTCAGTCTGAAGGGAAGTAATTTCTTTGGTGGCAGAAAAAAGAGCTTGAAAGGTAACACTATCTTGGCTTTGAAAAAGGAAGATTCCACTGCTTTTTCTATGCAGTGTTGCTTGTCTTGGGGTGTGTACAAAATGTCTCTGATACCATGGCTCTGTTCCCTTTTGACAGTTAAAAGAACTGGAAGAAGAGTGGGTCAAAGTGGCATCAGCTGCTCCTAAGCAGACCAGGTTCCTGCGTTCCCAACAGGAGCTGAAAGCAAAATTTGAGCAGCAGCAGGCAGCTGGAGGAGATGTAGATGGAGGTAATTTAATCTTTGAACTCCACTGAAAAGCGTACCACTGGTGTGTAAGTTGTGGAGGTATGTGTTAAATGGTGAAGACACCTTCACTCAGACTGGTGCAGAACGTGGGATGCCATATGCAACCAAAAACAGGGCTGGGGCAAAAGCTTTGTATGAGAGAGTGTCCTGTTGGAATGGCAAAATCACAACTGCCCATAGTGCTTTAGTCCATCTCATTTCTCACTTATATTTTTCTGTCTTCTGGCTGCAGGAGATGATGATGAGGAAGAGGCAGTACCACAAGTAGATGCATATGAATTGCTTGAAGCTGTAGAAATTCTTTCCAAGCTTCCCAAAGACTTCTATGAGAAAATAGTAAGCATAAATTTAGTTTTATGGCATGTGGAGCTAATGAGTCTCAAGACTTCCTGGTATTCTGCAATGTACACTTTACTGCTACATGGGTAATAACAGACTAGTGTAAGTAAAATACAGACTGCCATAAATAAGTCTCAAAGTTTGATTTACCAGTGAGAAAGCTGTAATTTTAAGGAGTTGAGATACATCCTGGAAAGGACTGTATTTCCTATCATTGCAGTTGTTGTTGAACTACAGGGAGACTTTGGCTTTCCCAGGATAGAATTAAGTTTTAAAATCCATGGCTTGTGGCAAGTATGCTTCTTTAGAACTGTTTGCATTTATAAATTCACATTAATTTTTTGCTCTACAGGAAGCAAAAAAGTGGCAAGAAAGGAAAGAAGCTTTAGAAGCTGTTGAACTGTTAGTGAAGAATCCCAAATTGGAAGCAGGAGACTATGCAGACTTGGTGAAAGTTCTCAAAAAGGTGATAAATAAAGCCCAGGGTGCACATATGATTTAATATTTTTTTGTCATTTATTTGTATTATGCTTTACAGTAGAGATAATCATGAGTAGAAAATTATTAGCTGGTAGAAATAACCCAGTCTATGGCCTGCTACTGTTCTAAGAAATTTTTCCAAGTCTCTGAAACTTGGAATTTTCAATCTTTAATCTTTTGTTTGTTTGTTTTTCCCTTTTTCCCCCTTATCTATTTTCCTTTATTTTTCCCCCAAACTTTGTTTTTTCTTCAGGTTGTTGGAAAGGATACAAATGTTATGTTAGTTGCTTTGGCTGCCAAATGCCTTGCTGGACTAGCTACTGGCCTCCGAAAGAAATTTGGACAGTATGCAGGGCATGTAAGTAAGAGTATGTAATTTTTTTCTCTGTTTTTATTGATGCTGGACACCTTTGTTTGTTTGTTTTGTTCTTCTAAACCCTTGTTATTTATCAAAGGTATTTGTACAATTATGAATGCTTACCTGCCTCTTAGTAGACCAAGCAATGAAATATCTGCTGAGATGTCTTGCAGCTTAAGGTTAAAAGGACCTTGTTTATTGACATTCAGCAACAGGAAGCTTGCTATTGCAGTAAATCTTCTGTGCTAAGACAGCTCAGAATTACCCTGCCATGAAATGAATTTTATTTAGATTACCTCATTGTCAAGCAGTTGTAGGCCACAGTGGTAAAAACAGCTTCTGAACCTGAATTCTACTTAGCTCCAATATGTATGTTTTAGGTTGGTTAGGTGGGGTTTTGTTTGGGTTTTTTTGTTTTGTTTTGTTTTGTTTTTTAATGTTGGGGAGGGATTGCTGGTGGTGCTTTGTTATATGGGTTTTTTGATTAGTTCGGGGTTTTTCTAGTTGAAATAGAAAAACTACTGAGATTTTTGGTGCCAAAATGTTCTGGTGATCTAGTTTAATGCTCTTTGTTCTCCTTTGCTACTCCTCCCTTACCAACAACTAGTATCAGGAAATACAGGGAAGCCTACCAAATTTCTGGAAAGAAAGAGCTTTTTAATTAGTTGCAATTATTTTACTTGTTTCTGAAGCCTCTCTTGCCATGCTTGATCAAATTTTATTTGTGATAAGCACATGTGATGGGGGCAGAGCTTGAAGACAGAGAACTCGTATTTGCTGGTAGTTGTACATTTTGTGTTGAGTTGGCAAGTTACTGCATCTCATTGCTTCAGAAACATTCAAGTCTCTTGAGCTCTGAAGAACAGTTTGTACAAAGTCTCTTTCATTCTGAAAGCTGTCTCTACTTGTAAGAAACGTGCTTACATCTATTTAAACTCTTTTAAAGGTTAAACCTCATAGCTACAGACTTGGTATTGAAAAACTAGCATTGAGAGGATGATTTTTTCAGTACTGCAATGGCAACTATAAATTGCATAATCTCTGCACTGGTTTGCTTACTAGATATATTCAGTAGTGAGGAAGATGTAGACTTCTCCTGTGAATGGGCATTCAAAGTGTGACAAAACAGAACTATTGCTAGAATTGTGGGAATATTATAAACTAATAAGTCTTGGAGACTAACGTTACAGTCTACAGTCTATGACAAGAGTGATAATATCCATCACAGAACTATAATACTTGCTATAATTCAGTGTATGTGCCTTTGTTGCCCTGCGCTGACTTTTTCTTTCCGTCACTCTGACGTCAGCTTCTAACTTCCATGTTCCTCCTAGCTGTCAGCATTTTCGAAAGCAGAGATTTACTGATTTCAGATATCTCCTTCCCATGACTTTGTAGGATTTAGGGGCATCTAGCACCTTCACGGATGAGTGTCTTTATAATATTCTGTTTTAATTGAAGAGCTTTGGGTTGGTTTTTTTTTCTTAGCGCTAAAGGCTTTGTGAACAGGGAATTTGCAAGTTGCAGCCCATCAAAGCATACCAGCTGAGTCTAGGTCACTGTGTTGCAAGGTATTGAGATCTTATAGTCAGCTTCTGAGTAGAAGGCATTACCTGTGGAAAATGTGTTTTGTATCGTGCAAGAGCTTGTAACTTACGTAAGGCATCAGACTGCTTCCAAAATATGAATTACATTGTTTCATGAAAATATTGAAAACAGCTGCCTTTTTACACAATTAAAAGCTCTACATGCTTCTGGCTCATTGGCAAGTTTTTGCTGTTACAGAGATCATACTTCAGTGGAGGTGCTCAAATTACAGGCACAGGAGAATGCCTTTATCCATTTATTTACTTTATTTTCCCACTGTGACTAAGCAGCTAGTTTGAGTACAAATTGTTGTGAAATTCCAGTATGGCATAGTTCAGTGTCAGATGTGCTTTTTCAAGATGATGGAGCCAAAAAAATGTTACTCCAGGAAGGATTCAGGTTACTTTAGGACCCTGATATTGTCAGCTGTGGGTCAGATGAGGGCTGTTTAATGAGCCATGCTAAGTGCTGTCAAGAAGCTGGGAAAGAGGGGACACATTATATACCTTCTTGGATTCATATAGTACAAGAGCATAGCACTGTATACAGTGAAATTGTTTAATTTCCAAGCCATTTCTCCAGATCAGTGGAGCCAGAGCATTCATCTCAAATTACATGAATTTGAATATATGCTTTTTGTTTAGCTTTGCTATGAAATTGCTTAAAAAAAATCTGTTTGTGCATAGACTTAGTGGAATGAATTTAATATTAGAGATCAGCTAGAATCAACTCCTTAATACTGCTGTTGTGTACCCCTGCAGGGAAAAGCAGTGATTTTTTGCATTGTTTGCTTCTCTGCAGAATACCAAGGAGCAGGCTCTCTCAAGTTTTTTCCAGTTATATTAGTGAAGAGTAGATTAACTTTTTTGTTTGTTTCTTTTTCCATAGGTTGTTCCAACAATCTTGGAGAAGTTTAAAGAGAAGAAGCCTCAGGTAGTACAGGCACTGCAGGAGGCCATTGATGCAATCTTTCTTACAGTAAGTTAGAGTGTCTATTTTCCCACATTGGTCTGTAATTTTGATTTGCTTTTCTCTTATGTTATTGAGACTAATGAATTCTTTATCCAACGCTGTAGACCACATTGCAGAACATAAGCGAAGATATCTTGGCAGTGATGGACAACAAAAACCCAACAATTAAGCAACAAACATCGCTTTTCATTGCAAGAAGCTTCCGCCACTGCACACCCTCTACTCTGCCAAAAAGCCTGCTAAAACCTTTCTGTGCTGCGCTTCTCAAGGTAAAGCAGGAGGAGTTGTTTCTTCTCTGACACTGACTTCGGTGCTTTTGTGAAGCACTGGATTGTTGGGGGAGAAAGGACTTTCTGGTAGTGCAAGGACTAAAGAGTTATTGTGTGCTATGTAGCCGCTAAGAGTCACTTCTGATGTCAAACTTGAAGATGACCATGAGTCATGGGAACTTTCAGCTTTTCCAGAACTGGAGACTCACCAAGTTTAATAGATGAAGAAAGTCCTTTGCAACTGTTAAACTTCTGGGCATTGTGCCACTTGCTTCTTGTAGATATCTCTTGCAAGCTTTTGTTGGAATGCTGCCTATCATTTGCCTCGAATAAAAGAACAGTCATTGAATCATACATTACAGTTACACTAGAGGATTTTTTCAGTGTAGATGATAACAATATATACATATTTTTCCTCATTGCAAAATAGCCCTTTTCGTTGTTATGGGTAATGTTTTTGTCTTTGAAAAATGGAGATTTGAACATAGTTGCAGAAGATCAAACTTCTTGTGAATTTAAATGGTGTTGCAGTATCCATTAAACATCAGTGTTTACCTTCTTGTGCGAAAGATCCAAAGATGGGAAACTGGCTTTATCTGAGCAACAGTAAATAGGAAAACGGAACTGAAAACCCACCTTGTTCTTCCTCCAGTGTTAAGGACTATTGTATACTGTAGATGTAGTTTTTTTTAAAAGGGGAGAGAATTTAAACAGAAGATGGATTTAGGAAATCTGTTTAGGTGTGAGCTGCAAGTCATATGATACAAGTCTCTTTCTGCAGCATATCAATGATTCTGCTCCTGAAGTAAGAGATGCTGGATTTGAAGCATTAGGCACTGCCTTGAAAGTGGCTGGAGAGAAAGCTGTGAATCCTTTTCTAGCAGATGTAGACAAACTAAAGCTTGATCGGGTGAGTTTGTTACAATAAATGTTGTTAAAAATGCTCCATTTATACATTTAAGATGCATCTTAGGCTAAAGGAGGCCAAAGAGGATGCTCTAGCTGATGACTTCCACTTCAAGGTTACTGGTGTTGCAGGGAATATGAAAATCTCTTCATTTCTCATCTATTTATCAGGCATCTTTTCTTTGACTCTTACCTAAAATACATTAGTTAACATTGCACCTTTTCATTCATATGTAAAGTATCTGTTTGGCTTCATGGATGTACCATCTATGAGAAGAGTTACGAGGTTTGGAGCATTTTGGTGGTGATTTTGGGGTATTGATTGGTTTCAAACACTTTCTTGTCTGAAACAAAGTTTAGGGTTTTAGATCACAATCACATAGTCTAAAATTTTCCGTGTTACTGGACAGATTTTGGTATTAAAGACTTGCTTTCCAACAACAAAATTTTCATCCTTGTTCATGTTTATTGACTTGATGATTTCATAAGTTGTGGTACTTGGTCTTTAAAGCATTTGTAAGTATGAGGAGGGGGTAGATGTCAGTGCTTTGTATGTACTTCATTTTGAACTGGGAGAATTATTCTAGCACTACAGCGGCAGTTGATGCCATTCACTGATGAACATTACTACTGTAAAGAACACAGGATGGCTAAATTTTGTGACGTAAACATCTTCGCATTTTCTCCAGAGTAGTCAAGTGTGAGCTGCTTCTGTTGAAGGAACACTGTACATCCAATTGTGGTAGCTAAATAGCTTTTTTTCTTCTTTTTTTTTTCCCCACCCCCCCCCTTTTTTTTTTTTTTTTTTTTTTCAAACTGCCCTGTCAGATTAAAGAGTGTGCTGAGAAGGTAGAACTGGTTGGTGGTAAAAAAACAGGAGGAGCTACTGAGAAGAAAGAAGGCAGGCCTATTAGTGGAAAGGCCCCTGCTCTTTCAGGGACTGGTGGAGATAAAGAAACAAAAGATGTGACAACCAAACCAGGACCGCTGAAAAAAGCACCTGCTGTGAAGGTAAGAGATTGCCAAGAGATTATCTGACATTCAAAATTGTCTGATAAGATAGCATAGAACAGTTACTTACTGAAGATCAAAGGTGGCTTGTTAAATGTCTCCTTCAACTGAGGAATTGTTGTCCTTCTGTAGGAGTAGGTGAACACATCAATGAAAAGAATCTGGGACTTTTCTGAGAATGTACGTGGTGAAATCTCAGTTTTTAATGATACAAACTGTCTTGTCACATTTTAATAAGAGATTTTGATACTGAAATCGTGTTGAACCATTGGACACATTCAGAGAAGCCTCAAATGTTGTAACATCAGTGTGCTCAGTGGTCATACATTAATATTTGGCTGAAATCAAGGTCTCTTTTTATTACTGTCAAGGTTACTACTGACGTGTTGAGTATTCTCTCCAGCATTGTTTTCAGTTTTATCATAAATAATTTGGACTGTAAGCCTGTATTACTTCAAAATTATTATTTGACCTGAGTAACGCTATAGGTGGTCTTTGTAATACCCTACTGATTTTTCCTGGTGGGAAACTTGGAAATGAATAGTAGAGTGGATTGTATGTAAAAAAAAAAAATCTGCTTTTATCCTGGTGGCCTGGGGAAGAAAGACATCAGTCATAAGTGTAGTACCTGATCAGTATCCATAGCAGAATGTGTAGATTATTCCATTATTTCTTGTACCTTCACAAATACATAGTTCTTTCCTTTTCAACTTTCGTTGTCTTCTGTCCCTGGTAGTGTAATTTATAAAACCTGATGGACTCAAAGCAAGCTATGAATAAAATAAGCTCTAACATAAAACTATTTTTATGACTGTAGCTGTTATGGTACTACAGAGACATGGGGTTTTTGACCTCAAATGTAGGAAGTGTGGAAAAAACAGCAGTTCTTTTGATATCTGATGAATAAGAGACATTTTTGATCTTGACTGACTTGTGCATTTCCTTTCCAGTCTGGGGGCCCACCAAAGAAGGGCAAACCAGCTGCAGCTGCAGGTATGGGAGGTGCTGGAGCTAAAGGCAAGAAGGGTCCTGAGACCAAAGAAATATTTGAGTCAGAGCTCTCGGTGGGTGTTCTACTATCCTTTGAAATAGAAAGTCCCCTGTATAAGTAGCTTTGGTTAACCAGTTCTTCAGTACTGCAGAATTTTTCACTGAAGTTTGCATGTGTTGTTGGGGGTTGGGTTTGTTCTGTGGGGTCTTGGGTTTGCTTTTGGGAGGGACCAGGGGATTTGGAAGTTTTGGAATTTTTGTGTGTGTGTTTTGTTTGTTTTGGTTGGTTGGGGGTTTTGTTTATTATTGCTAGGACAAGGGAAAGCGATATGTTTAAGTTCAATTCATAATTGCTGAAATGGATCTCTAATATATTTCTGGTAAATACAACTGTTCTTCAGGCTATTGTTGGTACCAGGCCATATAAGACAAACAATAAATCATGCTAATATGAGGTACATTATATTGAACCCAAAACTGAGAATAGAGGAAAAAAGTAGCAATATTAATACTTTATATGTAATTTAGGATGCATGATTTGCTGAAACTGTCTGGTATTAAAAGCCTGACAATACAGTGTAAGAGTTTACACTGAAATCTGAAGTAGAATACAGCAATAACTGAATAAACTAATGCAAGTTTATTCCATAAGTTGCAGAATTCAGTCCTTTGGAAGTGTGTGTTACTTGAGCATCTGCTTGTCTTCCTGGTGGGGGGAACCAGGAACATAAGGCTATCTTTAGGTCAAAGAGTAACAAAAAGTTATTAAAGCTTTTGTAGATGTATCTTCACGCTCTTTGCGTTGCTTAGAATGAATACTTTCCATTAGGCATCCTGTTTCTGTTGCTGGTTAAACAATAGTAAATGAGTAGACACTTTATGAAGGTGCTAAAGACACCAGTGAAACAGGAAGCTTTTTTTAATTTTTCATATACTTCACCATTCTTCATTTTGCTAAAAAGTACGTGGACAATGCCTTCTTCCATCCACCCTCATCAACCATTCATTCATTGCTGTGAATGCTTATTCCAACTTCATAGAAAGTTATCTTGCAAATTTTAGGTTGCCTCTGCTCAATTCTGTAAGTAAATAGTGGCTACTCAGGATTGGTTTTGAATGTCTGCACAACTTGTACTTTTCACGGTTGCTTTTCTGTGTTGCGGTACAGTTTAGCAGCTTCCTAAATTCGTAAGGCCCCTAAACCATAGTCCATGCAAAAATCTTTCAACCTACTTTAGAAAACTTTCCATACTTTGGAAATGGACTACAGTGTTATGTCCTTAAGGTTGTTACTCCCTTCCAAAGGGATACAGTGGGGCATTAACCTTGTTCTGATCTTTCTGCAGATAGAAGTATGTGAAGAGAAGGCTGCTGCTGTTCTTCCAGCTTCTTGTATCCAGCAGCTGGACAGTGGTAACTGGAAAGAGAGGCTTGCCTGCATGGAGGAGTTTCAGAAGGTGAGTTTATAGCAGTTGAGAAGATGAGAGGCAGGTAGGGAAAGAGGAAGTGTGCCATTCAGGCTTCATCTCTGCTCAGTACTTGTAAAATGGGCTCCTTGTAGAATTAGGTCTGGTAGGTTTCTTCAGGTAAATTCTTATGCTAAGAATTTCTGCAACATAGTTCAGTATTAAGAAAATATTTACAGGACAGCTGAGGTAACTTCTATTTGTGTTTTGAGTTTTGTATCACTTGTGATCCACTGACTAATGTTTATCATTTAGGCTGTTGAGCTTATGGAGAGAAGTGAAATGCCTTGCCAAGCTCTAGTAAGAATGCTTGCCAAGAAACCTGGTTGGAAGGAAACAAATTTTCAGGTAATACATTATCCTTAAGTAACTATCAGTCCATTTTTGTTAGTTGGAAACACAGCATATGTTAAGTAGAAGGCCTTAGGTGGATA
This sequence comes from Indicator indicator, assembly GCF_027791375.1. Taxonomy (NCBI): domain Eukaryota; kingdom Metazoa; phylum Chordata; class Aves; order Piciformes; family Indicatoridae; genus Indicator; species Indicator indicator. The sequence continues at coordinate 11,336,129 of NC_072013.1, read as the reverse complement.
TATGATGCTTGGACTTGATCTTAGAGGTCTATTCCAACCAGAACAGCTCTGTACATCATTGACAATCCCTTGCACCATGACCCATGACTACAGTTGTGTCAGTGGTCAATATGAATATAAGCTCTGAAATTCAGGTTTTCTTTCTGCTGAGGGTTGAGACTTGGAGACATTTGAAGCTATCTGTATATGTGTATACATGTGTGCAGGTGTGTGTAAGTTCTGAAAGGTTGGACCAGATGATCCTTGGGGTCTCTTCCAACCTGGCATTCTGTGATTGTGTGATTCTGTGATAGATAGCAACTGCCCAGCATTATTAATTTTGTATGTATCTATGCCTTTATGTGTAAAAGTAAGTACTTATGTTTATAGTTGTAGCAGTGTTGATAATTGTTAGTGGCCTTTCAGTACCTAAAAGGGGCCTACAAGAAAGCTGCAGTGTGGGAAACGGGGACTTTTTTACAAGGACTCACAGCAATGGGACAAGGAAGTAATGGCTTTAAGCTGGAAGAGGGCAGATTTAGACTGTGTATTACAAAGAAACTCTTCACAGTGAGGGTGGTGAGACACTGAAACAGGTTGCCCTGGGAGGTTGTGGATGTCCCTTCCCTGCAGGTGTGCAAGGCCAGGTTGGATGAGGCCTTGAGCAACCTGGTCTAGGGGAAGGTGTCCCTGCCCGTGGCACAGGGATTGGAACTAGGTGATCCTCAATGTCTCTTCCAAGCCAAACCATTCTATGAATTATGAATCTTTAAGGTCCGTGCCAAGCCAAACTGTTCTATGTTAATCACATGAAACCATTGTGCATAATCTTATGAATGTGGGTGTATGTAAAATATATATTTGTGTATGCAACCATTGTCTTCATGTAAACACACCTCTGTATTCAAATGCACATACATTTGTGTGTGTATATACACACATTTTACAGAAATGTGTTTACCCACAAATGCATGTATTTATTTTTGTATATATCTATAAATAGGTAGAATTAAAAATTATCTAAAGCACATGAAGACATAAGTAACTTTTTTGTTGTTACGGATGTTCCAGGTGATGCAGATGAAACTGCATATAGTTGCATTGATTGCACAGAAAGGAAACTTCTCCAAAACTTCAGCACAGGTTGTGCTGGATGGACTTGTAGACAAGGTTGGTGATGTGAAATGTGGGAATAATGCAAAAGAGGCCATGACAGCAATAGCAGAGGCATGTCAGTTGCCATGGACTGCTGAGCAGGTGAGTGAGCAGTAAAGGTATTCTTCCAGTAAAAAAAAAAAAATCAACAGTATTATGTGGGGTGTTCTTTCAGTCTAAGGAGTAAATCCTAGACCTCTTCTTTGCTTTTTTTCCTCAGTTTCTTAAAACTGATGTTTGCTCTCAAGATACTTCCTAACGTAGAAAATAGGAAATCATGAGTAGTAAATCAGTACTTTGAAATACTACCAAAGCAGGTGCACATCCTTATTAAAGGTATTTCTTGCTGCCTTAAAGTACTTCAGTTCGTTAGTTGCAGATGTATTCTGCTTTAGTGACACAATAAATTTTTCCTTATGTTACCCCAGATGTTTCTGTTCCATTGCAGTGCCCTGTGGTTTTTTGCAGGTGTGTTCACTCCTTAACTACAATGCTTTGTCTCCTGGTTCACCAGTGAAAATTTACACTTAACTTTCTTCTGTTCCAGGTTGTGGCTATGGCTTTCTCTCAAAAGAATCCTAAAAACCAGTCAGAAACTTTGAACTGGCTTTCAAATGCAATTAAAGAGTTTGGCTTTTCTGGGTATGTCTTTGAAGTAAATTACTAAGAGAAACTTGAATGCAAATGTTTCTAATCCAGGCTTTTCTCTATCAAAATGGTCTCAAGAGAGTGGCTGTAAGTGCATCTGAGCTCGTTAGACTGATGCACTCTCAGGTTCTCTTCTAGCTCTAAATGTCAATGAAACTATGACATTACTAATAGGATAGGATTCTATTTCACTACCAGGTGCTTTATTCATCACTCAACCTTTTCTGAAGAGCATTTTTCTTAAACTGTATACTATAGGAGTGGGCTGGGTGAGGAGCTGTGGCATGCATGTATTGTATACCTGTAGTTCCTGTTCTCCTTGGATACATCTGCGGCCAGGTGGATCACTGTAGTTCATAGTTTAAAAAACCCAAAGCTGACAGCCTGCAGGACAATACCGATCAGTGTGCTTATTGCCCGCCTTAGCAGAGTTTTTTGTGGCTCCTGACAGGATGGAGTTTTTTAGCCAGCCATATAGCTACTATTGCATTTAGTGCTGTGAGAGGGGAAAAAAAACAAATCTCCATGGTATCCAGGGATAGCATGCCTTAATTTTTAATCATCACTCTCTTAACGTGGTCAAACATATGTGATACAGTTCACTTCTTAGAACAAAATTTCTAAGCAGTGAGGACTTCAAATACTAATTTGACTTCTTGGGCAGTTACTATGGCTATCCAAATTATTTTGCAGCTATTAAATGGATAGTAACATTGTTGAAGTCTGGAAAGCAAACTGTCTTATTCAATAAATTCCCAAAAATGTTTGTAGTTCCAGCATGATAATCTACAAATAGATAACGATACTAGAACAGCAGTGTTTGAGACTACACAAAGGAAGCTTCTGTGATTGCCTGTTTTCTTTTCTATTGAATTCAGTAGTGCTATAGAAGATTCAGTGATCTAAACCTTCCTTTCTTTCTTTAGTAAATCTATATTTTTAAAAAAAAAATCTGTGCCTTTTTCTGGAAGATCCTGAGACAGGCTAATAAAAAGGAAAAGTAAAGTTAAAAAAAATAAAAAAAGAAGCATTACCTTTAAGTAGCCATATTTCAGGTGCCTGAAGTTATTGTAGACACATCCCTCAATTTCAGTCCTGGCAATCATGTGGGTGAAACTTCTTTGCTGTAAGAATTTATAATGGCTGCTGTTATCTTATGTTTGCTGTATTGATTTTCGTGGGAGGCTATTCCCCTAGCCCATGTCTTAAAGTTGTTATTTAAAAAGCTGTCTTCTACTGTACTTGTGATGATGTTATTTTTAAAGCGTAAATAGCTTCTGCTTATAAGTTAGTTGTATGAAACTGTCCTCACTACGCTTTTCTTTCTTTAGCCTTTTGTGGTGATTTTGTTTCTTGTTGTTGCTTCCTGTGTTGGGTTTTACTTAATGGAGTATATCTTATACTTACAGACTAAATGTCAAAGCTTTCATCAGTAATGTGAAGACAGCTCTTGCTGCAACTAACCCAGTGAGTAAATTTTAGAATTTTAATCCTGATTTATTATCAATCCTTGATTTGACGACTGAGTGCTTTTATCCTCTTTCTGGCAGGCTGTAAGGACTTCTGCCATTACCTTACTGGGAGTCATGTATCTTTATGTGGGACCTCCTTTGCGAATGTTTTTTGAGGATGAGAAGCCAGCTCTTCTCTCCCAGATAGATGCAGAATTTGAAAAGGTATGACCTCTAGTGCTCTTACTGCCAAGCGTTATTGAAACTACTTGGAAACTTTGGTTGCTGAAATCTGTAGTAGTGCTGTGATCTGTCCTGTAGTTGTGTGAACCTTTTTTAGTTTGTTTGTTTTTAAGACTACTCACTAAAGCAGCTTCAGCCCTGTAATGTGTACCTGTGTTAATGATCACTTTTTTTTGGTGTCAATAATGATGAATTTCTAAAGTAGGGGGGTTTTGATGTTATTTTTGTTTTGTTGTTGTGTTTTGGGTTTTTTTAGCAGCGTGATGTTTTAGAATTCTTTCACCCTGAAACAGCACATTTGTATCATGCACATGTTTTTATTTCTGTTGTCACATGAAAACCTCTAAAGTAGCTGCTTCTGACTTTTTGTGTGTCTGTTTCTGTTCCTTGCAGATGCAAGGGCAGACGGCGCCGGTCCCAACTCGTGGCATTTCCCGGCACAGTGCAGTGGTTGGGGATGATGGTGAGGAAGAGGAACAGGAAGATGTTGGGAATGATGTTGTGGACCTCTTGCCAAGAACAGATATTGGGTAGGTTTGGGTTCTACAACCTGGAAATATAATTTCACTGCAGTTCAAAACTTTGTATTTATAAACACTTCCTAAGTGGTCTGTGATGTTGAAGCACTCAAATACTAAAAGACACACAACTAAATTGATCGGCACTTTAACTTTTTTTTTTTTGTCTGTAGGGATAAGATCACAGCTGAACTGGTGTCTAAGATTGGGGACAAAAACTGGAAGATCAGAAAGGAAGGTTTAGATGAAGTGACGAGCATAATAAATGATGCTAAGTTCATAGAGGCAAACATAGGAGAACTTCCAGCTGCTTTGAAGAGTCGTCTTAATGACTCTAACAAAATCTTGGTAAGTTTTTCAAAATTCTGTTTCAGACAAACTGCTTCTGGTTTATGAACCTTGCTTATTACTGAGTCTGTTACAATGTCATGAAATCAACAGTTGGAGAACAGTGAAGTGTGTGTTTCTACATTATATTGGCCTGTTTCTAAAAAATACTTGCATTCGCCTTGCATTTTTAAAAATAATAAAACATTGTGTGGTTTGAGGTGGTTCTGTCATGGAGAATCACTCCAGGGCTCTTTAGGTTTCTTGATCTACAAGTCTCAATATGATGGGACAAAGGAAGTTCTGACAGTGAGGGTGGTGAAACAGGTTGGCCAGAGTGGCAGTGGAGGTCCAATAGAGACATTCAAGGTTGAGCTTGATGGGTCTCTTAGCATCCTGATCTGGTTGGAGATATCCCTGCTTACTACAGTGCAGTTGGACAAGATCACCTTCAAGAGTCCCTTTGAACCTAAATAATTTTATGATTCAAAAAAAAAGGAAAATCTACCTCTGCTCTCAATGTAATATAAACAAAAAAGCCTGACGAAAAACCCTCCAACCAAACAAATAAGCGAACAAAACCCCCCAAAAAACAACAAAACCCCCCAACAAAATGAAGAAACAAACCAACACAATAAACAAAGTTTGAGTAACTGCTCTGCTTGTGACAGAATTGAAATGTTTTTTGTTTAAAAGTATTTTCATTTGAACTAGTAATTTGCTTGGAATGTAGATATAATTCTTACTTGGGTAATGAATGGGAAGTGTGGAATAGATATCTTTGAGCAGGCATTCTAAAGTAGAAGCTTAGGTGTATAGCAGTGTTACTTTCCTCCATATGGCAGTTTGGCACACATGGTTGTAGCAATATTTTGATCAAAGCCTTTTTGTTTATGCACAGGTGCAACAAACACTGAGCATTCTTCAGCAGCTGGCAACAGCAATGGGCCCCAATATCAAACAGCACGTGAAGAATTTGGGCATTCCTGTCATTACAGTCCTAGGAGACAGTAAGGTAGGATGCTCATCAAGACCTTTCTGTTTTGCTGCTTGCTCTCTGTGCTGTGCCTGGGACTTGCTGGTTGGGCTTGCTTTTAAGAGGCTTATTTCAAATTGTGTTTTTCATTAGGAGTCTTAAAGAACCGTGATTTTTTTTTTTATATGATTAAGTTAGATTCTTCTTTTATTTATCAATTGTCTTGAAACAGGAAGCTTGTTTAAGGGTAAGAACGACTGTGGTTTAGTTGGACTGTTACTGTAATGCATAGCACTAATGTTACTTGTAAGCACCATTGTGCTGGCAGAGGATTGTGTATTATATACACTCATTCAGGCCTTGCTGTCTTACTAACTTGATTTAATTTGCTGTAAGATGTACCCAGTTGATCCAGTTGCTCAAGTTTTTGAAGATGAGGACGATCCTTTTGGGGCCCTACTTTGAAATGTCAATAGCTGGCCCACTGAACAGTTAAGGAAAATAAACAGTGGGTAGCATGAGTGAAGACAAATTAAGTTTGGCTGAGGGAAACCAAGGCCTCATCTGGGAGGCTGATGAGTATCTACTTACCTGCAGCAAATGACTTGTTTCTTTTTCCCAGTGAGATTAAAGGTGAGACAAGTTATTTGCAAGGATGCTCACTTGTTTAGATACATCCCTGGATGTTACCTTTTAATTTAAAAAGGATTCACACTAAAGCTAAATTAGTCTGCTGCATTATCAGCTTACCTCAGAAATTCAGGCTAAAGGAGAGTCATGTGTGGAGGCATGTCTATACTGATAACATTTTGAAGAACCATGGTTGTCAAGTATTTCATCTGACTTCTCGTCACTCCACTTAGCTGCTTCAGAAAAAGCTGTTCTAAATTTTGGTTGGAAAAAACCCCACTGAAGATGGCAACTGGTTGGAATTAGAGGGCTCCCCAGTTCCTGGCTTGACTTTTGCTCATGCGTGTCCTAAATAATAGTGCCCTAATAACAGGCTCCATAACCTACTTGCCTTGATTTATGAGTGTGCCAAGTCTATTTTAAGCCTTACAGAAATCACTGACCTTATTCTGTAGCTTGTTTAAGAGTTGGGAGACTCCCAAAATTCTTGTCAATGAGTGAGAGCAGGTGTAAAGTGCTTTTAAAGATATCCTTTGTCACTCTTTATTAAACTTGTTTTTTCTTTCACGAGTGATGGTAGAAAAGTATAGTATTTGATTTGGTGATTTCTGTAGCTGATACAATCTCCTAATTCTTCTGAATTTTACACTTCTCAAGCAGTGAATAAAAACAGAGTTTTCAAAGCCTGTAATGTAGAAGCTTTTTCCTTTTGTGGGAAGGGTGAATCTGTTACCTCTTCCATTGTAATCTTCTGACTCCTCTTTAGAATCATTCTTCTTAAATTTTGTTCTTGCTGCAGAATAATGTTCGTGCTGCTGCACTGGCAACTGTGAATGCCTGGGTTGAACAAACCGGCATGAAAGAGTGGTTGGAAGGGGAGGACCTGTCAGAGGAGCTCAAAAAGGAAAATCCCTTTTTAAGGCAAGAGGTAGGCTTCTGTTAAATAAACTTCTTATGTGTTCTAATCAAAATAATCTTAACTGCTGTGGACTTAACGTTTATCAACATAGAATGAAATGACAAAATGCTGCCATTATGTGAATAAACAAGTATCTGTCCTCATACTGACATAAAACCTCAAAAGGCTAATAACAAGTTTTCTTCCTGCATGTAGCTGTCATTCAGATTTAAGTGCCTCCAGAGTGAAACTTCTCTCTGTTTTGGTCAGCTGTGTGTTTTCCCTCAAATTAACCTAATGGTAATAAAGACCAAAACTGAAGTGGAAGCATTAATATGTTTGAGGCTGACAAGTGCAGCTCAGTTTCTGATGTTACTTCAAGAGGAAGAGAAACAGCCTAGGCAGTCATAAGACTCCCAAGTTTTAAGATAGCTGCATATTAACAAACTGTAATTAATTTTAATTTTTTTTAATTACCAACCTGAAAGTTGATGTTGGTTAAGAATATCTTTGTTCACAAAGACTGGAGTGGGGTTTTTTTTTCCTTATATAGAGGCATGTGAATGAACTTCTATTCAGGCTTTTGTGGCCTTGACAGCCCTGTGAGTTCTTACTGAAGAAAGTTTATTTTAAACCTTTATTTCAGCTTCTTGGTTGGTTGGCTGAGAAGTTGCCCAGCCTCCGTTCTGTTCCTTCTGACCTCATCTTGTGCGTGCCTCACCTCTACTCCTGCCTTGAAGATCGGAATGGGGATGTGCGTAAGAAGGCACAGGATGCTCTGCCATTCTTTATGATGCATCTTGGCTTTGAGAAGATGGCAAAAGCCACCACCAAGCTCAAGGTATTTCAGTCACTAGGATTAGATAATGTGACCTTGAGTGACTAGAGAATAACAGGTTACATTGACGGTCTCTTGATATGCTGTCTTGAGTCATGTAAGCTTGGCTGCACTGAATATTTTCAGGGAGGCTGAAAGTTGTGTCAGAAGGCTGTGAGGTACAGCCTGGCAGGAGGTAAAAACTTCCATCCCAGTTTCTGTCCAGCTGTATGCCTTGAACACATACTGAAAAATGGATTCTAGTGATTTGGTGTATCTTAGGGTCTCTTCGGTACTGAATCAGTGTTGGGGCACTCCATTGGTGGCACAGGACTGCTCACCTAGAACAGATGGCTGGTTCGTGTGTTTCCCATAGGTCTTGCAGGAGAAATGTAACGGAAAGATGTTTTATCTCAGAACAGAAATACCCGGAAACATTGGTGGTGTAAGATAAACGTTGTGGAAGATACCAAAGTAGCTTGTTTCAAACTACTGTAGTTTTCCTTGTCTATAGCAAATTACTGTGGAAATTACTATCATGAATCTTTCCAAATTTACCATTTCTTTTTTTCCCCCCTTCTCTTGTCTAGCCAACTTCCAAAGACCAGGTACTGGCCATGCTTGAGAAAGCTAAAGCCAACATGCCAGCCAAACCAGCTCCTCCTGCTAAAGCATCTTCGAGAGTGGTAGGGGGAGCAGCTGCAGCCAAATTGCAACCTGTATCAGGTAACCTCTTGCGTTCTGGGAAGTGACTGACAAGACGGTGGGTTTTGAAGCTTTTTGACATGCCAGAGGAAGAAATGTGCTTAGCAGGAGGAGAGAAATTCAGCATAGTTAGGGTTACAAATAGTTCTGTCTACATTTCCAGTCTTGCTTGCAGCTGAGTCAGCATTCAGGATAAAGAGTTTTTCCTTTCCACATAACCATTCATCAGTGGCTCTTTGAAATCTACTTGGTATTGAAGTTTTGGTTATACTAACCTGATTTTTAACATAACTTTTCTTTTTTTTGGGATAATCTACTGCTTCCTCAGTATAGTTCACTGTGGGGATACCAAAATGCTTGTGCTGACAAAGAAGAGAGGGTAATGCGGGCAAACTGAGTTGAAGAAGCAGTCCTGCATAATCTCTTTGGGGCTAGCTTGCCTGTTCAAACTGAGTGCACATACAGCTCTAGACATCAGCCTTCAACTCTATGTGTGTGTGCATTTTTTGATAATGCAAATTCCCTAAAATATTGCAATCTTAATTACGAAAACTTTGTATGCTAACATGGAGTTTAAGGCTCTTCCTCTATGGGCCAAAAATCTGTGATAGGTGTGTCATATCCATACATAGATTTTCTTCTGCCATAAGAATGGAAGACTGTGCTGACCTAAAATGGATTTATTGGTATTTTGAAATGGTCTGTTCTTTCTCCAGCACTTGCTGAAGATTCAGGGTCAAATACCTTGGAATCAAGGCCTGATCCTAAAAAATCCAAAGCTGGAGGAGGCTCCTCTAAAGCTAAGGTATTTTGATTTCATTTGATATAATATCAGTTTTATGAAGTTAATAGTTGTGGTTTATAAAGGTAATGTATTACAGGTGAAAGAGTACAGCCCTTGCTAGGTACTGCTTTCAGAGAGAATCTTTGTGGTTGAGTTCTGAAATGACAGTGTTCCTATTCACTTCATGCCTGCTTTTGTTACTACCTATTTAATTCTTGGTCTGTGTTGTCAAATAGTCAGTCTTGCAAGCAGCTTAGTCTTGTGCTGTTGAGATGTCAGTTTGACCATTGCAGTTTCAATGTTATAATTTGAATAGTAACTTAGAACCAACTTAGCAAAAGAAATTAATCTCTCCTTTGCAGTATGAAAGGTAAAACGTTCTCAATTACATGTGCAGAAATGGAAGGAAAATGTTTAAATCCATAATAAATGTCTCGACTAATTGCATTTGAACTTCTGGTTAGGTTTTTCTGGTTTGTGCTGTTAAAACTTTAAGATTTCTCTTATGTGTGTAACTGAAAAGAGAAGGAAAACAAACAAAAAAAGCTGAAAACACCACCAGCAGAAATTGTCCTGCAGTCCCTTGGCTTCCATTGTCTAAAGTAGTGCTGTAATGAGAACGTTTGATGTAGGTCCAGGTTCATGGCAGGAATGAACTGAACAGACCTTGAAGGATGTTGTTGATTTGTCTAAGTGAATTCCTCTGTCAAACCGCTGATGCCAGAGTTCATGCCTTTGCTGGGATGCAATGGAAGGTTTGGAGTGGTAACTCCTAGGAGCCAATAGCTGTCTAACAACAAAGCCTTTTCTGTGGCTTATTTACAGCAGTCACATGTTAATAGCAGTGTGTCCAAGGGCCATACCAGCCTATCCAAAGCTAACATAAACCTCAACAAAGGCAATACCAGTCTGACAAAGAGCAAATCTTTGAAACAGGTACCATGTTGGGATTTAGGGATGTGTGTGGGTGACTAGCACACTGTGTGAGAGTCATGTGCCTTTTCACAGGATTCTACTGTGCATGTTGTCATGGGTATTGCTTCCACAGCAGCAGAGCACATACTTTTAAAATCTAATCAACAGTATTCTTCCAGCTTCTCTCTGGCTCTTGTACACAGCATGAAACTGACTGGTGCCTAATGCTTGTAATTGCTGGGACTGAAGCATATGTTTATGCCTTGTGCTGCCTGTTAATACCTGGATTTTTTCAGGGTGTACAGGGGAAGAAAGTGCTAAGCAAGCCAATTTTGAAGGAAGATGATGATAAATCAGGTCCTATTTTTATCATAGTCCCAAATGGGAAAGAACAGAGAATGAAAGATGAGAAAGGCCTGAAGGTGAGCAAAATCTAAATGTATTCACAAGTTTTCAACTGGTGTCATTTTAAGGCATTGTTTTGGTATTTAATTTAGAAATAAACATACTGTGGCATGAAATTGCTTCATCCCTTGGATCGATTACCTAGTTCATCTGGCCAGTTCATCACAGGCCAGTATCTGGTTTACCGAGATGTTTCTCTTCTGATTTCCAAATCTTGTGCATGTATACACTGTCATAAAAGCCAAAGGCCTTTTTACAACTTCCAAGAGATGATCTTCAGTTGTGAAGTACCATTAAGTATTCACCTAAAAACCTTTGACTACTTTCAGAGTCATAGAATGCATTGTAAGTACTTTAATATACTCATTCTGAACAACGGCCCTTAGCAAGCTTTTGTAGGAGAATAACAAATAACATGCGTGGGTTTTGTAACTTGCCAGTAAATATGCCTATGTATGACTTGAAAACAACCACTTGAATTGAGAATACTGACAGTTATGACCTAAAGATAAACGCTTCACATGGAGAAAATTTTTTGTGTAAGCCAAGCATACTGAATTTTTTCCGTTACTTGTTGATATTGAGAAGCCTTTGAAAGCAGAAGCTGAAGCAGAAGTAGAAGGGATGCAATTTGCAGGTTGTTTCAGGAAGAAAAGCTTGCATTGAGTTCCAAATGCTGCTTTTTACAGGTATTAAAGTGGAATTTCACTACTCCCCGTGATGAATATATTGAGCAGCTGAAAACTCAAATGTCCAGTTGTGTGGCCAAATGGCTACAGGATGAGATGTTTCATGCAGACTTCCAGCACCACAACAAAGCGCTGGCTGTTATGATTGAGGTGAGTTTGAATCTGTGGTAGTAGATGATGTATAGAATTTTTCTCAGCTGTGAAATATTCTGCTGGAATTAAAACCAAATAGGTATTTTTGGAGGAGCCAGTAGGCATTCTGTGAAGTTGAAACCTTAACATAAAATAATTTTCGGAGGAATGATGAAGTTGTTACTAATACCATTTCTTGGGAGAAAGGAAAATTTCTTCTAGGGATACTTCTTAGAATTTCAGAAAGCTGTATAAGTTAAAAGACAATACTTGGGATTGTAAGAGTTGGCCAATAAATCTCTACTATCTTATTAGGCATAGCTTTTCCCTGAAATCACAATGTGTTTCATTTTGCACAACCTGTTTTGTTCTTTTTTTATTCCTCAAGCACTTGGAGAGTGAAAAAGATGGGGTCATCAGCTGCCTGGATCTCATCTTAAAATGGCTCACTCTGCGATTCTTTGATACCAACACAAGTGTCTTGATGAAAGCACTTGAATACCTTAAATTGCTTTTCAACTTGCTGAATCAAGAGGAGTATCACCTTACTGAAAATGAAGCATCCTCTTTCATCCCCTATCTCATCCTAAAGGTATGATTCCATGTTGAGAAACCTTATTTTTCTAAGGAATATGACAGGATACCATCATACACTGTAGTATGCTGATTGCAAATTTATGGTGGATGGCGTTAAATCCAGTCACAAATGCTGTTCCTCAGAACTCAGTGTGGGGCCCAATTTGGTTTAATATCTCTATCACAAGGGGATCAATTGTGCACTCTCAGAGTGTTTATAGACCACAACACTTCCACTCCAAGTTGGGCGGAAGTGTTGAGCTTCTTGAGAATAAAAAAGCTCTACAGAAAGACATGGACAGGCTGGATTGATGGACCAAGGTCAGTTGTATGTGGTTTAACAAGGCCAGGTGCCTGGAGTTTAGTAGTCCTGCACTTGAGTCACAACAACTATGTGCAACACTCCAGGCTTGGGGCAGAGTGGCTGGAAAGCTGCTCGGCAAAAAAGGACCTGGAGTTGTTGGTTGACAGCCAGCTAAACATGAGCCACCTTGTGTCCAGGAGGCCAAAGAGGCCAACAGCATCCTGGCCTGTATCAGGAACAGTGTGGCCAGCAGGACCAGGGAAGTGATTGTCCCCCTCTACTTGTCACTGATGAAGTTGTATCTCAAATACTGTTTTCAGTTTTGGGCTACTTGCTACAAGAACAATGTTGAGGTATTGGAGCATGTCCAAAGAAGGGCATTGAAGATGGTGAAGGGTCTAGAACACAAGTCTGATGAGGAGTGGCTGAGGGAACTGGGCTGGTTTAGTCTGGAGAAAAGGGAGCTAAGGGGAGAGCTTATCAATTTCTACAACTACTTGCAAGGAGGTTGTGGTGAGGTGGGAATCGGTCTCTTTCCCCAAGTAATGAGTGAATAGGATGAGAGGAAACAGCCCCAAATTACACCTAAGGAAGTTTAGATTGTGTATTAGGAAAATGTCTCACTCAAAGGGTTGTCAAGCATTGGAACAGACTGCCCAGGAAAGTGGTGGAGTCCCATCCCTGGAGTTTTTAAAAGATGTATAAAGGTGTAACACTTGGGGACATGGGTTAGTAGTGAACTTGGTAGTGTTAATAGTTGGACTTGATGACTTGATGATCTTAAGGATCTTTTCCAACCTAAATGATTCTGTGGTTTCATATTGCATATTTACCTTTCAAAAGCTATTAACAGAAGGATCTTTTGCATTGAGAATAATTCTGGCTTTTCTAACATTGTTCAGATAAATTAACAGTATCTTGAAACTGACTGAAGTGTTCTGTCTTTCTTCCCTTGTTTTGACTTTTCCACTAGGTGGGAGAACCAAAAGATGTCATCCGCAGGGATGTACGTGCCATTCTGAACAGAATGTGTTTAATCTATCCAGCCAGCAAAATGTTCACTTTTATCATGGAGGGGACAAAATCCAAAAACTCAAAACAGCGTGCAGGTGGGAAATGGCAGGATGATCTGGGAGATTGTGGGGTACTTGAAATTGCCTTGTTACTCATTTTGAAAAACCCATCATAATAACTGGATTATTAGGACCAGCATGGTAACCTGTCATAAATTAGTGAAATGTGAGATTTAGCTATGTATAGCATTTTATGGAAATGCTTTAAAGTGTTTAAAGAATGGAATTTTAAAATAGCATCATCTTGCTTTTTATTTTTGGTGTCCTTATACTTTCTGAAGACAGGCAGTCTTTTACATTGTTATCAGCATTAAGTTTGAATCTCCCTTGATGAGTAGTCGTCTTGTCTTGGTTAAAGAGTCCTAGGGAGAAGAGTGACTATTACTGTCCAAGTGACTAAGGGAATCAGTTACTGTGATGAAGACTTTGAAAAGAAATGTATCTGCACTGTCCAACTGTCTTAACTTGAAAGAAATTACATGTGCTCTGGTGTTTGCAGCTCAGTCAACTCTACAGTCATCATGACAATATCTTATCCTACTATAACCAGAAAGTTCAATCATATATCTGCTATAGCATTGCAATCTTACAACTGTCTAAATTACCTGAATGTGAAGTTAACTGTAACACTGCACATACATGGTGATGGGTAATACTTGAGAGTACAGGGATGGCTGTCAGCTTTTAGGTGCTGTGAAGTAGTCTGAACTTTGTTTGCTATTCGTCCCATAAATCACCTGGAGAATCTGTCATCAGCATTGTGATCGATGCTTCTCTACAGTGAATGCTGAAGTTGTGCAAACAACACAGAAACTGGGAGGGCTTTCTTCCCAGTAGCTTGAAACTTGAAGCATCTGTCATTTTCTTCTTTTCAGAATGCCTGGAAGAGCTTGGATGTTTGGTTGAATCATACGGCATGAATGTATGCCAGCCAACTCCAGGGAAAGCCTTAAAAGAAATGGCAACTCATATTGGTGACAGGGACAACACTGTGCGCAATGCTGCCCTCAACACCATTGTGACTGTCTATAATGTTCATGGTGACCAAGTGTTCAAGTTGATTGGAAATGTGAGTATACCTGGCAATAAGTTGGGTTTGTTCTAGGTTTTGTGGGTGTTTGGTTTGTGCTTGTTTGTTTTGTTTGTTTTTAAAGAACAACAAAGCTTTTGCAGGGGGTTAGTACTCTTTTGTAATTGTCTTGCTGGTGGTGTCAAGAGCGTTTTGTAATGTTGAAAATAAGTTGGTACACTATAGGGCCTCTAAAAGTTAAGTGATTAATTCCTGATTGTGGGATATATAACCTGGGTGTTCATGCATGAAATACTAAATTGGAACAAATGAAGGAAACACTGACTTTCATGGGAATTAAATTGTAAAGATTAACTAGTTGTTGGGATTCTACGTACTCTCAGCTTTTTTTTTTTTGTGCTTGTCTTCAACTGTTTTGCATTTCAAGACTGGTTAAATTTGGTGTGTTCACTTTGTCTTATTGCACCCAGAGCTTAAGGTTTGTTGTTAGTACTGTGTTGGTTTTGTATTGCTGCTGGTTTGTTCTCTGGAAATCATACCTAGCTATGCCACCTAATGTGCAATGAAAGCTGCAAGGTTGCAAAACTGAGTTTCCAGTCTCTATAAAGCAGATCCACTGTTGTCTACAATTACTGTGCATACAGATGAAGTATACTGACATAGACTGAATTACAAAAAAGAGCTGTTAGATCATATTTTCCTGGTCTGTTCTCTGATTCTGTGGTCTTGGTAATGTTTCTAACAGCACTTAAAATGATGTGTTAATGCCTGTATGAATTTCTTGCATTGTGTTATGTGCTATGATGTGTACAAGCTATTGGATGGGTGTT
This sequence comes from Indicator indicator, assembly GCF_027791375.1. Classification (NCBI taxonomy): domain Eukaryota; kingdom Metazoa; phylum Chordata; class Aves; order Piciformes; family Indicatoridae; genus Indicator; species Indicator indicator. The sequence goes on along the minus strand of NC_072013.1, from coordinate 11,321,044 downwards.
TTATGGAGTGTGATGAGCAGGGAAGCAAGTTGTCTCTCCATTGTCCTGAAATGTTGACATTTAATGTGACTCAGTTCTTCTGGTAACAATCTCCATGAGAATTAATGTTGCATTTTCATTGATGTTTTAGACATCTCATTTTAACAATTGTTTGGAGTTCAGTCTGCCTCCTCCTCAGTGTTGTGTAGTCCTTTTGCTTTGGGATTTTTGAGGTTAAGAACTATTACCACCTGAATCATTTAGCCCCTTGAACCCATAGCTTTCTGAACTTCAGTATGTGGTCTGTCTTGTCCCAAAACATATGGCTTGTCAGGAAGGCTTCCAAATCATAGGGATGCTGGGGTGTACTTTGGCACAAATGTAGATGTGACGATTTTGTGCAGTGTAGTTATTGGTAACCCTCGGTCTTGTAGGTAAGCAGATAATTGTGTTTCTTCTCATTGCTCGAGTTGGGGTGTTCAGTTGGCTTACCTTGTGTTCAGTTTGAAGTATGAGCGCACTGAACAGGTGAACTCAGATGATAGAACTCTGGCTTTCGTGATATGGTCCATAGTGCTAAAGTACTGCCTGGGCTCCTAACAGGGGATATGGGAGGGTGGGTGGAGACTCTTTGTTTGGTCTCTTTGCAGCAACAAGCACCAATTAAAAGCAGGTTTGAATTCAAGATGGCTGGTTTCTTGGAAACTGTGGGCTGGAAATAGCTATATTGAGCATTGCAACATGTTAGTATGGATTAGCTAGCTTATGAAGTAGCACCTGGCATTCCAAAGTGGCATTACTTGTTTACTGCTAGATGGTAGTATTGACAGTTCTTACTCTTGGTATTAGAACCTCAGTCTACAGCAATAAGTGGTGTACTTCCTATAGATGACCAAGACTTCTAAAATCCATACAACTCAAATTGAGTGCAAGTGTTGTGTTACAGCTTTCTGAAAAAGACATGAGCATGCTGGAGGAAAGAATTAAACGATCAGCCAAGAGACCATCTGCTGCTCCAGTGAGGCAGGTGGAAGACAAACCTCAGCGTGTGCAGAACATCAACACTAACGCGAACATGCTGCGGAAAGGACCAGCTGAGGACATGTCCTCCAAACTCAAGTATGTGGTGATACGTTATGGTCTCTGCCCCGCATAGTCTATGTGCTAGTACCATGTCTGGCGATGTTGTTTTAGTTCTTGTGTCATCGTCTTTGCATGTTGTGAAAATTGGCCCAATAATGGAAAACAAAATGTCTGAAGCTTTTTTTGTCTTGTCTGTCTTGAAATCTCTCTAAATGGTCTTGTGCCTTTTTTCACTGCTTCTCCATGGACAGAATTATGTATCGCACTTATAGGATGTAAGTACTGCCCACTAACTCCTTGGTAGCAAGGCTCTTGTATCTTTCAATTTCTATCCTAGTCACCCCTTCTCAAGGATGGCAGGTTTACCATGGCCATTTGTTGGTTATTTATGAGTGTATGACTGAAAAGACAGAAACCAAAAATATGGGTTTCTGCCAAGGTGACTATAGATCAAACTGCAAGCAGACATGGCACTCCCACATTAAGCAGCTGTTTAGAAATACTGGGAGAAGTTCCTATGTGTTACATTAGACTTGGTGCTGGATGCTGTTATTAACTTCTTAGGGCAGCCATACAGCACAAGACTGGATGAGCATGACTCCTAGCACCTCAGGCAACAGTACTAGAAGCAAAAAGTTCATAAACTGTATTCCTTGCCACCCACTCATTATCTTGGAATAAAAGTCCCTGTTGAGAACTATGTATTAGAACATTTCCATCAAAAATCTAATATGCAGCACAAATCATGTGCTGGGAAGCTGGGAGTTTTAGATTCAGATGAGCTTGCAAGGTTGCATCCTCTCCATAATTAACTTTTTATTATTATTACTGCTTTAAATTGTGCTAGTTCTCTCAAAATGAACAAGTACATAGCTATCACAGGTGCAGGTGGCCTTGTAGTGGGTTATAAGAGAAACTAGGAAGGCTTGTAACATGCAGCTGCTCATCTGACCTACAAAAGCATGTTTTATAAATGGCTAGGGGAAAGGCAAAAGGGATTCTTAGGGGGCTTGAATAAAATCAGAACTTCAAAATGTGTGCTATTGTATTATGAGAGCTTTAGAGCTACCAGTGGATGCTAGTGCTAGCATGATTGCCTCTTGTCTGTGGATAATAAATACCTCTCTCCTGGTTTCTGTAGCCAAAACCGCAACATAGGCAATCACTCCGAGACAGCACATACGGTTCCGCGGGAATTTCAGCTGGATCTTGATGAAATTGAAAATGATAATGGTACTGTCCGATGTGAGATGCCAGCACTTGTACAGCACAAACTGGATGACATCTTTGAGCCAGTCTTGATTCCTGAACCTAAGTAAGTCTAGATTTAACTCGTATGTGAAACCAGTAGGGCTGCTTTAAAACCTGTTTTGAGAAGTTGAATTGACTGCGCTAGTTTCTATGTTCAGACTTGTTTACACAAGAAGGTGGTGTTAGCTAATTTGAGGAAAGATGTCAAAGCAACTGTCTGTTGTACTGTTCTGGAATCTGGATAGTCATTAATACTAATGAAGAACCTCAGTTCTGCTTGTGTGTTTTTATAGTAAAAGGATTTTGAATTTGTAAATGCGTTATCAGTGTCTTTACAAGTAGTGCAAAAGACTTGTTAAAAGGAGTGACTGCTTCCTTGATTATTCTCTGTGAAGAATCAAGTCCTCTTCCCTTGTCTCTAGTTATTGAAATACAGCAATTCAGTGTAAGTAGAGCTATCTTTAAAAAGAGTAATGCGCCCTGTTTTCTTCAACTGTTTAGAATCCGTTCTGTATCCCCACATTTTGATGACATGCACAGTAACACAGCTTCTACAATCAACTTCGTCATTTCCCAAGTAGCCAGTGGTGATATCAATACAAGCATCCAGGCTCTGGCACAGGTAGGTAAACGAAGGTAGCAACTAAACAGACTGTACTGAACTATCTGTCTGCGAGAGTGATGAGTTGCACTCTGGTGGAGCAATCATGTCAGGTGACATGGACTCTGCTCAGAATCTCCCTGATGACAAAACTAAGTGCACAGGGGCCATCTGACTCGCTTTAGCAACAGAAACTCACTGGGATGATGTAGAACAGACTCTTAATTACAGAAGCACTTTAAAAAAAAAAACACCAAAATTAAAAGAAGTTAATCTGTTTTTTATCAATTAGCTGTGCTATAAGCTTGAAAAGGCCAGTTAAGCTGGTGAGACTTTTAAACTGTTCTTCTGCACATACTCAGCAAAAGAATTGTTTTGCCTCATAGCACTTACATGTTTCTATGGTAGTTTTAACTATTTGGAAAATTTTAATCCTGAAGATTTTGTCAAGTTGTTAATTCCAGAATCCATAATGCAGCATTTTGTGTTTTCATTTGTGTATAGGATAGGATTGCAATTCTCAAAAAAAAAAAAAAAAATGCTACTTGGTTGTATTGAGATGAGAAGTCTGTGGCTGTTGATTTTGGGTGAAAGCTTAGGATTTGCCAATTTTAAGGACCAATTCTCGGTCAGGGCAAGACCTTTTCTATAGAGAAGTTTCTAAATTACAATTATTTTGTACTGTAAACATTATGTTGACTTTACTTGGGTGCTTTGTTTTTGCATCTTAGATTGATGAGGTTCTCAGACAGGAAGATAAAGCAGAAGCTATGTCTGGCCACATTGACCAATTCCTAATAGCTACATTCATGCAGCTTCGGCTCATCTACAATACGCACATGGCGGATGAGAAGCTCGACAAAGATGAGATAGTCAAACTTTACAGCTGCATTATTGGGAGCATGATCTCGGTAAGGCTTTGACAGAGAAGGTTAGGTGAAGAGCAAATAGTTTCTCTGCAAAAATTGCAGGAGAAAGGACTGTCTGTGCTGTATTACAGCTTACTATTGAGTCTTATTTATGGAAGTTTGTTGTTGTCTTTTCTCCAACGCACTTTTTGAGAGGGGGTGGGAAATGAGAAATTGGGGAAGGGAGGAAGGTCTGCTTGTTGCTTATATGAAATACAGCCACTCTGAACTGTTTCATTAAGGTCTGCTTTACTACTTCTTACCTTTTAAGTGCTTAGTTGATGGCCTAACTACTTTCGGAAGTCCCTCAGTAGAACTTTCTTCCTCGTTATGGTTTTATTGTTTCATGTTTGGGGGAGATGGGAGAATATCTAGTGGTTTGATAGTGTAGTCTGCAGAAATGCCTATTTGAAAGCTTTGCATGCAGAGGAACCTTCTAATGTCATCTTCAATTTGTAGCTGTTTCAGATAGAAAGTCTGGCTCGAGAGGCCTCCACTGGTGTGCTGAAGGACCTAATGCATGGTCTTATTACATTAATGCTGGATTCTCGGGTTGAAGATCTTGAGGAGGGTGAGCAAGTCATCCGATCAGTCAACCTCTTGGTAGTGAAAGTTCTGGAAAAGTCTGACCAGACCAACATCTTCAGGTATATAATGAAAATCATGCAATTAATGTTTCACCTGTTCATTGAATGGCCAAATTTGTTTCAGTCATTCTGTAAGCTAAGAATGATGTCTGTAGAATCATTCAGCGGGCTAATGAGGAGTTAACACTCACCATCAGTGGTGATCACAGTTTGCCCACACAATCTGCAGGGCTGGAGGCAGGCTAAATGAAACAGCTAATTCCATATGTTTTGGAATTCAGCAAGCTACCTATTAAACTCTTGCAACATACTAGAAGGGAAGAAACAGCTGTTACACAACACAACATAAACTGCTAGACTAACCCCAGTCCCTGGTGGAGTGTTCTTCTGGGAGCTGGCATCTCTTCTTGTATGTAACACTTTTCCTCTAATTGTTCTAAATTTGTTTCTTTAGTGCTCTGCTTGTTTTGCTGCAAGACAGTCTGCTAGCAACAGCCAGCCAGTCACCTAAGTTTTCAGAACTTGTCATGAAGGT